>NC_059428.1:8356949-8720225 GCF_021028975.2 Sphaerodactylus townsendi | reverse complement strand
TTTGTGCCTCTGGTGCGCAGGGGAGCATGTGCCACGTGATTTCTGTGGTCAGAGCTGTGGCTAAGGGCTTGAGGTGTGGTGTGATGTGATGGTGGTTTGGGTGGCTTGGTGCAGAAATCATGGGACTCCTTGAATATCTCTGTTTAAAACATGTTTTGTGCCACTGGTGCGCCAGGGAGCATGTGCTGTGTGATTGCTGTGGTCAGAGCTGTGGCTCAGGGTTTGAGGGGTGATGTGATGGTGGTTTGGGTGGCTTGGTGCAGAAATCATGGGACTCCTTGAATATCCCTGTTTTAACCATGTTTTGCACCACTGGTGCGCCAGGGAGCATGTGATGCATGATTGTTTTGGTCACATATGTGTGTGAGGGCTTGAGGTGTGATGTGATGGTGGTTTTGTTAGCACTGAAAGTAAAATCGCATTTAATCACATTTAGTCATATTTAGTGGCATTTATTACTCACTTATATTCAATAATTATGATATGCTTATTCCTATGTTATACTACCTATTTTGAGTTGCTCATTGTGGAAAGGCCTTCGGCTCTCAACTTGAGCTGGATGGCGGAGAGCTAGACAACATGGATGTCTACACTTTCTGCTGATTCAGCAGACTCTAAAGGCATAGGTAAAACTTAGCCTAAAAGAAGCCCCTAACACATAACAAAAGGAGGCCTTTAAGGGTACACCAGCCAAAGCGTTCAGCAGTAAATCCTCCTGACTGAACCAAGGTCGGAGACAGAGAGTTAAGTTAAAGGGGACACATATTATTAGTTAGGAATACACTTGTCTCTCTCAGTGCATTCCTCCTGTCAGATTCTGTGTTTTGCCATCCATCTAAACGGGTGAAGGCAGGGGCACTGAGATGGTGCCGAGGATTGAGAAGCTTCGGGAGAAAGTTGTTTTAATAAAGTGGAAAATTGTTTAAGGATTGTACTGTAATTGACCCTGAGGTGTCAAGAATTCTGTGATGTATCGGAATTTAATGACTTAGCATGTTATACTTTTCTATAAAAGGGACGGTCCCCAAAGCCGAAGTTGAGTCTCTCCTCCCAGGGTGCTATTGCAACCTGTTCCTTTCTAATAAACTTACTAACTTCTTGAAATCATTTTCTTTGTCTCTTTGATTCTCTAAATCTGAATTGGGTAACTTATCCTGTTCCCTCTATCTGGGGTAACAGTTTGGGGGTGGCTTGGTGCAGAAATCATGGTCATCCTCAAGGATCCCTGTGGATTCTCATTTTACATTTTTCCGTAAATGGTCTATTTGTATTAAGGAGCTCAATCCCCGTGACCATTTTCTTCCATATTTTTACAATGTCACTCTGAGCAATGCCTGGTAAATTGAATTCTTCAGTCACTGTCAAGGAGGGGAACTTTCCCTTTTGTTCAATTGACTTCCCCTCTCCAGGTCTAGCCCTGTTTTCCATGATAAACAGGACTGCTGTCATAAGGCAGCCTGCCTGCGGATCCTGCACGGAGCGAAACTCTTCACTGCTGGGTCTGGCATTTTCCCGCCTTTTTTGAAAGCTCCCCTTTCTGGACAGATAAGCCCCTCCCCTCAGGTCCCCTCAGCTCTACAGCAATTCTGTGAAGTAAATTATATTTTTACTGTAAAAAATCTTTAAAAATCATTTTTTTCTGTGTTTCAAGATTGGTCCCACCCTCTTTTCATGGCATATTGTTACCGCGAATTGCCAGGTAACAATAAGTGATTTCAGCTCAGCAACTTAATGAGGCACAGGAAGCCGGCGTTTCTTCAAAGCAGGAAGGATTTTATTGCAAGTGATCTCTTGGCACAGCTCAGCAGAAAGGGACCCCACATGGCTGTGTCTCAGCCCCTTTATACATTTCCCAGTAACCCAGAAAAGGGGTGTAGGGCAGTCCCACCCCCACAGTGCAAAACCCAGGAAGGGGGCGGTCTCCTTCCATCTAATACAGAGAAAAATCCTAGAACGCCAAAGGGAGAAAACAGTCCCTTTGCACATGCTGATGAGATCAAATCCCAGAAGAAAAGCTAGCACCTTCTTGCCTGAGGTGGTTCCTTGGGAGTGTTAGACAGAGACAAGTTCAAATCAACCAATGAATTCTTGGATCCTGAAAGTAAGGATGTGAACAGTCCAATGAGCTTCTGGATCCTGAGAGTAAAACTTCAAACCGTCCAATAGCAAATCAGGGTGACATCCTTTGTTAGTCAAAAGGCCCTTTTGTTGGTGAAGATGGGATTACCTGGGTGTTGGTCCAAACTAAATTCCAGGAGTAACTTCCTTGTCCCTTAATATCAGACCTTAACTGGCTATTGCTTCTATTCTCAGACACAAATTTCAAAAATAACATTTCTAACTTAAACATTAGGAAAACCTTAAAGGATAAACACGCATACTTATACTTATAGGCAGGACTGTACATCTACCTACTGGCAGGGCTCGCTTAAAACTAATAGAACCTTATTAAACTAACATCCTAAACTGCAGGCACATCATAAATTCAACTTAAAAGGGGCTTTTATTACATCCTAGAAAGGCATAAACAAGAGGGAAACCATATAGCATTGGCACAATCATGCATATACATTCTTTGTGAACCTTATGAAGGCTTCTGAACCACACAAGTCTCCGTGTCCAGGCATGGAGCCAGTGTAGCTAGGCAACCTGACTTCAGGAAAATATTTTGTTTATTTTCCCATCGGTAACAATATTTTCACACAGTTTTATTTCTGCTGCATTAAAGTATATCTCTGCCTGTTTGCTGTTGGATACATTTTTAGTTTGATACAAGATTACCAAATCTATTTTGTCTGTTTTTATCAATGAGCTCAATACCCTGCCCATTTACCCCCCCCATTTTAAAAATGTCAATTTTATCAGTGCCTGATCAATTGAATTTAGAAAAGGTGTTTCCTCTCTACTTGACAGTGACTTTAAAAAATGGCCTCCCTCTTTTGTGGGTGGTTTGTGAACATATTTGGTATATAATTCATTCTCCTCACCACCTTTTCAATGAGTTCATGTTATGAATTTTTCAAATTGTCCTGTGATTCTGCTTTACAATGCAGGCAAGGCTGTGGTCCCGGGGGTGGTGGTGGTGTTCTCTCTCACACACACCAGAATTTCTATTTCTCCTCTCATGTTAATCTAACTTTTTTTTATAAATCCCACTTTTCTTCCAAGGAATTCTGGGTAGAACAGATGGTTTTCCCTTTTTCCATTTTATCCTCACAACCCCTACCTCACAGGAGCTGGGTTAAACCAATATTTAATTGGTTTTAAATCTTTATATTGGGATTTATATTTTAAAGTTTGTTGAATGTTTTAAGTTGTAGCCCTCCCTGAGCCCTTCGGGGATAAGGTGGGATAGAAATCCAATAAAATAAAATAAAGGGAGAGTGAACAGCCAAGGTCACCCAGTAAATTTCATGATGGAGTGGGAATTTGAACCCAGCTCTCCTCAGCCTCTCTGTTACTGTAACTGCAAAGGCTGTGGTGGATTGTATCATTCAACCATGACATTGTTCTTCATCCATTCCATTCCCTTTCCTTCTAGCCTTTCATGCAGTTATTATCTTTTGCAAAGATGGCTTTTGAGGTGTCAGCCAGACTGAAAAACAGGCCCAGGTCTCCACAGCCTTTTTAGGCCGCAGCCATGTTTGCAATTCTGACCCTGAGGGGAAGGGGGTGCAGCCCCAAAATGACTGCTGTCAAAAAATTGCTTCCATGAATTGCTTCCCCACCCACCACAAAATGTCAGCCAGGAAATGACTTCTGTGTTTTAGGCAGATGCTCTGTTTAACAAGGTATCTTTGAAAAGGAACAATATTGTTTTAATAACGTTTGCTGGCAGACATACAGCAAAGCTTCCAGTCACACCACAAAGGTCTTTGAGCTATGAGGGGGGCAGTGACCAAAGCAGCTTTTAAAAGCCAATCAGAAGCCAAGCTGGGCTGAAGCCCCGCCCACTTCCTAAAAACTGTGAATGTTTATCACAGAAAAGACCTGTCCCTGGTCTTCCACCAGTTAAAATTCAAAAAATGCTATAGAATCAGTAGCAACAATAAAGGCACCCAACAATTTTATTTTTGTTCCTATAGTTTACTCATGTTAGAACCACACAGAAAAACTACGCAGAACAGTTTGCTTCGGAATCCATCGGGCACTAAGGCTGGGTCATCCCAAAAATAACCTGCAGACATGTACCCTTGGTATCTTTCCAGAGGGGACTCACACAGTCAGGGATGATGTTTAGCGAGGACTGCAGAAGCATTCCCCCGCCTAACATTTGTAATTATTCTGCAAAAAGCATCTTTGTTTCAAGTTATTGTGGTATAAAAAGTAACAACAACAACAAAAGTACTTGGGGGGGGTGTTTTAGTGAAGCCTTTGAACCTGGCTGTGAAATACCTTTGCCAAGCAAATCCCTAGACAACTGACACCCCAATTGGTGCTCCTGTGCATGATTGCTTTTATGGCTGAGATGGCATTCAAGAAAAAGCAGAAGACAGCTACTCATCTGCTTTTCTCCTGGGCAATACTGGAATGAAATGCGTGACTTTCAAGAACCATGAAAATACTAACCAAGACTGACCCTGCTTGATTTCTAAATTCTGACAAGATTAGGTTAGCCTGGCCCCTTCCGCACACGCAAAATAATGCATTTTCAAACCACTTTCACAACTGTTTGCAAGTGGATTTTGCCATTCCGCACAGCTTCAAAGAGCAATGAAAGCAGTTTGAAAGTGCATTATTCTGCATGTGCGGAATTAGCCCTGGACTATCCAGGTCAAAATGGTCCCCAAACACTTGTCACACTGCTGTTTTCTACACTTTTCCTTATACTTTTGTTCACTAAACCTTCCCTCTTCAGCCCTATCCCTGTTTTCCATGATAAACAGGACTGCTTTCATAAGGCAGCTTCCCTGCATGGTTAAGCGGCGTGAGTGAAAAGCTTCACCGCTGGGTCTGGCGTTTTCCCGCCCTTTTTGCAAAGCTCCCCTTTCTGCATAGATAAGCCCCGCCCCCAGGTCCCCTCAACAGCAATTCACAGCAATTTTACTGTAATATTTTTTAAAAAACACCTCACACACAGGCTCCATGTCCCATTTTTTTACAAAATCCTTCTATTTCACTCCAGTTTTAATTTTTGCAACATCTGTTCCAAATGTTTCGTGCCATGGCTTATTTTGGGGTCATAACAGCAATTTGTGCTTTGTTTCCCCAATATAGGGAGCTCTCAAATCTTTTTTTTTGCTTTTTTTGTTGTTCCTGCCTCTTTTCATGGCATATTTTCACAATGCTTTCCTTCCTTCATATATCTTTGCCTGTTTGCTGCTAGTTTGATATAAGATTTGCAAATGTATTGTAAACAGTCTATTTGTATTAAGGAGCTCAATCCCCCTGACTCTCCGAAGGAGGCTGAGAGGACCCAAGCCACACGGAGCCGCAGTGCAAGGACGAAAAAGCTCCGGAGCACGGGTTGCAGACCCCTGTTCTATGGGAATGTCAACTCAATGCGTGGCAGCTGTGAAAAAGGCAAACTCTATGCTGGGGATAATTAGGAAAGGGATTGATAATAAAACTGCAAAGATTGTTGTAGAGGATGAGTGACCTACTCTCCTCAAACGTGGGTCAGGATTTTGAACATTCACACAGCTCAAATGGAAAAAAAAGGACTGTTTCTTTAAAACAAGTTCTTAAAGTTTATTGAACTCAGCTCCATTCAACAAACGATAGTCAGATGGCATACTATGCATACAATCAATTGAATAAAAGCAAACAGAGACAAAATCACTGAACCTACTAAAATCAAAATGTAAAATTTCTCCATTGCTTAGCAGGTAAAAGAAAAGGTGAAGCAGCTCTCATACTTCAATAGACAGCCTCTAGCCAGCGTGAGGTAGCATTGCATATTAGGAGTGAAAAGGGAGGGGGGAAGCAAGGAAAAAAAGTTGCCTTTGTTACACTATGGAAAAGCAGATATAGGGGAATTGCATATCAGGTGGCCCTAGTGGGCCAATCACAATTCAGTGCCAATTAACTAAAGCAGGTGATGTAAGTCTTCATTCTTATCAGGTGTTGTGGCTGAAAGTTTATTGAAGTTCGAACCGTTAGCAAAACTTCGTGCAGCTGGGCCGAGACCTTCAATTAACCGTTACTCAGTACCAGGATGGGAAAGCTAGTGGGAAGCCAAAGATAGGCAATTATTTTCAGGACGTAATCTTTGGATGCACAACAAAGGAGCAGTGAAGTTGAACTACTCTAAAGTTCATCATCAACGGTTACTGTTAGAAACTACAGACAAAATGGCTACGGTTAAGCTAACATAGGCACTCTCTCTACACGCCCTTCCTAAACTGAAATTTTCGGGTATAATTCGAAAATTACAGTCAAACAGCAGATACAAATGTACAAAATGCAACTATACAAAAATTTTTACAGTACATTTACAATAGCAGCGTAAGGTGCACCATGAATGGCATGTAAATTCTTTCACTTTAATGACAACGACTTAAAGCATCGGCAATAACATTGTCTTTGCCCTTGACATGCTTTATATCAAATTCATAATCTTGCAGAGCCAAAGACCACCTTAAAATGCATGCATTGTTATTTTTCATCTTATTTAAGAACGCTAAAGGATTGTGGTCTGACCGCACTGTGAACTTAGAACCTATTAAATAGGGATGCAGTTTTTTCACTGCCTACACGATGGCCAAACATTCCTTTTCAATAGTAGAGAAAGCACACTCTCGAGGTAGTAGTTTCCTACTGAGGAAGATGACCGGATGTATCTGTGAATCATCACCCTTCTGAACTAGGGTGGCTCCAAGGCCTCTCTCCGAAGCATCCGTGTAGATTTCAAAAGGCTTATCAAAGTTAGGAGCGACTAACATCGGGGCACATGCAATAGCCGCTTTCACCCCATCAAAAGCCCGTTGACATTTGTCACTCCAAATAATTTTTAAAGGAGCTTTCTTTTTGCATAAGTCTGTTAAAGGAGCAGCAATCTCGCTCAGCTTAGGTATGAACCGTCTATAAAATCCGACTAACCCCAAAAAGGATTGAACGTCCTTTTTTGTAGTGGGTGTGGGCCAATTCTTTATACTCGCAACCTTGGCTTCTAGAGGCTTGATTTGACCGTTACCAACATTATGACCCAGATACACAACTTCTTTCCACCCAAACTGACATTTGTCAGGTCTTAAAGTTAACCCGGCCTCACGAATTTTGTGTAAGACCACCTGAATGTGTTCCAAATGAGAATCCCATGAATCAGACATAATGGCAATATCATCTTGATACCCGAAAGCGTAATCTAAGCCAACAAGAATTCTATCAACTAACCGTTGGAAAGTTTTTGAGGCTCCATTCAGCCCAAAAGGCATTCTTTTAAACTGGAAATGACCAGCGTGACACACAAAAGCCGTTTTCTCAGAAGCTTCATCAGTTAAAGGAATCTGCCAATATCCTTTTGAACAATCTAAAGTACTGATGTATTTTGCACTAGCCAATCTTTCCACGAGATGTTCTAAACAAGGGGTGGGGTAAGGGTCAAGCTCTGTCACGCTGTTGACTTTTCTGAAATCGACACAAAGCCTGAATTCAGGGGGGTCACCTTCAGATACTTGCTTCTTTTTTACCAACACAATGGGTGCTCCCCACGCACTCTGGCTGGGTTCAATAACACCCCACTTCAACATCTGCTTAATTTCCTTCTCCACAACCTGCTTCATGTGGTTATTCAAGGGATAAGGAGTGGTCTTAATAGGTGCTACTCCCCCGGTATCAATGTGATGTGAAATCAAATGGGTTAAACCGGGGCGCTCGGTGAACAATGAATCAAACTCCTGCAATAGGGATCTCACTTGATTACGTCGTTCAGTAGACAAACTGTCAGAGATTTGAACCTTACTGACATCAGTCTTTTCATCAAAACACCATTCTGAAAATTCCCCAGCATCTGAACTAACCTGCACGGGGAAAGTCACAGCAGTTCTTTCCCAATAAGGCTTCAACCTATTTGCATGCACTGTGCGATGTATCTCTTCTACCTGAATCACATAATTATCATTGGGCAGCACTGCGGTTACAACATAAGGTCCCCGCCAAACAACTTCCAATTTGACCGGACTGTCAACTGACAACAATAATACCTTGTCACCCATTTCAAAAGTGCGAGGTCTGGCTTTTGCATCAAAATAAGCCTTCTGCCTTTTTTGCGCCTGCTTCAAATTATCTGCAGCTACTAACCTGACCTCCTGTAGTGTTCGTTGAAGGTCACAAAAATAGCTATTCACATCCTTGGGACAAGACTCATCAGTTATGCCTTCCCAGTTCGCTCTAGCCAGACTCAAGGGTCCTCTAACATCTCTGCCAAACAACAACTGATTTGGGCTAAATCCTAAGCTCTCTTGAACTGAATCCCGAAGGGCAAAAGTCAGGTAAGGAATGGCCTGATCCCAAGAGTTGGAATGAGCGATCACATAAGACTTCAACAACCTACCAAAGCTTTGGACATATCTCTCCACCAATCCATTTGATTGGGGGTTATAGGCAACTACTGGGGCATGCTGGACCTCAGCTAACTCACAAAACTTTTGAATCACTTGAGACATCAAGTTTGGGGCTTGATCTGTGGTTAACACCTTCATTATCCCATATGTGGATATGAATTCCATCAAAGCCTTTGCAATAGACAACGAGGTTATGTTTCTCAAACAGAAAGCACAAGGAAATCTTGTGGCATGATCAACCATGACCATTATATATCTCTTTCCTGAGCTACTTTTAGGCAAAGGGCCTAAGATATCCAAACTGACCCGCTCAAACGGCTCACTGATCACTGGGTAAGGTCTTAATTCACATCGGGTCTTATCAGTGGCATGACCGACTCGTTGACAGACATCACACGTTCGACAAAAATCTTTCACTGCTCTAGTCAAACCAGGCCAAAAAAATTGCTTCTGAGCTCTAGCCATGGTCCTTTTTACGCCTAAGTGACCAGATAACGGCACACTATGAGCTAACTCCAAGATTTCCTCCCGATATTTCTTTGGCACCACTAATTGCGAAGTAAATTCCCCTTCCTCTGAATAATCTGGCAACCAACGTTCTCTATACAACAAGCCATTATGCCATACAAATCTTTCAGGGTTCTCCTTTGACACATTCTCAAAGTTATTAGTGGCCTTATCACGCAACTCTTTTAAGGTAGAGCAAGATTTTTGTTCATTCCTAAACTGTTCAGAAACTGCATGAGTTATTGCACATTCAGATTCAGGGTGAACTGTGTCAGCCTCCGTTGCTGGGGAAACTAAATTAGGAGCGTCATTATGCTCCCTCTCTTCCCTTCATAAATTCAACTCTTTCGGAACAGCCTTAACCGTCCGTTTTGCCCCAGCAGTTTGAGACTTTTCACCCTTACTCCCTGACTCTTTAAAAGGAGTCTCCTTCTTCAGTCCATTTTTTTGTTCCTTTTTTATCACTGGCAAGTTCTCTGTTCCTTGCCTTTGATCTGGTAACTACAGCCTTCATTTGACTGGATTGAAAGAGTAAGTCTGCCCCTACTATGAAGGGCGTTTCAGATGTATCATGCACAATCACATACATATTTCGTTTTACTCTAGGGGTTTGAACATATAACATGGCTAGGTCTAAATACATAGAAGGACCTTCATAGGGAGTCACTTGAATTTTTCCTACTAATTTATGATCTATTTGCTCCAACAATTTTCTATTAATGGAGCTTATATCGGCACCAGTATCAACAGATCCTTCCACCCAAAGTTTACCCCCAAGCAAAACTTTCATGGCTCGGAAAGCCCCCACCCACTGCCTCTGATCTTTAGAAATAACCCAGTCTATGTCAACAAGTTGTAATTTTCCCATTCTCACCATCGGGTTTAAATCAGTAGGATGAGTCGCTCTCTCACCGTCAGCACGTCTCCGAGCTAACAGTTCAGGGTCAGGCCACGGTTTCTTAGAATGCTTGATCATAGCAGTGACTGGCTCTTCTTCCTCACTGGAATGCACAGAGCTGCTAGGCGATCCGCTGCTTTCTTCCCAATTTTCAGTGTGCATGAGGACTCGATCACCTCCTACTATCTGGACTTTGGCTTCTTTTTTCGACTCCATACACTGGCTTTTATAATGGCCCTTCTTTCCGCAGGTGAAACATATAACACTCTTGGGTGTAGAAGCTTCAGCTGGCTTGCCAAACTTTGCCGGAGTCTCCTTTCTTTGGAACGAAGCTTTAACTCCTTCCTTGCCACTCAAATCCATATCTCTGGGATTAGCTTTAAACGGCTCTTTCTTCCCAGTGAAAAAATTCAAGGCTTTTCTCTCTTTATTCTTAATGTTAGCCATTTGATCGGCAAAGGCAGTCAATTCTGATAAATCAAAAGTCTCTTTAGCTTGAACCATTGCCGAGATATCTCCGGGGAGGATTTGGAAAAATTGATCTCTAACGATCAGATGGCTGGCTTCTTCTAAGGTCTCCACATTCGCTGATCTAAACCATTGCTGAACTATAAGCTTCAGCCGAGCCATAAAGGCAACATAGGTTTCTTTACTTTTAGGGAAGGCTCTCCGCAGCTCTTCTCTCAGCTGACCTTTCCGTCTTCCTGCACCCGGCTAGCGCTTGCCTCTAAAAAAATTTCCAAAACTTGCTTCCTCCCTAAGAGTGAGCTCCCCCCAACAAATTGGGCCAACTCTCCGGATACAAGGCCATAGGGCCTGGACATAGTCCTTTTCAGGAACTCTATTTTCTCTCAGGGCAGCCTCAAATAGGGCTAAAAAACTCTCTACAGACTCACCCTGCAGGTAACGTGGGAATTGCTTTTTCTGCCAGGCCGCAGATGGATCTCTCCGTCTGTCTTGTATCAGCAACTGCATGGTGGTTTCTTGAGCACGCATGAATGCTTGCATCATTCTCATCCACCCTTCTGTGCTGGTTGGTACTGAGGAGTCATCTGTCTCCAAACTGTCTCGCCTGGTTGCGCCGGCTCCGGACAACCCTCTGGAACGTAGTACTGGCATCTCTTGGTCGTCCTCATCTAGCCCTGCGCCATCCAACAGCTGTTCCTCGCCTTAGACTTCTTGGCTACATTCTGCTGTTTGCTTCAGGCTCATCTGATGTAATCTCCACGCTTCTCCTGGAATTCTCCAGTGTGACCTGTAACTCAGTTATCCGTCCGAGGCGAGGTCCATTCACTGGCTCTTCCATTTGCGCATTCGGAGCAAAATCTTGATTCTCCATGCTAGAGCTGTCTATCTAGTCTCTGTTTGCCAACAAAAAAAAATCAAATCACTGAGCGTGTTTCAAAATCCACCCGCTGCCAACCATGTAGAGGATGAGTGACCTACTCTCCTCAAACGTGGGTCAGGATTTTGAACATTCACACAGCTCAAATGGAAAAAAAGGACTGTTTCTTTAAAACAAGTTCTTAAAGTTTATTGAACTCAGCTCCATTCAACAAACGATAGTCAGATGGCATACTATGCATACAATCAATTGAATAAAAGCAGAGACAAAATCACTGAACCTACTAAAATCAAAATGTAAAATTTCTCCATTGCTTAGCAGGTAAAAGAAAAGATGAAGCAGCTCTCATACTTCAATAGACAGCCTCTAGCCAGCGTGGAGGTAGCATTGCATAATAGGGAGTGAAAAGGGAGGGGGGAAGCAAGGAAAAAAAGTTGCCTTTGGAGCATCATGGAAAAGCAGATATTATAGGGGAATTCAGATATCAGGGTGGCCCTAGTGGGCCAATCACAATTCAGTGCCAATTAACTGTGCCAGGTGATATAAGTCTTCATTCTTATCAGGTGTTGTGGTTGAAAGTTTATTGAAGTTCGAATCATAGCAAAACTTCGTGCAGCTGGGCCGAGACCTTCAATTAACCGTTACTCAGTACCAGGATGGGAAAGCTAGTGGGAAGCCAAAGATAGGCAATTATTTTCAGGACGTAATCTTTGGATGCACAACAAAGGAGCAGTGAAGTTGAACTACTCTAAAGTTCATCATCAACGGTTACTGTTAGAAACTACAGACAAAATGGCTACGGTTAAGTTAACATAGGCACTCTCTCTACAATTGTCATGCCCTTATATAAAGCAGTGGTGCGACCGCACTTGGAGTACTATGTTCAGTTCTGGTCACCACATCTCAAAAAGGATATCAAAGAGATAGAAAAAGTGCAGAGAAGGGCAACGAGGATGATTGAGGGATTGGAGCACCTTCCTTATGAAAAGAGGCTGCAGCGTTTGGGACTCTTTAGTTTGGAGAGGAGGCGGCTGAGGGGGGATATGATTGAAGTCTATAAAATTATGCCTGGGGTAGAAAATGTTGACAGAGAGAAATTTTTCTCTCTTTCTCACAATACCAGAATCAGGGGGCACCCATTGAAAATGCTGGGGGGAAGAATTAGGACTAATAAAAGGAAACACTTCTCCACGCAACATGTGATTGGTGTTTGGAATATGCTGCCACAGGAGGGAGTGATGACCACTAACCTGGATAGCTTTAAAAGGGCTTGGACAGTTTTATGGAGGAGAAGTCGATCTATGGCTCCCAATCTTGATCCTCCTGGATCTGAGATTGCAAATGCCTTAACAGACCAGGTGCTCAGGAGCTGCAGCAGCAGGCCATTGTTTTCACATCCTGCATGTGAGCTCCCAAAGGCACCTGGTGGGCCACTGCGAGTAGCAGAATGCTGGACTAGATGGACTCTGGTCTGATCCAGCAGGCTTGTTCTAATGTTCTTATGTTCTAATGTCAGAACCACCATGAACCAAACAATTGAAACAGTTGTGATGAACAATTATTTCTTTATTGTAGGTTAGACGAATCCTGAACACGGTCCAAGACGTTACTGGCTTGTTCAGCCAGAACGCCTGGATCATAAACACTCAGACAGTACTCCCCCCCCCCCGTCCCTCATCCAGATTCCCAGCGGCATTACTAAGAACCAAACCGTTAGACTGTTTGGCCTTCACTAGGAGCAAGAAGAGATAGGCAGAGACTGAGAGTAGCAGGAACATAGTTTTGTTACCACCAGGAAAATAGGAAAAATATTTTCCTGAGCCTGCCACCGAACTACACCGGCTAAGGATCAGAGCAAAGAGACCAGTGTTGTCCAAAAGCCTCCACAAGTCCTGGAAAGAACATGTATATACAAATGTGCTGATATTTCACATGGTTTCCTTCTTGCCTTTGTCCCTTTTAAGATTTAATGTAAGCCCCTCAGTGTGGGATTTATTATTTGCCAAATGTTTAGGATTATACTTTAGCTAGGTTCTCCAGTTGCTTTAAGGTTTTGTTACTGTTAATTTAGGATACTCTTGCTTATATGTTTATATGGGCTTGTACTGTATTGGAGGTTCTTTGTTATAAGGTTAAGGGATTCTATAGAGTTACTTTAAGTGATAGACAAGAAGAGAAATGGATTAGAAATATTCTTCTTACTTTATTGTATTAATAGAAGAAGCCTCTTAGGATTTTAGTAGTTTTATTTTAGCTAGGTAACAAGGAAGTAGATCAGAAAATGCAAAGTAAGGACAACTCCTCTTTACAATCTGATAAGTTTGTCAACAACAACAAAAGACCTTTTGGACTTACAAGGTGTGCCTTGGCCGTTTGGAGGACATCACCCTACTTCCCATTGGACTATTTGAATTTTCACTGAAGAGGATCTCAAGACCCATTGGACTATTGAAGTTTCCACTTCTAGGATCTCAAGATTCATTAGCAGCCTTTTCTTCTGGGACTTAATCCCATCAGCAAAAACAAAAGACTGTCTTCCTCCTCTTTGTTTTAGATTGTCTGTATTATGTGGCAGGGGACTGCCCCCTTCCTCCTCTGATTGGGTGAAAAACTGTATAAAAAGGGCTGTGTTTCATTCCGTACTGGGCAGTCTGGCCTGGAAAGAGCTTGAAATCACAATAAAGAACCTCTGCTCTGAGGGCAGCCTGCCTCTGCATCCACTCACTGCTGCCAAAGCTGAAATCACTCTGAAATCACTTTCTAGTTATCCCTGGCAGTGGGTAACAGTTTCACACAGTAAAAGCACAGCAGACAGAAAAACCATCCCCCACAAATCAGCCAACCTTACACAAGTGAGCAGATTCTCTCTGAAATGGCAGACACAGTTGGAAGCTACAGTGAAAGGCTGCCAGGGGGGGGGAGCATCTCCGACCTGTTGTGTTTGGGTGGGAGCGCCTTCAACATGGGATTTTACAAAAATATCTGGTTTAGAGATTTCAGAAAATCCCAATTTGAGAGGAATAAAATGGCCCTGACTCATTTCGGGAACGGGACCTGTGAGAAGTGTCCCCCTCCCCCAATGCAATATGTGCTGTCCTGGAGACGTTATATTTGTGCTGTGCAGAATCCACCACTTATTTGCACCTTTGAGCTACTGAGTGCTGTGGAGTGCCAGAGATGGTGCGCTTCTCTGCTGCCCCTCCCCACACCAGAGGAAGCCCGGAGAAATTCCACGGATCAAGCTAGGGGAAGCAGTTCAAAATATAAGGAAGTTTAAAAGGTGAATAAACATTGCCTGTATTCTGTTTCATCTTTCAGGCATAGCAAGGGAACAAAAACAAACCCCAAACAAAATAGTGAAAACACACAATCTTTTCTCCCTTCTAGATACTTCCTCATTGTAAAGGTTTCAATGGTGTTGATGGGAAGGGCAGCCGCCTAACCTTGAGTACATTCATTCAAGTAATGGGTCATTTCATCGGCGGAGACTTTATTCCCGCGCTGGAGATGAGGTCTCCGCTCCCATGGAAGCCGGAGGGGATGGGATGGATGAGTTATAACCTGTGCTTCTGGCGGAAGTGTCATTCTGCTACCGCGCGGTAATTTGAGCTTCTAAGATGTCTGAATAAACGTCTTTACACCAAAGAGCCTTTATTTCTGGGTTTCCTATGGGAATTCCCTTACATTGTGGCAGGAATCCACCATCTATATCCCTAGTGCAGGGACCTCTGGTGTCTCGGCATGGAGAGGTTGGATGTTTCTGGGAAGGTGCGGTAGCTCTAAAGAGGGTTCACCTTTCCTTCTGGATCTGGCGGTCCGGGCGGAGAACAGGTCTTCGGTGACTCTTTCCGCCCTCGTGATCAGCACGAGTCTTCCTTACCCGCTGAACGAGGGACGGACGACGCACCATGGAGACTTACATGAGTCGCTTTGGGGCTGTCTATGGATCGAGCCTGTGGATCGGATTCTCTACCCGCTGTGATGGATTACAAACCCTCAGATGCAACCTGTCATGGAGGAGACGGCCTGACCACCTTCATGCGCAACCCAGGAGTCCATTGAATCCATTCCTGACTCGTATTTTGGTGATGCTCCTTAAAGAACCACCGCGGGCATTGCGCACTGGGGCCCGCCGAAGGACACTGACTAAACCTGATTGGGAGGCATCCTGCACTCTTCCGATCGGATCCCCCCTGGATCCCGGTCAGCGCTGCACCTGAGGTTCCGGGAGCCACCGGGTATTACGGTGTCTCCGCCGATGTCTTCCAGACGCATTTAAGAGTCCGAAGAGCCTGCACTCCAGCCGATCTGTTCCTCTCCCACCGGGAAGAGAGCTGCGAAGTGGGTCACTTAGATGCCCAAGAAGCATGGACCCGCGGAACGCCAGCTATGGGAGGGGAGAATGGCACAGCTGCAGCAAGAGCTAAAACCCGCAGAGGGACCGGAACAGCAACGCGAAAGAAGTCCAACTCGAAGTTGGACCGCGCTAAAGATGCGCCCGTCTGCCAATACAATATGCTTAGAATCTGTCAGTCCATGATAAGGTCCTGGAAACGCCCAAACTGATTTACAGGCAACGCGGTGCTGCTCAGGCTTCCTATGACGAAAGGAGCTTACTGCAGCTATTAAACGACCTTAACTGGCTAAATGGAACGAGAAAAGCAGCTCTGCATGTGCAATTCAGGATGCATTGACCCGCAAGAAGGAGAGAGAGCTGCTGCCTTGAGAGGGAACTGAGGAAGCAGCAGACCAGGAAGCCCCAAGTTGGAGTCTACGCTTTCGTCACTGATACTGCCGGGCGCCAGAGGGGCAACGCTTGTTGGCCCTGCCACCTTCCATGACCAGCTCCCACCGGAACGCCCAGCCGCACCGCATTTATACCGCCACCGCATCCCGGCCTCCGCGGCAAAACCGCTGCCCTACCAACCTGCTCAATCCCATGATCCGCCTGCAGGCTTCAAGAGCCGTGGAAAGGGTTACTATATTCCTGCTACCTGCCCGTTTTGATGGGACCGCTTCCAAACTCCCCCCTACTTCATCTTACAACTCGGCGTCTACATGGAGGACTATGATGATTTATTATACCGGGTCTGAGCTGAAAAAAATACGGGACATCAGCTCAGTCCTGGATGGCAGCAGCCTAATTGGTTTGTGACTCTCGGATTTGCAAGATGAAGACTCTCGCGACGGGCGCCCGCGATTCCTCCAGTTTCCTTAAGAGCTGCCGCTTCCAAGATCCGGCCGGGGTACGAAGCTATCCGCATCCATCAAACTATCCAGCAGGGCAAACGCCGCTGCAGAATTTGCCTCGCGGAATTCCAGGCGGGCGGTTGCCCGACTCCTCCTGAGTGGCCTGAACTATGAAATGCTAATACCTTTTCGGATGCTGCTTGACGGCAAGCTGCTGAAACGGTGTTTTACCCGAGTTCCTTCGTGACTATTGCTGATTGATCCAGTTGAGATCCTGCGGCGCCTCGCTGAATACTGCGTCGAGGCCGCCTTAATGCCCAAAACCCGCCACTGGGCGCTCACCAAGCTGCCCAGCCTTTACCGAGACCACCTCTTGAGCCGTCGCCGACTCTCCGGGATTGTGTCTTTACCGCGGAGGACCAGGTCATCTAGCCGCCAACCAACCAAGAAAACAAACCAACAGCTCCAGCCACGCGACCCCATCTGCCAAGCCACCACGCGAAATCGGGCCGCCTCGACGGCCTATCTAAAGCGTCATCGGCTACACCCAGAGGAGGGGAGCGGTTTTGCCTTTCTTCAGCCCCATGGACATGGGTCCACTTCTGACGCTGTGATGCGAAGGCAGCCCCATTACCGTCCGCCGCTGGCCAATCCCGCTAAGCATACCGATTATAGCCTCGCCTCGTGATTCTGGCTGCTCACATTGCTTAATGCGGCCCCAGGTGGCAGAGGAGCTAGGTCTGACTAAATTCCCGGCTAAGCCCATACCATTCTCACCCAAATGGATCTGCAGCCCTCTCGAACCATGGACCGCCCAGTTCGCAAACACAACCGTTCTCCTCCTGGTAACTCCACCATTGGGAGAAAATTAGTTTCCTTTATTTTGATTTCAGTGGCCAAACACTCCATAGCTCCGGCATGCCATGGTTATTGTTACATGAACCAAAATTCATTTGGAAAGAAAGGATCTTGCAATTCACTGACCCTCCCTCATGTGAACACATGAATTGGGGAAACCCAACTTCCTGACACACACCCCTGGTTTCCCTCAGCGACAGTTCCTCGATTCTATTGGCATCCCAATCGCACCAAGATCTGTAGCCAGAGTTTTTCAGGAGCAAGAATGCGCATCAGTTGCCACCCCATAGAGACACTGACTGCAAAAAAATCGTTATATACAGCCGGGCTTAACTGCCCGCAGCGTAGAATCTACCGTATGAGTCCCACGAGGAGAAGGAACTTCGCGTCTTTGGACAAGAACCTCGCCGCTGGTTCATCCGGGCGGGCTACCAAACACACACACGCTGCTCCCGTTTTGTTTGTAAAAAAAAAAGATGGGTCTTTACGGCTTTGCACGGATTATCGAGGTCTCAATGCAGTCTCCCCAACTAATAAATACCCTTTGCCTTTGATCAAGGACCTTTAGATGCATTGGGCAAAGGGCGCATCTTTACTAAATTAGACTTGAGAGAAGCTTACTACAGCGCCAGAATTGCTGAAGGCTATGCACACTCGACTGCGTTTAACACAAAGTTTGGCCAGTTTGAATACTTGATAATGCCCTTCGGGTTCACTGGGGCCCCCGGGGCTTTTCTGGCCCTTATCAACGAAGTTCTCCATGATTTATTGTACAAGGGAGTTGTGGTATACTTAGATGACGCGACCGGTCACAAACCATGAAGAGCATGAAGCATTGTCTCGGGAAGTATTAAACGCTTGCTCAACAACTCTTTGCCAAACTTCCAAATGCTGTTTCCATCAGACCTCTATTGACTATTTGGTTACCGGATCTCACCGGTGGCTTTCTAAAAAAATGGATCCTGCTAAATTGACGCTGTCCTCCAATGGCCTGCCCCCACCAACGCGCAGTGTTCCCACCTTCTGGTTTTGCTAATTTCATCGCGGACTTCATACCCCACCAGCTGAACTGACTCTCTCCTCTCACCAGACCTCTCTTACGCATCATGGGTAAAGATCCACTGTCCGCCAAGCCCGGGCCCCTTTTCCTGGTCTGGAAGAATGTCAAACAGCCTTTCAGCTCTTAAAGTCCGCTTTTACCACTGAACCCATCCTAAAGCACCCTGACCCAGATCTCCGCTTGTGGTTCACACGGGATGCCTCGACAAAAGCGCTTTGGGGCAGCCCTCTGCAGAAAAAAAATAAAGATGGTAGGCTGGTTCCGTGCTTATTTATCAAAGAAATTCTCCGTGCTGAACTCAACTGACTGTGGGAGATAAAGAGACTGGGCGGCCATCAAAGTAGCACTTCCACTTGGCGCCACTGGCTGGAGGGCTAAACACCCTTCAGGTTTGGTCGTATCACAAACTTACAGCTCTTCCACCCTCAAGAGCACCCGCGAAACAACTCCGCTATCGCATTTCTTTTCTCGCTTTCTTCACAGTCCATTTTTTCCCCGGAAAACCAATAAACTGACACTGCTCCCTTCTCCCCTCCCAGTTGGGGGGGATGGCTGTCACCCGCCTCTCAGACGCCCACCTCCTTCACCACCCATTCCCAGCCCCGCCCTCCTTTCCTGCGGAACTCGAGAGGCGGGCTGCGAGCCTCCAGCGAGGAAGGTGATTCCCACCGCGCTTGGGAGAATGGAGTTTGGCGGAGGGGGGAGCTGCGCCTCCCTCCGCAAGCAGGCTCTTGAAGCCTGCCACGATGTCTCACCGCTGGACATTTTGGCTTTCTGAAAATCCTCTGCATTTGGCCCGGCCACAGTTCTGGTGGCGGTAATGCTAAGGACATTGAGGCGTATATTAAAGGTTGCTCTGTCTGTGCAGAAGCCAAAAAACATCTCCGAAAGCCCCATGGGCTGTTTTGCAAACCTCTCCCGGTGGCCTCCCGCCCCTGGGAAGTCATCTCCATGGATTTTATTACAGATTTACCGAAAGTCATGGCAACACGGGTCTTATGGGTAGTGGTGGACTTATTTTCTAAACAAGCCCATTTTATTCCATGTAGCTTCCATCCCTCGCCCTAAGTTAGCACGGCTGTTCATTCAACATGTTTTCTACCGCCTACACCCGCCTCGCTAAGGTGGTTCCATCACGCCCCCACCCATTCTTAAAGTTCTTGAAGCTTTTTAGGGTTGTTAGTCACCGGCGTCGCCGCCTCTACCACGCCTTCAAAGTGACGGGTGAGGTCGGAGAGAGAACTAACAGAACCCTAGAGCAATATTTACGTTGTTACACCAACTACCACCAAGACAATTGGTTCGAGCTCATTCCGTTTGCGGAGCATGCCTATAACAATGCGTTCATAGCAGTACAAAGAAAACCCTTTGAAATTGTGTCTGGTCGCCCTTCCCGCCATAATGCGAACCAATTCGCCGACAGCATTGATCCTCCAGAGTTTCAACAATGGATTTCATCCCTAGCCGAGGGGTGAAATCGTGGTTCAGACCGCCTCTTTACAACAGGCTATGCACTGTGCTGCAAGCGGATAAGCACCGGCCGATTTCGCCAGTGTATTTGTCTACCAAAAAAAATCTCAGAGACTTGCATAAATTTTCCAAACTAGGCAAAAGATCTCGTGCGGGACTCGTAGATTGGCTTTCAAAGTGATTAATGATGTCACTGCCCCGATTGGATTTGCCTAACTCTCTTTAGTAACATTCATCCCGTCTTCCACATTCCAGTTTACCTAAGGAGGCTCCCGCCTCGATGCCTGGCACCTAATCACCGGAGACCCTCATCGACTATTATTGATGGCCACAAGCACTACTTAAATTGACGCCATCCTGGCTCGCTAATCGCTAAACGCTAGTAATATTTAGTTTCTGGGTGATATTCCTCTGGGTATAATCACGGATTTATTCAAAAATATTGACGCCTCTACCCTTATTTCTGCTTTCCACCGCTTCCGCGATAAACCTGGGGAGGGTCTTAAGGGAGGCAGAGTGTAAAGGTTTCAATGGTGTTGATGGGGCGTCACTTAACCTGGAGTACATTCCCACAGCCTGGTAATGGGCTGTTTCTCATCGGCGGAGACTTTATCTCTGCGCGGGAGATGAGGTCTCCGTTCCCATGGGAAGCCGGGAGGGGGGATGGGATGGATAGAGTTATAACCTGTGCTTCTGGCGGGAAGTGTCATTCCTGCCACTGCGTGTACTTGAGCTTTCTAAGATGTCTGAATAAACGGTCTTTTACACCAAAGAGCCTTTTATTTCTGCTTCTATGGAATTCCTTACACTCATGATGTTTGATTTAAGACAGACTAGTTTTACTTGAAGCTGTGGTTTGGTTCAAGTTCAGTATGGCTGTAGATCTTCGGGATGGGAACACGCTATTCTCTAAACCTCGCTGTGAAAGTTTAACCCATTCTGGACTATGCTCTGCTCAAAAGGGCTGCCCAAAGTGGAACAGAGGCTCATTCTGCACATGCAGAATAAGGCACTTTCAAACTGCTTTCAGTGCTCTTTGAAGCTGTGCGGAATGGCAAAATCCACTTGCAAACAGTTGTGAAAGTGGTTTGAAAATGCATTATTTTGTGTGTGCGGAAGGGGCCAGAGAGACATACCTGGTTTTGGCAATACAGGGAGCTTTTATTGAGTATCAGGAAAAGCAGTCAGAGCAGAGGTGGGATCCAACCAGTTCTCACCACTTCTCTAGAAGTGGTTACTAATTTTTTCTGAGTGCTGAGAAGGGGTTACTAAAGCAACTTCCCTGCCCAATAAGGACTGGAGGTGCGTGTGTGCGTCGTCGTCACTGTTTGAATCCCACCACCATTGGAACCTGTTATTAAAATTTTTGGGTCCCACCACTGAGTCAGAGTGATTGTCAAAGGCTTTCACGGCCAGATTCAACTGGTTGTGGTGGGTTTTCCAGGCTGTGGGGCTGTAGTCTGGTAGATCTTGTTCCTAGGCTGTGGGGCTGTAGTCTGGTAGATCTTGTTCCTAGGCCACACAGCCCAGAAAACTCACCACAACCAGTCAGAGTGATTCATTCCTACAGTCACCTTAGAGTGATTCATTCCTACAGAGTTTAAGTACATTAAGGATTGCATGGGGTGTGGAAAAGATATAGGGCAGGGTTATACATTACCAGTCCACGTCAGGAAGCAAAAGGTCTATGTGAAGGGGAGGGGTGACGTGGGGGTGAGAGCAGGTGCAGGTGCCCCGTCTACTGCTGGCTTCCTACCTTAGAGGAAATGTATCTAAAGGATGCTGAAGAAGGCTTAGTTTCCAGGAGGTCAATCGCCGAGTGTCTCCATGACAAAAACACGTACTCTCCATTCTTGTTTCTTGTTAGGAGATATTGGCCAGTAACTGTGCTAAAGGACACATTAGGCAGCTAAGTGAAACTTTCCCTGAGAAAACTGCTGATGTCTTCTATATTACAGGATAGGTACTTATTAGGTCTTATTATTATTATAAGACATTTTCTCATTAATTCTATTAATGGGAAAATACCTTCTAGGAAAGACCTGTCATGTAGTGTAATAGCAACGTGTGGATGAAAAGTGTGGATGGGGGGGGGTGCTGGGGTTAGTGTCTGCCAGCCATTAGGTGAACCAGTCCATTTCTCTGTGATGTTGCTACGTGTGTGGGGTGTGTGTGTGCTATAGCTCTTATAACTGCCCCTGAGGGTATGGGGGTAGTCTGTTAATAATCCCCGCCCCACCCCCAAAGGTGTCATGACTTTTCAAGTGACTCTATATTTCCACAGATGGATACTTATTATAAGACTATGATTCCTTTTACACCACACAAGTGCACAGGGTTTGGTTTGAGGAATTAGGAGTTGAAAACCATCACTTAAAACCTTCTACGGGCAAGAATTGCCTGAGGCCTGATCAAGAACTATTTTTAATGGGTTGTGTTGGGTGTGAGGTGTTTGTGATTCATTTTCTCTTAGATCTGGATGGTATATATCATTGTCATGGTTAAACATTAACAAACTTCCTTTCTTTTACCAGTTTAACTACAGCATATAAAAGCAAAGCAAATTGCACTCTATAAAATACATGAGCAAAAAACATTTCTGCATAAAAAATGAGCAGTTTTCACCCAAGCGATTTGTGTGAATGATTTTAAGTCAAACATAAAAGATGTGGATTAGAGGAAAATAAATAATACACACATACACAAATGACTGTGTGATGCACATAGATATTACTGAGGTGGGTGGGTGATCTCCCTAACAAACTTATATTAAATACTGATGTAAAGATGGATTGGGAACAATTCCCTCCCTCCCTCCCGCCCTCCCATGCATTCAAAATAGTCAAGATCTTTTTAAAAATCATTTTGTTGATATCAGGCAATATGATTATATATTCGTGTATAAGTCGATCCACATATAAGCCGAGGCACCTAATATTACCACAAAAAAACCCCTGGGGAAACTTATTGACTCGCATATAAGTCGAGGGTGGGAAATGCAGCAGCTACTGGTAAATTTCAAAAATAAAAATAGATACCAATAAAATTACATTAATTGAGGCATCAGTAGGTTAAATGTTTTTGAATATTTATTTCAAAGAAAAACAGTAAACTAACTCTGTAAGTGGAAAAGGGAGTCAACAAAAACAATATGGTCTCAACAATAAAAAGTACAAAAACCTTAACTCAACCAGCAACCAAGCTAAAACACAAGAGTTAAAATCCTTAAAAACTGGATTTTTGGTCAGGGGAGGAATGTTTATGTAAGCAGTACCAACATTTCAGAGTATCTTTAGGAGACCCTTCTGATGATACCACCCAGATTTGGTGAAGTTTGGTTCAGGAGGTCCAAAGTTATGGACCCTCAAAAGGTAGGCCCATATTAGCTCCCTTTGGAAACAATGGGGGATGGGGCACCCACTTTGGGGGTCCATAACTTTGGACCCCTTAAACAAAACTTTACCAAACTTGGGTGGTATCATCAGTAGTGTCACCTGATAATACCCTGAAATTTTGGTGCCACTAGCCTAAAAACTGCACCCCCTGGGGGCTGACTAAGTAAAAACCCTAAAATATTTTTAAAATACAGCTGACATGTATAAGTCTAGGGGGGCTTTTTCAGCACAAAAAATGTGCTGAAAAACTCGACATACACAAGTATATACGGTAATAAGCAGGTAGCATATCCTGTTGTAGTATCGTATCGGTCAGCGTCACTCTGCAGTCTGGGATCCAGAGGAATCCTCATGACCTGGCATATGGGGGTTCTGTCCACTTCGGCAATCTAAAGTGTATCAGACTTCAATTGAGAATTTTTGAAATATTTCAGATTGACTTATGCCTCCACCCGTGGGTTCATAAATATCTGACTGGGTGACTGAGACAGATCCATGGTGGACTTGCGACAGAGAACCAGATTGTCCCATGCCTACTGAAAGCAGCAGAGTGGGGGGCGGGGGTCCCAGAGGTTGAATACTGGGAGACCTGTTGCTTCCATAGTCATCTTTTACCCTTACTCACACTACCTCACTCCCTGTCCCACCTCAGTCTTTGGGGCAGACATATGAAAGGAAGGAATCAACCTCATTACGTATAACAGGCTTGCCGGGATGGATGTTGTCGGGGAGGTAGTGGCAAGAGGTCATAGCCCAGGCATCGACGACGGCCACTCGCATGCCATCAAACATGGCATGGAGGATGCTGTCCAGCTGCATGGAGAGCCAGTCGCTGCCGTAGACAGACTTGTAGCCAGTGTTGGCCGTCTTGATCACAATGGTGGTGGAGGGGCTGCGGGCCAAAAGCTGCGCTACGGCCTGCCGAACGCTGCGCAGTCGGCGAATGTACAGCTCTGTCGGGAAAGTAGTAAAGTGGGCCCAGAGGGTGAAGACCACCACCACCTGTGGGCCCCCGCCCAGTGCATTCAGCTCATTGGCCACATAGTGCAGGTCAGCTATCTTGGTCTTCTGAGTGCGCAGGGGGATGCCGTGTGCCCGCCACCGCAACACCAGTCCTTGAGCAGGCTCCACAGCCAGCAGTGGGCCAGACTGGTAGGTCCCGTGGAGGTCAATGTGCTTGAGTGCTGTAGAGAGAAAGAGCCGGAATATCTCAGTGAGCTCATCCCACATGTGGTCGGCCAGCCAGCCAGCGAGACAGGCCCTGCCCTTCTGAGACTCATCAGGCCTTTCACTGCCTCTTCCTCCCTGCCCTGTTATTCGTCATGGTTATGCCAAGTGCCCACCCACATATCCCGTGGCCTTGTGTCCCATCAGCCCCAGGGGACTCCCGTGGCTACTGCCTCCTCCCTCCCACACACTTCCTACCACTTAGTGTTCCCGGCTCATCCATGCCTGCCTCACAGGCCACCCCTGCCTAGAGTTGCCAACTGCAGGTGGAGTCTGAGATCTCCCTGAATTACGAGCTATCTCCAGGCAACAGAGATCGGCTCCCCAGGAGAAAATGGTTGCTTTGGAGGGTCAACTCTACGGCACGACACCTGGCAGAGGTTCCTGTCCTCCCCGACTACGCCGCAAAGTCTCAACGAATTTCCCATCCCAGATCTGTTTGGACCCTCCCCACATAAAGGGCATCCTCCCACGTCTCCTCTGGGGACTTACAGGGGATGAAAGCCACCAAGTATTCCCACCACTGCCGCAGGGTGGAGTCTCCCATCATGTGGACAATCTTGCCCCGCAGGCAGCCCAAGGCCAGGTCTGCAGTGGGGAACGTGCGGCCGGCGCATCTCAGGGACACCCACACGTCTCTGTAGTAGAAGCCCGGCGGGTGGGTTGAGTTGAGTCCTGGGAGGCAGAGGCGAGGCGGGGGGCTGGCTGCGGGAAAGATTCCAGAGGTAATCACCGCCACTGCCTTCTTCAACGAGCCCCTCCCCCCTCCCTTCCCATTGCTCCAACTCACCCATCAGGTGGGCTCCTGGCAGTACCTGGATGGTGGTCACGTTCCCTGGCACCGTCCGGTCTGTCACGGCCCTGTGTGGACAGTGCAGGGGGGTCAGCAGACCTACTTGGGGCTCCATCGGGGACTCCAAGAAAACCTAGCTCTTGCCTAAGGAGCGTTTTTGGTGCTAAGAGACGGCAACCACAAGCTGGTTTTTACAGAATCATGGAATCCTACAGTTGGAAGAGACCCCTAAGGGCCATCCAGTCCAACCCCCTGCCACGCAGGAAGACACAACACTCCTGACAGATGGCCAAGCGGCCCCTGTTTAAAAACCTCCAAAGGAGGAGACTCCATCGCACTTCGAGGGAGCAGACTCCAACTGCCCTGGCTGTCAGGAAGTTCTTCCTAATGTTTAGGCAGAATCTCTTTTCCTGCCCCTTGAATCCATTACTTCTTGTTTTAATCTCTGGAGCAACAGAAAACAAGCTTGCTCCATCTTCGGCTCCAAATCCCATGTCATCCCTTAGCCTCCAGACTAAACGTGCCTAGCTTCCTAAGCTGCTACTCATAGGGCATGAATCCAGACCTTTTCCCATTGTGGTTGCCCTCCATTCCGGCTTGTCAATATCCTTCTTGAACGGTAATGCCCACAACTGGACACAGTATTCCAAGTGAGGTCTGACCAATGAAGAATAGAGTGGTACTATTATTATGTCCCACTACCTAGACACTAGACTCCTATTGAGGCAGATCAGAATTGCATTGGCTTTCTTGGCTGCCGCATCACACTTCTGACTCGTGTTCAGTTTGTGGTCTACTCAGACTCCCTGATCCCTTTCACATGTAGCGTTGTCAAGCCAGGTGTCTCACCCATCCTATCTCTGTGCATTTCATTTTTTTCTGCCTAAGTGTAGTATCTTCCATTGATCTCTGCTGACATTCATTTTGTTTGTTTTGGCCCAGCTCTCTCATCTGTCCAGGTCATTTTGAATTCTGACTCTGTCCTCTGGGGTATTGGGTACCCCTCCTAATTTGGTGTCAACTGCACATTTTATTAGCATGCCCTCTATTTTATTTATTTATTTATTTATTTTTTCAATTTATATACCGCCCGATCCCCGGAGGGGATCCCCGGAGGGGATCCCCGGAGGGGATCCCCCGGAGGGGATCCATCATTCACAGAGGCGTATCTAGGGGAAATGGAGCCCGGTCCAGACTTTCTTCCCCAGCCCCTCCTCTCCCCTCCTCAGGCCTCCCACACGCACCCATCCAAGAAGGCCTTCTCTGCATTGCTGACCACCGGTTTGTAGCGCCCGGCAGAGTGATGCACGAGGGTGTTGCAAGGCAGGTGCTGTGGCCGAGCACAGAACCAGCGCTCCCCGGTCCCGGCATCCGCATACTGGCAGTTCGGGCCTGGCAGTGGGTGTATGTTGCACTCCGTCCGCTCCTCTGAGCCGGGCTGTCCAGGCTTCTCGTAGTAACCCCAGAAGGCGACTGTGGAGGGGTGGGAGTGGCGAACGTGGCGCAGGAGGGCCACGGCCTCGCTGGAGTGGATGAGGCGGACGGACACTTGCACTGCACCTGCCCAGAGAAGCGGGAAAGTCAGCGCGTAGGTGCCGTTTCCGTGGTCCTGCACGGTTCCAGCCACGCTCGCCTTCAGCTCCGGGGAGTGCGCCTTGGCACGGAAAAAGTCCCCGCCGTAGTGCTTGGGCTGCCCACGGTGGTCCCGGGCCTCCAACCAAACCCGCAGCGTGTCGCCCACTGTGTAATTGTGCTGGGGGTACCAGAGCTGATAGCAGCTCTTCTCTGGGCTGGTGGAGGACGGGAAGGCCTGAGCGTCCCAGGGGGGAGCTGGCCACTCCAGCAGCAGTAGCAGCTTCTGCATCTCTTCAGCCTCCGGAGAAGGGGTCTGAGCAGACTTGACGCCGATGGGGGGTGGAGGCGCTGCTTTGCTGTTGGACTGCTGAACGGACAGGAACCGAGACACCATCTGAGGAGGGCAGAAGAAGACATGCGAGGAGGGTTGTGGTCCACCCACCCTCAGCAGGGCACAGGCTGCAAAGGAGAAGTCCAGAGAAGGTTGTGGTTCTTAAGACACTTTTTCTGGTTGCCCACTTTCCCTTGACAGAGTTCACGGGTGGGGCAGGGGGGAAACACAGATGCACGAGACGGAGGCTTATGGCATTCTGGACACTGTTTACTTAATGAGCAGTTGGTTCACAGCACACAGAAAGAAGAGCTTCTCCAGAGGACATGTCACTAGCCAGGAGAGGGCAGCGGGTGCTGAGGGAGAGGCCACCGGTGGTCACTGGCTGAAGACTACGTAGAACTTCTAGGCTTGGAGGCAGGACGGCTCTGAATGCCCCCGGCAGAGGCCAGGAACTATGGTCAATCTGGGCCTCTATGCCAAGAGCTGGTGTGGCGCAGCAGGTGGAGTGGTGGACGGGGACTCTGAGTGGCTGGATTTGAATCTCCACTTGTACCTTGAAAGCTCACTGACTGATCCTGCCCACCACAAATCCTCGGCCTGGCCTACCACACGGGGTTGTTGTTGTGATAGAATGAGGGAGGGGATGTTTAACTAACTTTGAGTCCCAACTGGGGAGGAAAGCAGGGTGTCAAAAATAAACATAGAAGGCATTCCTTGCTTGTAAGCCTCCCAGGGTCACCTGGAGGGTCAGTGTGTGAAATAACAGGCTGGGCTAGATGGACTCTCACTGGTCTGATCCAGCCAGACTGCTCGTATGTCCTTCTGCTTTGAGGATGATCAGCATCCTTTCTCCAAGTTAAGATCACCTGGTATTCTTCCTACAAGGTTCTGAGGGGCCTGTAGTGTTTCCAGGTGCCTGTAGAAGGCAGCTTGGGAGCTCTGGGGCCAGGCAGAAGCAGCAGCAGCAGCAGCAGCAGCAGCAGCAGGAGGAGCAGGAGGAGCAGGAGGAGCAGGAGGAGGAGCAGGAGGAGGGGGGAGGAGGAGGGGGAGGAGGGGGAGGAGGAGGAGGAGAAGAAGGAGGAGAAGGAGGAGGAGGAGGAGGAGAAGAAGGAGGAGCAGGAGGAGGAGGAGCAGGAGGAGGAGGAGGAGGAGGAGGAGGAGGAGGAGGAGGAGGAGGAGGAGGAGGAGGAGGAGGAGGAGGAGGAGAGGAGGAGGAGGAGGAGGAGGAGGAGGAGAAGGAGAAGAAGAAGAAGAAGAAGAAGAAGAAGAAGAAGAAGAAGAAGAAGAAGAAGAAGAAGAAGAAGAAGAAGAAGAAGAAGAAGAAGAAGAAGAAGAAGAAGAAGAAGAAGAAGAAGAAGAAGAAGAAGAAGAAGAAGAAGAAGAAGAAGAAGAAGAAGAAGAAGAAGAAGAAGAAGAAGAAGAAGAAGAAGAAGAAGAAGAAGAAGAAGAAGAAGAAGAAGAAGAAGAAGAAGAAGAAGAAGAAGAAGAAGAAGAAGAAGAAGAAGAAGAAGAAGAAGAAGAAGAAGAAGAAGAAGAATCACCTCTTGCCAGACACTGGAACCTCTGCAGGCCCAGATCAGGCTGGGCACGTAACTGCAGGTGCAAAGTCAGCCTCGTGCAGCCAGCATCTCAGCCCTAATTTTAATCACATCCGGACACAATGAAGCGTATCTAGATCCAGCGCTTCTGGTCCGAGTGGGGAGAGCGGCAGAGAGAAGGGGGCCATTCCGGCACTGGGCCTGGCACTCCCCCACCCAGCTGCTGCTGCTGCTGCTGCACTAAGACAGACAGCAAAACTGCTGCTTAGTGTAATGGAGAAGGTTGATTATATTGCTATTTGTTTCTTAAGGGGACCCTAAACATCTCACAGTACTCGCCCTGTGACATGAGGTGGGCTGAGACAGAATGGCAGTCCAAAGGCACCCCAGTAAGCTTCCATGGCAGAGCAATCTGGTGACCCTGAATTTCCCAGGGCAGCTGGATCTGGTGCTCTGACCGTGACAACACCGCAACAGTACTGATGGCCGCTGGACTCACCCCCACTGTGAATATCAGCCCGAGAATCAAAACAGCAGCTGGTCTGAGGCCCCACGATGTCGTCGCTGGCATTCTCCTCCTTTCGACTGGGCTCCTTGTCCTGATGGACACCAGGCAGAGCGAATACTGGCGGGACTACAGGCACATCTCATGGGGCATTGGAGATGATACACCTTCTACAAGACAACAAGGTATGATAAGGTTACAGCCCGGCACGTGAGGTCTTCCAAAGGCACAGAGCCCTGGCTGGGCCATGAGGAAGCACTGCCAATCTTTGGTGACTCAGGCCTTTCCAGATTCTGCCCCCACCACCCACCACCTCCGCCAACAAGTTCCTAACTCAGGAGCCGGAAGACACCTGGGTCACCTGCATGACCAGTTTCCTGGGTAGAATAAAGATCTGGGTCCAAGAAGGCTCACCTACTCCTCCAGCCAGTTTGCTCAGCAAGGTCCCACTGCAAGGAGAAGGGCCCCCCCCCCACCCATAGCTTTTATGGCTGGCTCTGTGGTGCACCCATGACTATAACAGCCCTGCCATGGTGTACTTGCTAAACATGCACGTTCTTCTGCAATTCTCATAGCTGTTGTCCTTCCACCAGCCAGTCAGGAAAAATACAGGATGTTTTTCATATGTGTTCTTTTATAAAGCAAGGTATGCTCACATCAGACTAGTCAGCTGACAGAGCGTGCAGAGCCATCTGAAGCTGCGGACGGGGTGGGCGTGGGGGGTTCAAGGTACTCGCCAGCCCCCCATGCCTGCACCTGATCATGTCTGCTACCACTAGCTACCTCAGCCTGGAAAACAGAGTCGATATCTCCTGCCCCTTACATCTGTGCTGCTATGCTCTCTCTTTTTAAGTCCACAGCTTAGAACTCCACAGTGGGATTTATCCTAAATGGGATTGTGCATCTTTACAGGTGGTTTTTTCCATAATTAGCTGCTTTAATGCATGGCCAGCCGGTCAGGAGCATGGGTGACCCTGGAGAGTACAGGAACAAGACTAGTCACCATACTCCTGACCGCGCAAGCCACGCATTAAAGCATCTGAACCACATACTGAATCACTGATAGTGCAAACTAATAAATGATTATAAGTGCAAAAACTGTTTTTGGATTCTCCTTGAGTATTGACTTGCAACAAATTTCTCAAGGCTGTTCTCAGCATCTGTTTGTGTTGCGGCCTGCAGTTGATGAGCCTGAATTCCCCTGCAGGAAGAACCAGCTTCAAATCCCCACCCGGCTGATTGGGCATCCCTTGACTCAGTGCTCACTCTCAACCTAACAAACCTCCCAGAGTTGTTGATAGAGTAAAATGGAGGAAGAGTCACCACCTGCCTTGCCTCCCGGGAGGAAGGTGAGGCAGGATGAGAGAGAGAGAGAGAGAGAGAGAGAGAGAGAGAGAGAGAGAGAGAGAGAACAGATTTAGGCTTCCGCCTCCACAGTCAGTGAGCATCAAGACCTCTCCAGCATTATGGCCCTCCATGGCCTCAGAAGTGACAGTCTGATTCCATATTTCATCTCCTTCCTCAGTGGCAAAAAGCTGAGGAGATGAGGATGCTGTTGAACAGATTTATGGAGGAGTCGATCTTGGCTACCAATCTTGATCCTCCTTGATCTGAGTTGCAAATGCCTTAGCAGACCAGGTGCTCAGGAGGAGCAGCCGCAGAAGGCCATTGCTTTCACCTCCTGCAGGTGAGCTCCCAAAGGCACCTGGTGGGCCACTGCGAGTAGCAGAGTGCTGGACGAGATGGACTCTGGTCTGATCCAGCTGGCTCGCTCTTATGTTCTTATCGCCTATGGTTCCAGTATTCCCAGGAAACTGGAACCCGCCGCTTAGGTGTTCTTTGGCTGGGCACCACACACACACTCGACAGCCTATGTCCCAGGTGGGGCTGTCAGCAGACTCTAATGGTGCCACAGAGCTTCAATCCTCAGCAAGAGAGTGGAGTGGGCTAGAGAGGAAGAGGCCAGGCCAGCAGCTGATTTATACCCGACATTTCCAAGACACTCATAAAAATAGTAGCAAGTTATCAGTAAAAGCAAGCACCAATGAAAACTAAAACGACAACTTCAACCATTCACACAGCAAGATAAAAAGAGAACTAAAACACAAATTAGAAATAAAATAAATTACAATCTAAATTACCAGGCACAAGATTTTTCTTTGGCTCTTTCGCAAACAAGTCAGTTTAAATAGTTGCCGTTAAGAAGTCAGAGGTCCAAGGAAGCAGGTGCTGGCAACGAGTTCCAAAGGTCAGCAGCACCTGAACGACAGCTTCTTGCATCGTCACCGCTCTTCTGAGATCACCAGGTTCCGGCACACAGGGCACCACCCACCCACTCTGCCCCAGTTGGATCGGAAGGATGGAGGCAGTCCCAAGGCATTCAACAGAAAACCTGCCAGGTCTTGAACCTTGAAGCAACAAACGAACTCTGTATTGTTGATCAGAAGTGTTTATTGATCGGCATTGAAGCATTCCAGAAGTTTAAAATGCTAGGTCTGGGGAACTCTGGCTTAAGTACATCTTCGCTTTATTACAATACTATTTCCCCCTCCTTTTCCCCAAGGAATGTGAGAGTCAGTTTGGAGCAAAGGCACCGCAAAGTCGGCAACAGAGATAAAACCACCTGGCGTCCTACCCCCACAGGACAGTGGAAACAACTCTGTCTCCCATGGGACTAGAGTGTCAGGGGAAAGCCTAGTTATCTACATGGCATGTGAAGCCATAAAGCAAAGATCAAGACTGCTGTAAAGCCTAGGTAGCTCTTGTGTGAGTGGAGAAAGCCTGGGAGAGTCTGAGGGCCATGTTTGGGGAAAGTGGAGTGTGGAAAGGATATGAAAGCACTTTGCTCTATCTTCCCTCTATCATAAGGCCACAGAGATGGGAGAAGTTCCCAGGACATGGCTAGGGAGCGCAGGATTTTTCCAGGATTTTTTTCTTCTGCTCTTCAATGTCCCAAGAGTGAGGGATCGGGGCCTCAGGAGTGACGTATTGGTATGGCTACTTTAAAGCCAACTTCCAGAAAGCTTAGGTCTTCCGACTGCCACCGTAGGAGGCATCAGGGGTATCTGAGGCCCAGTTGCAGCCTGTTCTGCTCCAGTCGGCCGTTGTCAGGACTACAACTCCCAGCAAGCACCAGCTCCCGCCTTTTCACAACGGAGCGGGAAAACGAACGGAGAAGCCACATCCCACCACAGCTTCCTAGCCAATCAGAGACCCGGAGGGGGAGAGGGAGTTGATTGGCTGCTATCGGGTTTAGAAATAAATGAACAAATACCAGAACTGAGGACAAGAACCCTCAGTTCCAGCACCTGCAGTCAGGGCGACACCAATCAATAAGGCTCCCTTTTCTGCAGTGAGCTTTGTCTGGGTGTGTTCAGCTCTCAGCCGCTGCGTCTCAGCCCAGCTCGTGTGGCCAGGAGTGCCGCCACTGCTGGTTCTTTCCTAATGCAGCCCCCCCCTTTTTAATTCCGGGGGATCTCTCTGTGGCTCTGACGTGGCTCCCGGCACATTGTTGACCGGTGCAGCCGCTTCAGACTCTGCAGTTCAAGACTGAATCCAACGAACGAGCAAACAAAGGCCATAATTTACTCGGGGCACTCCTATCATGACGGCCTCCCATCCTGCCACATTTATGAGTGTACCTGTTTTTCCTCCTTTTCTGTAAAATTAAACCTTTCCTACAAAACTCAACTAAAAAAACCCACACGAAGGTGCTTCCTCAACAGCCGGATCCTAAGGCCGGGCCTGGACTCACCAGCCGCTGAAGCCTGACTAGCAGTAAAGGCACAGAGGGTGGATCTGCCCCCTCTGCAGCAGCGGCGTAGCGATTAAGAGCAGGTGCACTCTGATCTGGAGGAACCAGAACATCTCCCCTCACTTCGTCACCGGGAGCTGGCGGAGGCTTATCTGGGGGTTCAGATTAGCTTCTTCTGCACTCCCACACGCAGCTGGTGACCTTGGGCTAGTCACAGTTTCGGAGTTCTCTCAGTCTCTGCCCCACTTGCCAGGTGCTTTGTTGTGAGGGCAAAGGAGATTGTAAGCTCCTTTGAGTCTCCTGCAGGACAGAAAGGGGGGGATATAAATCCAAACTCCTCCTCTTCTCTCAGACTAGGATGGGTACGTTTCTAGCCCTTTGCTGATGAGGCCGATCTTGAAATCCTCTCCCTCCAAAAGCCCAGTCTTGTCCTACAACTGTGTGTTGCCAACTTTGCTTCGAGATTTTTTATGGAGAACGGGGGATTGAAAGAGAGATGAAGCATTGGACCAGTTGCAGCATGTGCGTGTTTACGTTTCCAAATAAAATCACAACCTCTGAAAGACAACCGTGACAGCACCCCAAATCCACCCCTGCAGCCTTCCTCTGTACCACGCCTGTGCCCCTTGAGCTGCTTCCCCTTCCCCCCTCCTCCTCCTCTCTCCCTCACAGCACACACACACCCACCAGCAGAAAAAAGGACAGTCAGGGGCTAAGGGCAATGGAGCGGAGCAGCATAGCCAGGCAGACAGCCCTGCTGCTTGCTCACCGAAGGCAGGTGGGGCCACGCATCATCCAGCTGAGCTATGGCAACGGAGCCTGCCAGCCCCAGGAGCAGCTGGGCCCCGGGGGACGGGTGCAGCTGGCAAAAGCCTGCAAGCGATCTCTGTCGAGGGGGAGAGATCCACATGCTGATCCCACGCTGGGCATCGATGCCAGGGAAGTGTGCCTTTTTATTTAGCTTCAAAAGAAGCACAGCCCACTTTTCCACACAGCATTACCAAGAAGTCTGACAAATATTTAAAACCAGCACAATAATAAAATAAAAATCAAATTAATCTGTTAATGCATCAACAACCCGAGCAAAATGCAAACATGGAAATCAAGAAGCAGCTGCACAGATCACCCTGCAAAGCCATGCACCTGAGCACACGTCATGACGTTAGAAGTCGGGTCCTCTGCTAGGGTTTCATAGACAGGAAGACAAGAGCACAACATCAGGAGATTTGGGGGGGGGGATATATGGATTTATTTATTAGCACGGATGAAAACACACTGATTTATTTATGGGTTCCGTTCCGCTGTCGTTCAAGGCGGGTCGCTTCCCTGATCTAGCTCCTCCAAGATTTTTTAAGATAAGCTCTTAAAAAAGTTATTTCACCTCACCTACTTTTATCTACTAGCTCTTCTTTAACTTAAAATTGTTTTATCCATGCTTAATGCGGCAACATGCCAGTTAAGGCCATTTACTGGGTCTGTTATTTGAGTTTGTTTTAAACTTTAAACCTATTATTTCCACATTGTTGGCTTTAATTTTAGTTTAGCTTTAGTATTTTTTCAACTTTTAAATTTTATTGCTGGGCTTGAAACCAGCCTACTTTTATTAGGGTAATTAGAGCCCGTTTAACTTTTTTAAAAAAAAAAAGGTTTAAAAAAATTTTTTAATTTTTAACTACTATTCCATCTACTGTTTTACCTGTTTTATTGTTTTATTGTGGGTTCGTTGTTGTTTTGGTTTTAGAATCTCAAGTCTTATGCCTTAGGAATCCCAGCTTTAAGGGGAAGTTTTAACCAACAATAGAGAGGAAGATGGCGTCCGCCTGGAGGGGCTGTAGGAGCCGCTGCCAGTAAACATTTTCTTTGTAATTACTATTATCTCCCCTTCTGAAGGCCCAAGTTATTCTAAGTCACCCCTTTAAAGCCTAGGAAGAAGTTGCAGCAAAGCTGTGTGGGAAGAATTTGACTCTAGTAGGTGAGGCTGCAAAACAATTCAAATTACCTCAACCTCTCACTTTTCAGCAGAGCTGCTCTACTTTGGTGTGGAGAGAGATAATTTACTCAAGGCAACTACAGCTGTTGCATATTCTGGCTAGTTAAAAAAACATCATAAATACCAAACTATCCGTTGGTGGTGGAGCTGACAAGTTGCTATTATAAAACCTCTAGTAGCACAGCAAGTTAAACCTATTGTGAGATGTATTGTAAGAAACGTTGTCGATAGGGAAGATACTAGCCCCAACTACAGCTCCAAACAATTAAAATTTGCAACTCTTTGCTCACAAGTGCCAGTGGAGCAAAGTCAGGCTCTCCAGAGGAGCCTACAATCCCACAGAAAATCGGTTCCAGCCCTTTGGGATGGGAGAGTGTCCTCTAAGCTACATGCTGAAGAGTTCAACTGGATAGCAGTTCCCTGACTATTAGAGAGGGCCTTAATGTAGAGAGTTCAAAAGGACGCTGAAGCGTGACAGCCTATAGAGAGTATGGTACTGATACTACACCTCCACCGCCTCCTCCATGCCTAATGACCTGACTCCATTATGATACACCCTACCAATGGAACTGGGGATTCTCTCTGACTTCTGTACCTTTATGGTGATACCGTGCCATATTCAAGGAGCTAAGGACAATGGGCTGAACTCTACCAAAACATTACAATGTAGGGAAATCCATGGTTCTGTAGCTTTAATTCAAACCTGAAGTCCCTTCCTTGGGAATAACATATGTGACCACCCGCTAGTGCTAGAGATCTAAGAAGGTTTGTCTGAGAGTGTTCAGATATCAGGGTTCCTCCCTAGTTGGTACTCCGTGAACTCGCTGGTGGCATCATCTAAGCATCTTACTGAGGAAGAAGCCAAAGTTTATTGACCTAGTGCTGCATTCAAATTACGCAGAACTTTTAACCAATGAGCCATTAATAATTATTTTAACCTTTCAACTCAAGTGTGAAATACCTAACAGGCTGTTGCACAAACATCGGGTCCTCTTATGTCATGTAATGCCAACCCGAGTATTTACAAACTTAAATATAAAATTCTTTACTCCTGAAACCCCACTTTAAGTAAATATAAAATGTATGAGTTAAACAACTTGGAATTTGACAGTGTATTACACAGACACCCCCCCATGATAGTGGCGCTTCTCATGGAAAGTACAGCTGGCTAAGTTCTACCAAGTGCAGCACCATGGAGGACAAGATAACATCAGATAGCTTGCAGGAGCCCAACAGTATACCACCTCTGATCGACTGGTCCTACTTAAAAAAGGTCTGGCTAAATGTGTGCTACATCTCAAGGGGAAAGGGACCCAATGGGGAAGCAGACTGAGACGTTAATAATAAGCAAGGAAAAGGATTCTGTGGCATGCACAGACAATAAGGATCAAGTAGATCTGAGAAGTATGGAAGCTGCCAATGCAACGGGTGACCAAAGTGCAGTAGTTCTGTGGAGAGGAGCCGTAGAGGAGACCAGAGCAGCCCTGACCCTAAGCTCCTCAAAACAAAACCCTTAGCCAGTTGGAACCATGTAACTTAGACCACCTGACCTTGAGGGAGATTCAAAGCAAGCAAAGTTGTAAACGGTCCCTGGAAAAAACATGCATCAATAATTATACAGCTCCAATTCTAACGCCACAAGTGGCCAAATCCATTCAAACAGAAGATTATGATTGACAGATATTCCACAAGGGTAGGCTGCTAACGCTAAATCTTCGGAAGGCATATCTAAGTACAAGAACTTATGGAGTATGCAGCACTGGAAGACTGTTTGATAACCAGATCTTGATCTGGTTCCCAATGACTCACCAGACGGCAGTAAACGGGTCAACCCTATTGAGGGGGGGTGGATCCCTGCAATGGGTGTGTATTTCACGATAGTAATGGGGTGTTAATCAATCCAAATGAGGCGGATTGACTGATATTGCAAACATCTGACCCCAGTACATCTCTCAGCCTCCTCTATCTTGGAATATAGCAGGTTGGAAAATACTAATAATCCATTTTTTAACATTTCTTAAAGATTTTAACATACTCTGTCCTAAGAAACTCTTTGGGACCCCTCTCCCTTTGTAGTCTGCTGACATCGCTTCCATTGTCTTCCTGCTCATAAGTCTAATAAGATGGAAGGCACCAGGCGGGTCTGGCAATCTTGGTGAAAGAATTGAACCCAGATCACAGATGTCAGTATGCTATCATTTAGCTCAGGCTATTCTGTGAGGGCTTGATCTCTCCCTCCTAGTGGTTAATATCTACCTTCCCCTAATACGGGCGGATAGTGTGAAACCGTCCATTCACATTGATGTGTATCGTGACCACCTTTGATAGCCTGGAAACAACTATATCCTATGACTGAAGGTAAAGGGTGACCCACGCTCGAATTGAGGTAACGAGACTGTTCTGATTACACCCTTTGGGGCTCTGAACTTGATACCTTCCTGAAGTCTCTTTCACTCTAGGTTCTCCAAAGATAATAACTCAAATATAGCTGGGAAAGAGCTAATTTCTTTGCCATACAGAACAATCTATGCATATTAAATGGAATTCTACTCAATTTAGTAGCTCTGGAGAGGTCACCTTGCTATTAGGAAGGGGAGTAGGTGGTTGATTATATTTTAATATCCCCCCCAACCTTTTGAATATGTAGGTGAATTCCAGGTATTATTCCACCATTTAAGTGACCATCTGCCTCTTTCAGTTATATTAAAATATAAACTCCTCCCCATCCCTCAGCCGACAGCCAGCTTAGAGTTTTACAAATCACTTACTTCCTAGAAAGACGATGGTCTGAGTGCATTGAGTACAAAATTACATTGCTTCTTTATTCTCAAGAGCTGAAGCAACTGAGGTTGATATGCTAAGTGCTCCATCCCTGATGAGATGGTTTTAAAATTTGATGACATCACCAAAAAAAATTAAGGATTTAATCCACAGTCCCAACGCAAGAATGTATCCTTGCTCCAATGAATCTCCACGCAGGTTGGAATTCTGCTCTAGGAGTATGTATTATAAACACTCACTGTGGGAAATTTTACAAAAACTATAAAGCCAAAAAAACATAGCTCGCCCACATCTTACTTTACTGCTAAAAAACGCACTAGCATTGCAACTACGGACTAACTGTAACAAGAGGCAATTGATCGTTGGAATTCCTTGATTCAATCTCAGTACAGGACAACTAATTCTAGAAGATTCTGGAAAATAGTCACTGGTGGGGCTTAGAGATAGCAGTATCCTTCCTTCTAGTATCTCAAGATCACAATGGTATGAGTTTTTTTGAAACAATGGGAGTGCCAGAATTCCCATTCCACCCCTAAGTTCATGTTCTACCCTTTCCTGACAACCCCCCTGGCCTCCGTGTCCCTCTCTTGAGATTGGGAAACCTATACAACTTAAACGAGGTAAAGCTGCTGGTCCCGACACTCTTCTTCCAGAGTTGTTTATAGTATTTAGGAATGGTGGTCCTTATATTGGCAATTCCATTGTTTCCAACATGGTTAACCAAACAGGCATAATTCTAATTTCGTGTGGAGCTACCAATTATCATCCCTATCTATAAGAAGGGTGACCCTAATAGTCCATCTAATTATGGGGTTTGCAATCAGTCTTCTCGTCTTGGGAAAAAACTTTATGCCAAATTCTCGGGAAATTAACTGATTGGATTGTTGATGAAATGTCATAGTGGAAGGAACAAATTGATTCCAAAGGTAAGCCAACCCCACCGTCGCCTGGTGCATAGCTATTGCTTGATAACTAAATATAAGAGGAAAAGAGCCCCTTGTATGCAGCCTCCTTTATCGACTCCGTTTTGATTCTGTTAATAGAGAGATTCTCTGAAGAAACTTCAGCAGCCAAGGCAGTGTAGAGCCAAGGTTACTTGAATTAATTAAGAATCCTGTACAATAAACACCACGGGCCACGTGAGAGGTAACATGGAGGGATTTGTTAACCCCAAAAAAATTCAAGTTACTAAAGGGTAAACAAGGCTTTATTGGTTCACACTCTTTAAGCTCTTTATTAATTCCATCTAGCTTCCACTAATGGCGGAGGTCAACATAGTCCAACTCTGACTCAACTTCCATGTACCCTCTGCTTCTGCCTTCATTTATTACCTAGTTGTACCTTCCCGCCACGTAGTCGGACTTCATGAGAGCTCTTTAGAGTGTTGTATAGAATACTGTACACCACTCAATGACAACTAACTTAGATAAATCCAAATTGTGGTATTTACCCATAAATGGAAAGCCACCAATTACGGATAGGCTACAGAAGTTTCTGAAAGCAGGTGCAGTCATATAAATACCCAGGGCTTCACTCTACCATCATAGGGCCCTGGACAATTAAGACAGGAATCGGGCCATCTCCGCCGCCAAATTAAGGCCTCAGCCATTACACGCCTCTATGGGAAAGGCCGAGGATACATCCCTGCAGCGCTGAGAGCATTTAATGCCAAAGTGAGTCAACAACCTTTATGGGATCCCCATCTGATAGGGGCATTGAGCAGAGAGGCTGGTGGGTCCAGTCATACTCTTCTGTATAAAAACTCTTGGCTTGCCCCATCTCTGTTCCCCTATGCCCTGGTGCTTAGAACAGGCCAGCATCGGGGTTGGAAAACTCTGGCCTGGTGCCTATTAATTCAAGTTTGGGGCCAGGTTTCCATTTTAATCGGTGGATGAACTGGACCATACATCCCAGGGACGCCTATCCTCCACACAACCCAGTGGTGGAGCAAACAAGCCAAACTTAATGAGTTGGGCATTTCGAGGACCTGCTAATGCTAAATAGAGCAGGAGGTCTATGGGCTATCAAGAAGAGACTTTGACAGAGTTTCAACAGATGCTAGAGGAAGCTTAATAAAACCTGTTCCCCGATCTCTGGGAATACCCATGGATAGACTAATTGCAGCCCAGTACCCTCCTGGTTGAGGTCTGCATGAGCAATCACCTTAGCATAGGTGTAATGCCCTGCCTTCTCTCTCCTTTAGCCTTGGACGCCACCCCTTGGAATCCCACATAAAGAAAAGGAAATGCCCGTGGCATGGGTTCTGTGGAAACAGTATCTCATATGCTGTTGGATTGTCCCTTTTATGAGATAGGTAGAAGAAGCACATAATCCCCTTCCTGTATTAAAGTGAAGGCATTACAGATAAACAGAAGGTTATATATCTTCTAAAACAGCCACACCAGAGCTGTTGGAAGCTGTATAATTCCTTTAAATGGTGTTATTTTAACTCGTCAGAAATTGTAAAGTTGTAAAGGCTGTTATTATCTTGCTAAGCTAATCTTAAACAATCTATATGCCATTAAAGGTATTCGAAATCGATTTATTTATGCTACTAAAATATTTATATTATTTATACCCACCTCTCCCTTGTGGCTTTATGTTACTTTAACAGTCCACACAATTAAATGCACACAAAAGACAAGACCCCCTCCCGACCAACCCCAGATGCCTGCATTTTAGATTCCCACTGATAGCGGTGAATCCCCAGAATGTAATAAAAGTATTTTCCTGTTCGCCTTATTGAACCTAATGTGTGTGTTTTAATAAAATGACTTTATTTCTTCTGTTTTAGAAATAAACCAAGTACCCTTTTGAAGAGACTTATAGTCTCGCTTTTCTCCACCTGAGGGTATCATAGCAATAATAATATTTTTCTTAGATTGTTAAGTTAACTTCTTGTTTTAAACGGGGACCCCGGAAGCTCAGGAAATGAGCACATTGACCAACACCCTCCCGCAGCATTCCTGAAGACATAATCCCATCACAGACCACAATGACATTGAATTCATCAGCAGAACATGACAAAGGAACCAGGAACAAGGTAGAAAGGAATAAGACTGGCAGCCAAGCCTTGCTTCTCCTGTTTAGCCTGGGGCAGAGAACTGTTCCCCCCACTCTCTCTTGCATCATCACCTCAGGCACCCAAGGAAGGAGTTCGAAAGAGCCAATCACAAACCTCTGAAGACCTTGTACTCCATTGTGGAGTGTTTCTATTGGAAGTTAAGTTTCTGTATTGTATGTTGTGCACCCACCCCCTTCCCCCTTTCCTTTGATCTACCTGTATGAAAGGTCTGGGTTTTGCTGTGCCCAGGGCAGGGCTTGCCTGGAAGGGCTTGAGATCACAATAAAGGGCCTCTGCCTTGCAGGCCTCCTGCCTCTGCGCTCGCTCATGGCTGAAATCACTGAAATCACTTCCTGTTGCCCTTCCAGTGGGTAACTCCATTACAATCCTGGCAAATAAAACAGCCTGCTAGCTGCACCTAAAAACCTGTATGGCCTTTTTCGCCGGTGATCCGTTTTGCAAGGTGGAATCCATACTAGACAAAGACAGGGGGCCCAGAAGGTGCTGAGGGGAGGCACCAGAGAGACCTTGCGGCAGAGCGGGATTTGAACTTGGGTCTCCCTGATCCCAGTTGAATACTCTAAGCCACGTGTGTCAAATTCACGGCCCGCGGCCAAATCAGGCCCTCTGTATAATTCTATCTGGCCCTCGTTAACACACACTTAACAGCCCACTGTCTGGCCCCCAGGCCTGGAGCCGTGGGGGAGGGGCGGTGTCGGACCTGGGGAAGAGCAGTGGGGAAAGGCTGCAGCCAAGGGAGCCTCTTGCACCCACCCAAACCAACAGCAGGAGCCTGAAGCTTGCAGCCTGCAGTGAGGGACGAAGGAGGAGGCAACTGGTAAGCACCAAGGGGGGGGGAGTGGGCGGGCAGGCTTCCCCTCTCCAGGGCTGCTCTGGCTCCATTTTGGGCCCGGCTGCCCCTCCCCGGGGTCCCAGCTGCTGCCCTTTGGGGCTTCTCTGGCAGCAAACCTGCTCTGGGGACTGCAGAGAGAATCACACGGGACACTCAGTGTATTTATTAGAGGGGTTCCTTGGCATTCGAAGAGCAGCTCCAACTGAGCCTCTGAGCATCAGCTGCCTCCAGTTTCCCTTTCGTTCTGCAGCTTTTTGTTTTCAACCCCGCATTTGCAAAAGGCCAGCCTTTTGGCTGAGAGATTCCCTCCCAGGGAACTGTATTTGCATGCAAACTTTGCAATCCTTTGTAAGTAATGCTCACCCCTCCCCAAAGTTGCAGACCCAAAAGGAGAAGGAAAATAATCTCCTCTCCTTGCAAGAGAGCTGACCCATTGCAAACACATGGCCCCAGCCCTGTAATCCATGCAAAAAAGGGGGGCCATGAGTTACAGAACTCCAAGCCAAAAGAAGGGCCAGCCCTCCTCTTTCACTCCACCCAAACGTGCAAACTCCCCGCCTCCAAGTCCCCTGGCATCTCCTTGCGGGCAGAAGTTGGGGGGTGGTTTTTTGCCTGGCAAGCTTTGCAGGCCATGAGTTTTAGTGTGCAAGAGCCGCCCCATCCATTGTGCTTTGGGGGTAAGGCGGCCGAGTGGAAGGGGCGGATGGGAGGTCCAGATTCAGCTTTGCGCCAGGGGAGTCCTGCTCTGACTTCTGTGCATACCTGCAGGGTAGGCTGCCGTGTGGGATGAACGGAAGCTGCTGCTCTCCGTAGGGCAGAGGGGGTTTGCATGTCTAGTGCTGCTGGCAGCACCAGTCAGGCTGCTGCTGCCGCCCCCTCTCTGCCCAACGGAGCAGGCGGCTGCCTTCTCCATGGGGAGGAGAGGGTTTGCAAGCCCAGTATTGCTGGCACATGCGGCGCAAAACCAGCAGCGGCAGGCATGCCACTGCTGCTGTCCCCTCCCTGCCCAATGGAGCAGGCGGCTCAGCTGCCTTCTCCGTTGAGCAAAGGGGGTTTGCATGGCCGGTGTTCCCAGCTCGCGCAGCGCAAGAGCAGCAGCACCAGGCAGGCAAGTCCCCTCTCTGCCCATGGAGCAGAAAGCGGCCTTTTCCGTGGGCCAGACAGGGTTTGCAAGCACGGTGTCGCCAGCTTGCATGGCGCGAGGGCAGCAGCAACCAGGCAGGCCGCCGCCGCCATCCCCTCTGCCCAACAGAGCAGGCGGCTGCCTTCTCCATGGGCAGAGGGGGTTTGCATGCCTGGCAAGAAATGGTTATCCTGTTCGGCCCCCAACCTCAAGTGTGCTTTGAGTTTTGGCCCCCTGTGCAATTGAATTTGACACCCCTGCTCTAAGCACTACACCACACGGGCTGATTAAGGGCTTTGAAGTCACTCCACTTGAATTCAGACAAGCTGGCGGCCGACAGAGCTCTTAAAATGGGCAGTATCATGTATTCCTGTTGGCTGATGCACTGTGAGTCTGCTTCAATATCTAGGTTGTCTTCGAGGGCAGCCCAGGAGTCCAACATAAGCATCAATGAGCATAGCCAGGCCTGCTGAGTCTACGAAAGGCACGAGTGGGCAATAGAAGATCCTCCTGGCTCCTTTGGCAGCGTGCTTTCCAATGGCGCCTTGCTCTTAACCAGTTCCATGCACTCAGCTCCGTCCAAACCCTTTCGACCAGCCACTGCAAGAACGGCAGCCGAGTCCAAATCTACTTGGTATGGTGGCCACTTACAAAGCCACGAAACAGCAAAAGCTGGGGACAAACTGCCACAGCCTTTGCAACTCTCTTTTGGTTTGGGACCCACAGATTGGGGAACACTGTTCTGAAACATAAGCCTTCCCCACCAGTAGGACCTGTGTCTTGTCTGAATTCTGCTAGTCAATGCAGCCTAGAGCATCACAGCTGCTACTTAAAGACTGCCAGTGAGAGGGAGCTGATTCTACTGTCACACAACACTTACTGTAATCCCCCTCCCCCAATTATCTGGCCTGCCCATAGTTTATGGCCTTTATGGCAAGACGTATCCTCCGCTGCCAACAGGAGCAGCTCCCTGTCCTCCTCCGGGCTTGCAAACCCTCTCTTCCCCATGGAGAAGGCAGCTGCTTGCTTCATTGGGCAGAGAGGGGGCGGCGGCGGCGGCAACCTTCAGTGCTGCCAGCTCTTGTGCTGCGTGAGCCGGTTGCACCGGGCATTCAAACCCTCTCTGCCCCACAGAGAAGGCAGCCGCCTGCTCCAACACATTTTCCAATGGCTGGAACCTCTGGGTGCTGCTATCAGGTTTTAATTAATTAATTAATGATATCAACTGCAATAAAAAGCAAACATCTGGCCTCCCGTGGGTTCATAAAAGGGGGAATAGAATAGCTGAAGCCATCTCTAGTCTAATATTTTATGTATTTTAATTAACTTATATATGATGTTTTAAATTTTTATTTTGTTGGAAACCGCCCTGAGCCTTCGGGGAGGGCGGTATACAAATACAATAAATAAATAAATAATAAAATAAAATAAATAAATTTGCAAAACCAAATGAGATCTTTGTCCTCGCTAAGGAGTTGGCTGGGTGTTGGTCTAAGCTGCATTCCAGGGCCAACTTCCTTGTCCCTTAATATCAGCTTCCACAGGCTACTGCTTTCACGAACAGCACAATTATCAAGAATAACAGTTCTAAACATAAACATTAGGGGAAACAATACAGTACAAGCACCTAAGAATCTCCTAAATTAACAATAACAAAACCTTAAACTAACTGGAGAACCTAGTCAAACTATAATGCTAACCAGCGGGCAAATAATAAATTCAATTCTAAAGGGGCTTTCATTACATCTTAAAAGGGCAGAGGCAAGAGGGAAACCATATAACATTGGCACAATTACATGTTTACATCCTTTGCAAGCCTCATGGAGGCTTCTGAACCACACAGGTCTCCCCGTCTTGACATGGAGCCAGTGTAGTCGTGTAACTATTTAGCTATTTTCCGGGGGGGGGGTAACAGTACCAGCAGGAGACTATCCTGAAGATAGCCTGGAATTTTGGTACTGCCATCTTAAAAAGTGCTCCCCTGAAAGGCCCCCTCAATTTCCCCCCAGATTCTCCCTTTAAATCCACCCCCTTCGGAGTGGATTTAAAGGGAGAATCTGGGCTCCGTAGATTTTAAAAAAAACATTGAAAGGATTGTGGAAGGCTTTCATGGCTGGATTCAACTGGTTGTTGTGGGTTTCACAGGCTGCGTGGCCGTGGTCTGGTGGATCTTGTTCCTAAGAGAAGTCTGCACACAGTGTACAAGAGACTTCTCTCTGTGATACACCTCTGAAGATGCCGGCCACAGATGCAGGCGAAACATTAGGAACAAGATCTATCAGACCACGGCCACGCAGCCCAGAAAATCCACAACAACCAACATTGAAAGTGATGCTGTTTGGGGGGTGGGGGTGGGGAATCTACCCTGAAAAAGCATCATTTGCAACGTTGTTTAAACTAGGGAGCCCAGAGTCTCCCTTTAAGGTGGATTTAAAAGGAGAATCCAGGCTCTCTAGTCTAAACATTAAAAGTGATGGCGTTTCAGGGTGGATTCCCCCCCTTACTCACCCACAGCATGACTTTCAATGTTGTTTAAACCAGGGAGCCCTGGGTGTGCAGATTTGTGAGTGGGGCATGTTCTATAATGTGATGGTGACTTTGAGATGACCTGGTGCCAAAAATCATTCTTTTGTTGTTGGGGGGGACTCAGATTTTGCCCTGGGGTCCATTTTCCCTAGCCACGCCTCTGCCTGATGGGACCTGGAGACCTCCCAGCAGCTGGTCTTACCAGCCGCAGCCGCCCTAGTAGCTTTCAGAGTGATTTCAGCTTTGGCAGCAATGAGCGGATGCAGAGGCAGGCTGCCTTCAGAGCAGAGGTTCTTTATTGTGATTTGAAGCTCCTTCCGGGCAAGCAGTGCCCTGGGCAGAGCAAAGCACAGACCTTTTATACAGTTTCAAAGGGAGGAAGGGAGGGAGGGGGCAGTCCCCAACAACACAACACAAAACCATCTACAACAAAGAGGAGGAAGACAGTCTTTTGCTTGTGCTGATGAGATTAAGTCCCAAAAGGAGGAGGCTGCACCCTCTTTGCCTGAGGCTTGTGCCTTGAGATCCTGTCCGTGGAAAGTTCAAATAGTCCAATGGGAAGTAGAGTGACGTCTTCCAACGGCCACAGCACACCCTGGTCCTATTATTTTGTAAGTCCAAAGGTCCTTTGGTTGTGTTGATGAGTTTACCTGCCTGGCAAATGGCAGGAGGGTGTTGGCCAGATTACATGTCCTGGCTGTTTCCAGAAACCCCGGTCCAAGCAAGGCAAAACCAATGTAAAACCAAGGAACCTAAAATACATCTACTATACGTGTGTGTGTGTGTATAAAAAGAGAAAGAATCAAATGAATACCATTCTTATTTGTACATCCCTCAACCCAAAGTGTAGACACTTGCATCTTCCCAGGCGCTCACACAAACACACACACACCCCTGGGCTGGCTTCCTGGAGGAGAACATCTATTGTACTTTGGTACCAATACGCTGCTTTTAATGGGGTTTTAATGGTTTTAAAGTGTATAGAGCCATTTCATTATGATTTATTTAATTACTTGAGATTTATTGATTTTATTCTGTGATCTATTCATATATCCATGTTCACTGCCCTGAGCCCTCTGGGGGAGGGCGGTATATAAATACAATAAATAAATAAATAAATAAATAAAATCCTTTATTAACACAAACACACACACACGGGTAAAGAAACAGGACAAACTGGAAACTCTGGGGGTTCACCGGTTACACTGGCGTTTCCTGTCCCTCTGTAAAGGATCCGGCCAGCATAAGGCATATGGAAGGTGCCCCCCACCCACCCACCCACCAAGCCAACCAATGCTCTTCCATGAAAAGAATTTCCTGCTTTGGGAGAGAGAGATTGAGCAAGGCTTGGGGACTTTTCTCTAGCTTCCAGACAGACCCTTGGAAGAGAGAAGAATCCAAATGCCCTGGTCTGCCCTTTCCGTGTCCATTGCTTTGGACCGAGCCTCAGTCTACCCCCAGGAGGGGAGAGGACCACATGCAGTGTCCTTACTATCATCAGCCAGTGGAGAGGGATTCTTGCCGCCCAGAGGGAGAGGCTACACCACACCATGGGAAATCACCCGCAAGAGCCACGCCTCGGTGGGCCACCATCTGCCCTGGGGGGGGCAGCAGGAACAGGAGGGCCAGGGGGCAGCCTCCATGGAAGACAGGCGTGCGCCCCCTGGTCCCACTGCTCTGGCTGTGTTGGGCAGAGGAGCCCTTTCCAGGATGGGGGAGTGAGCATCAGCTGGGAAGCGGGAGCCAGAGGAGGGTCTCCCCACGACTCCTCCCCCTGCCCCTTGGGCTGGTCGTTCTTCATTGTAGCCAGCACCTGACCCACGGCTACTGTAGATCCACCACCACCCACAAAACAGTGTTTCCGTGACTGTTCGGCAAGTCAGTGATAAAATCCATTGAAATAACCTGCCAGGGTCGGGAGGCAACGGGGATAGGTTTCAGTAACCCATGGGGCTTTCCCGGTATTGACTTGGCCTCCGCACATATGGAACACCCTTTAATGTAAGACTCAACGTCCTTGCACATAGAGCGCCACCAAAACTGGCGGCGGGCTAGATGAAGGGTTTTCACAAACCCGAAGTGCCCAGCCTGACGAGCATCATGGCATGCTTGAAGAACCTGCTTTCGGAGGGGAGTAGGAACGTACCAACACCCCCCACCACCACCTTCATCTAGGTGGTGGTACCAACACCCCCCCTTTTCCAGACACCATCCTCCAAGCGTAGCTGTGCATCTTTTTCCTCTGATGGCAGCTCGCGTAATCCCGCCTCCTTGAGTTCTTGAAGGAAGGGGGAGACGATGGCTGGGATGGGCGTAGGGGGGGGTGACGTAGAGGATTGTGAGCGGGTGACGGCCAATCCTAGCTGGGAGGGAGAGAGAACGGTGCGTGGAATATCCCGTAGGGATGCGTCTCCCCCCTCCCCGGGGAGGCGGGACAACGCATCAGCCAGCTTATTGATTTTACCAGGGAAAAAATGGACCGTAAAGGAGAAGCGAGAGAAAAAATCAGCCCAACGTAATTGTTTTGCGGACATTTTGAGGGGTGTGGAAGCGCAGCCAAATTTTATGATCCCACCAGATTCTTGAAAGGGGTGCTTGGCTCCTTCTAACCAATGGCTTAAGTGCTCAACGCAAGTTTGATGGCAGCGGTTTCCTTATCTCCCACAGTCCAGCTTAGTTCGAACTGCAGAAAATTTTTTGGATAAATAAGCACACGGTACCAATTTATTGTCTTTATTTTTCTGCAAGAGGGCAGCCTTACGCCTTGTCCTAAACATCCACGGAACGATGAAAGGAAGCTCAGGGTCGGGATGTGTCAGAATTGGCTCAGTTGTGAAAGCTGTTTTCAGCTGCTGGAACGCTAATTGGCATTCCTGCGACTAGGAGGGGGGCCCCGGCTTGGCCGCTTGGGCGTCCTTTCCTTTAGTGCGTAAAAGATCAGTGAGCGTAAGGCAAGTTTGGCAAAATGGGGAATGAAGTCACGATAGAAGTTAGCAAAGCCTAAGAAAGATTGCAATTCCCTTCTATTGGTGGGGCAGGCCAGTCAACCACTGCGTTGCCACTTTTAGCCGGGTCCATTTCTAGACCGGCCAGAGGATATTTCGATAGCCCAGGTAGTCTATGGAGGATTGGTGAAAACAGCACTTTGACAACTTGGCAAAGAGGGAGTTATCAAGTAAACGTTGTAAAACTTCCCGGACTAAAGCCTCATGCTCTTCCAGGGTCTGTGAGTAAATCAAAACATCATCCAAATATACGAGTACTCCCTTGTACAATAAGTCATGTAATACTTCGTTTATGAGGGCCATGAAAGCCCCTGGGGCCCCAGCTAATCCGAAGGGCATTATTAAATATTCATATTGCCCGAATTTTGTATTAAATGCTGTTAAATGTTCGTACCCTTCCGCGATGCGGACACGATAATAAGCTTCCCGCAAATCCAATTTGGTAAAAATCCGGCCTTTGCCTAGGGCATCCAAGAGGTCCTTTATTAAGGGCAAAGGATATTTGTTGGAGATGGAAACAGCATTTAGTCCACGATAATCAGTACAAAGTCTTAACGAACCGTCCTTTTTCTTAACAAATAAAACAGGGGTGGCATGGGTGTGTTTTGTGGCCCGCCGTATGAATCCGCGGGCTAAATTTTTATCTAAGAAGGTGCGGAGCTCCTTTTCCTCGGTGGGACTCATACGATAGATCATACGATAGATCCCTTAGGTAATTGGGCTCCGGGTTGTAGCAGGATCTTGCAATCGGTATCTCTATGGGGGGGAAGCTGATCGCACTCCTGTTCCTGGAAAACTCTAGATAGGTCTTGATACGCCTTGGGGATTTCTACAGCAAGGGGAGCCGACAGTACATTGAAAGCTGTAGCGATGGTTGCTTCCCCCTCCCCTACCGATGGATCTTCCCCCCCATCCATGTGATCTCCGCAGGGGGGATCTGAGAATTGAAGGATTCGCTCCTTCCAAATGAAGGTTGGTTCGTGTAAAAGTAGCCATGGCATACCTAAAACAATGGAGTGCTTTGCAACTGGAGCAAGAATGAAACTAATCTTTTCCCAATGATCGTTGCAACGGAGAAGTACCGGTTGGGTTTTGAACCGGGCCGGACCCTCACCACCCAGTGGGCTACCGTCCATTTGGGTGAAAGGAATGGGCTTCACCAAGGGAACTCGGTCTAAACCAAGGGAACTCGGCCACTTGCGGTTTCATAAGACAGTGGGAGCAACCTGAGTCCACAAGTGCAGAGGCTAAAATACGCGTATGTTTACTGGGGTTGGCTAAGGAAGTCAAAATAGTAATGGGGGCGCTGCCTTCACTCACCGGATCAGGAGAAGGATTAAGATCCACGGGTGCCACTGAAAGACTAAGCGCAGTTTCTTCCTCTTCGACATCCTCATCAAAAGTAGCTTTGGACGATCCTTGAGTTGGCAGGCTGGATTTGCGTGGAGGCTTGGCAGACGGAGCGCGGGCCCCCGGGAGGGGAGGCTTCTGCTTCTTCGGGCAGTTGGCAGCCAGGTGGCCAGGACCTCCGCAATAGAGGCAATAATCCCAAACGGGCGACGGCGTTCGACGGTCTCGCCGCTACAGCCGGGCTTGGTTTTCTACGGCGCCGCATGTTGGCTGGTTTCGGCGTATGCCTCCAGCGCTGGGCATAGGCAAGACGGGCAGCAACCTGCGAGCCGAAGCCGATCCAACTGCTAGCATTTGCGGATCCGAATAAGGATCACTGTTTCACGGGTTTAATATCCATTGCTTCAAAAAAATATTCCTCGGCGATTTCATGCGCCGGGCCAGTCCGGTGGAAAGCTTAATACGCTTCGCGCCGAATTCACGGGCAAAATCAGCAAAGGAGCGGTTGCCCTGTTGGATGGTTTTTACTGTACGGATGGCATCGTTTTCAGCATTGGGATCTTGGAACCGAATGCGCTAACGCTTGAGGAAGCCCGCCACCGCGGCGGTATCGTCCCCCTGCAATTCATAAAGAGAAACAAACCACTCAGCTGCTACCCCGCCCAACACCCACCCAATGTCTCGTGATTTTTTTTTCGCTAGCTCAGAACGATATAGATCATGAAATTCTTGCATATGAGCATCGAGTTGCAGAATAAAGTAAGGAAGTTTGGACGCGGTACCATCAAAACGAGCTGGGATGGGGGGTCTGTAGAACCCTCTTCAATCGCCTAGGTGCGTGTTGGGTTGCTGCTGCATGTAACCTGGTTGTTGTACTGGATAGGTAGGGCACTGGAGGAGCAGGGGTTGAGGAGGTGCCCCAGGTTGAAAGCTGAACCGGGCCGCCAGGCGCCAAGCCACCGCATGAGGGAGGGCCGCCGGTGCGGGGGTGAAGGTGTAGGCACCAACTGGGGCTCTAACCAATGTCTCACGTTGCCGCCATAGAGTTTGCCTCCCCGCTCAGCCAATTCCCTTTCCTTGCGTGTTAAGGCATCTTTGGTGCGCGTGCAAAGCTGCCCTCTCGATCCAATTTAGCTCTTTCGCCTTGTTGAACGGCTAAAGTCAGTACATTCTGGGTTTGGATGGCTTTGATGTTGTCGCGCTGGCGCTGTAAATCCAGTTTGGACTGATCCAGCACTTTGTCATGAATCGTTAGATTCTGTTGATACTGTTGACGCAACGCTTCTCTTTCACGGTCCAACTCCATTTGGATTTCCTTGCGTTGCTTTTCACGGTCCCGCTGCAGACTTTCACGTCCCGTTGCAGATTTTCGCGCTCCTCCTCCCACAGTTCGCCAGGTTCTCAGGCAAGTTTACGTCCCGCAGCATGGCCACCGCACTGTCCCAATTTTCTTTCGAGGGCATGGGTAACGCATTCGATCAGGATCCAGTTCCTCCTCTGATGGTTTTTCCTCCACGCCTCCAACTGCTCCAAGGATTTCACCCATTCGCTCGTTCGCTCCCGGGTTTGGTACTGCCGAGGTGGTGTGGAACCCTCTTCCGATCATCGATCCAACCCTCGTCATCGTCCCTGCTTCCGCTGTAACTTTGGGACGAGCTCCGGTGCTATGCCACTGCTGATCTCTGGGAATGTCCTCGAAGTATTTGTCCAGGAACCTTTCAATGGATTCTTGGGTGTCAGCATGAATGGTAGATAATCCAAACTCCTCAGGGACTGGCTGCATCTGGGGTTTGTAATCCACACGTTGCCGGGTGGAGATGAACCGGTCAACAGGCGCTCGATCCATAGATAGCGCCCCAAAAGTCTCATGCATCTCCACACGATCTGATCCATGTCGATCGTCCCAAGGGAAGAGAGGCAGACTCGAACTGGACCGAGGTCGGGAGAGAGTCACCAGCGAAACCGGATCATCCCCCGGATCCTCGGAGTCTGGAAGGGAAGGCTCGAAACCCTCTATGGGGGCTATCGTGCCTTCCACATGGTCAAGAGTACTCAATCTCTGCATGTTAGAACACCAGAGATCCAAACACAGTCAAGAGAAAAAGTGAGTTAGATTCCTGCCATAATGTAAGGAATTCGAAAGAGCAGAAATAAAAAGGCTTTTGATTATAAGTCCGTTTATTCAGACATCCTGGAAAGCACACACACACGCCATGGCAGGAATGAGCATCCCCGCTCAAACAACAGGTTATAATGCTGACTAACCCATCCCCCCTGCCCCGTTCTCATGAGAACGGAATTCTACTATGCAACAGCGAGATAAGCATTCTCACAAGGTTGGTGCAGGTCCTGGCCGGACGCCCGGCCAAAAGAATCTCCGTCAAGGTCAGGTTAGGCTGTAAGGGAAACAAGAACGACTGAGATCCTTACAGCTACCATCCTCACCTGGAACAGAAAATTGGGGCGGGGGTGAGTGGGAGAGGGTAGAAAAGCGCCCGTGTTGAGGCGGGTTGAATAGATATTCTTTTAGCCTCTTCTCAAACCCCTCCCTGGATTACCTGGGCACTCCCTGGACACAGCCATCCCGGGAAGGAGCAGTTACTCTGGCCTGGAAGTGGATCTGGGGAGGAGGGAATAAGAGGGCAGCCACTCATTTAATGGTAAGAATGGCACCACCCCCCTTCCTACAATACAAGCACTTTGGATAACAATGTTGACCCCCCCTCCCCCATGGTCTTCACCTTTGCAGAGCTTGGGGAAATTGGGCGCTGTTGGCAGGAAGGGGAGCAGCCAAGGAAGCCAGGGTATTTCCAGGGGGCAGGCAGCCAAGGGGGCTCTGAACAGGACAACAGGCCTGGCTGGGCTGATTCTCCCTTCCTGATTTGACCCAGTCCTCTCTAGCCTGGCCAGCAGCTGTGCTTTCTCCTCCAGCCAGGCTGAACTCTCGCTCAGGAGGAGGAGGCTGCCCAGGTCCCATTTGGTCCTGGCAGCAGAAGTCAAGCCCAGGACTCTGGGAGGACAGAAAGGCCTTTGCGGAGCTGGAGAGTCCCCCAAGTCTTCCAAGTCCACGTCTTGCCCACTGCAGCCCCCCCCCCCGCCCCCCAACCAGGCAAAAGGTACTTTTTAAATTGTTTCTAATTATTTCTTTCTGAGCCACCCCAGAAACAAACAGCAGTCTAACAGGTCAATATTAATTAACATTCATCGAAGGACAGGCTTAAATCACTCCTCACAAAGTCTGACCTATCCGTGGCACTAAATGTTCACAAGTTTCACTAACAGATAGAGCACCGAATCTGGTTCAAGGTTTTAGTTGTAAGCCCTGGCCTGGTGGGACACACTGCCAAATGTCACCGGGGCCCTGCAGGGGAGAGGCGCTGGGGGGCGCTAAAGAGTTGGGATATTCCCATATAAGGAAGAAAAGGTGCAGCTCTCCCTGACTTGTTCCACAGCCTGAGGACTCCAGGCTTGTTATTGCAAGGCTATATTGCTCAGCAAAGGTAAAGCAGCGCTGCAAAGCCTGCCCATCTCCAAGGGACCCACCCAGGCCAAAGGTAGAAATGTCTGAGACTCTGCTAGTCCGTCTGAGCACAACAGGCCTGAACCATCATGTGTTAATTATTGTTTTCTATATTTGATTTACCATCTCTGTTATTCTTATGAAAGGAAGAAAGAGAAAGGACAGAAGAAGTTGGAAAATTGTTTACTGTAATATTTGCAGGGGCACACATTCGCACAGTCAAAATGCCTATCGTGGGGGATGAAACTTCTCGGGGGCTCTATGATCTCTCTCTCCGGAATCTGTTCAGATGGGCCAACACCCTGGATTTTGTTACTGATGTCCTTTGGAAAGAGCACCACTTTCTAGCATGCCTAAAGGGGTTTCCAGAGTCTGCAGAGAGAGATTGGACACTGGTACCTTCCAAGCGGTCCAGGTTGGTTCCTGCCACTGTGGTGGACTTCTCCTCAGGTGAGCAGGGGCAGAGATGCCGCTTGCCTCTTCACGCGGGGCACATCAGGAGCGGGCAGGCCCTGTGGAATCCATTTAGATCCTACAGGCCCCTGATCTCTAGGAGGGGCTTGTTCCATCAGGTTGGGGCCAGGACTGAAAAAGCCCTGGCCCCTTGGAGGCCAGCCGGGCGACTTTCGGGCCAAGGGTTCCCAGAAGGTCCACCTCCAGTGAATGGAGCGACCTAGTTGGGAAATATGGAGAGGGGTTGTCCCTGAGGTACGTATGTCCAGGACTGCTCAAGGCCTTAAAGGTTAAAACCGGAACCTTGAAAATGGCCTGGCACTCAATTGGCAGCCAATGCAGTGGATGAAGGACAGGTGTGATGGGGTCCCAGCTCAAAACCCCAGCCAGGAGACGAGCAGCCGCGTGCTGCAAGAGTTTCAGCTTCCAGACCAAGTTCAAGGGGAGGCCCACGTAGAACAAGCCGCGATGATCCAGTGAAGTTGGCTTTGTGAAGTTGGTTACAATATAATGCCCCTTTCCATCCCCAGGTTGCTTAATGAACTCTCTCATCCCTGCAGCAATCAGAGCAAGGAACTGGACCGCCCCCTCCCAATTCCAGCAACGCCACAGACCCGGGCTACTGGGTGGGACCGGCTGGCATCTCTAGGCCCCGTCCTGCCTAGCCAGGGGGCATTACGTGCAGGCTAGACTTGGCCTCTGGCTGTGGCTTTAAGGAGGGCGTCTCAGAGACAAAGGCAAAACAATCTCCTGTCCAAACCCTGCCCAACCCCACCCGCCTACCCCTGCCCCCACCTTGGCGGATGTCTGCACACCATGTTCCTGCAGATACACGATGCCCTCTGATATTTTCATGCCAATGGAGTTAGCAGGAGGCTCAAGCCCTGAGCTGGCTGCATGCTGGCTCTTTTTCCTTCACCACCAGGAGGAAATGGCGGAGAAGACGTCGCGGGTTCCCAGGGCTGATGGACTTCAGGGTATGAGGAGGAGACGGCAGTCTGAAGCGATAGCAAGGCGGAAAAAAGGCTGCCTAATCTCTTAGGATCTTACTATCCCTGTAAAGCGTGTAGGATGAAAACCCAGTAACTGGTTCATTGAGAATTACCCACAATACAGGGCCTTTTATTTGCTTCCATAATCTTGAAAATATAAGTGGCTAGTCTCTGTTACAGAACATGAAGAAGTTAGAAGCCACGTCCTAGAGTAACACACAAGTCCACAAGAGAGGTCTTATGTAGAAAGACTGATCTCTGTAGTCTGGAAGTGGACTCTTAATTCTGGGGAAATTAATCAGGTCAGTGTTTTGCCACATGGATGCCTTTTGAATTTATTCTTCAGTTTCCCTGTGAGATGCCACCGTCTAGTGGACATATCTGAAAAGCCATTTATAGGTGACAGCACAACATAGCAATTTTTTACATCTGAAAAGCACCTAGAAATGTTAAAGCCCTTGTTCATTTTCAGAAAACGTTCACTTCCATAGGGCTGATAAACCAGAGCAGTCGAAAACAGGGATCCACGTGGGGTTTGCCAGCAAACCAGACAGCGTCTGTAAAACTACACATGGGAATGATGGTGGGGAGGGCCTCCGACTCTTCCGGTCAGAAGTCTGAGAGGCACCACTGCTAAATATCAAGACTATTGTCTAAAAAGGAACAAGCACGAATATTGATTCCTTTTCTGCAGGTTATGAAGCCAAGATCAGTGAAAATCAGAACTGTGGGCAGTGATGCTTCCTGAACCTTTCAGACACATCTAACCCATTGTTTGTAGGGCATCCAGTGAAGATTCCCTTTGCCCATAAGAAACATGGAAGCTTGTGGGGAGAGAACAGGCTGCCAGGACAGCTGGGAAAGCAGTTTTGACTCTGCTCCACTTCTCCGCCATTTAATGGGTGTTGCTGCTGGACCCGCCCCCTGCTGACTCCAGCTTCCTGGCCCTCCATGTTCACACGTCATGACACTTCCTGGTGATCCAGGACCACGCAGAGTCAGTGGAGGTGGCCCTCCCTTGGCAGCCTACTTCACCCTGTCTAATCCAGATTAAAATGAGTTCTTTTGTTAAAATCTCTGAAATCCCTCGCGTGAGGCCTGTGTTAAGTCACCTGAACCCAGGAGGCAGCCTCACACTGGCATTGGCCACGCAAGGTCAAGACTGCCTGCCGAGACGACCAGAGTGGCTCCCAAGCATCTCCAGTTAAGAGGGCTTTTCTGTCAAATGTGATCCTTTTTCAGCTAGAAGTGCCAGGCATCGAAGCAGAGGCCTTCTGCCACTGAGCGGCAGCCCCACGCAGTCCTGGCCTTTGTCTTTCGGGCTGCTTAAGGCTCTGGAGATGCTGCTAGTGGTGATCCAAGAGTTAAACATTGGAGGGGTGTGACTGCCATGCAACATCCAGGCAGCTATATTAGGTACCACTTCCACGGACGTCAATCAGTCTAGGTGCTGGAGCAGTACCCTGGTTAAGAGAAAGGCCTATGGTGTGAACGCCCCCTGAGGCAAATATTGTTAGCTGTGAACTCCCTAGATAGCCCACCCACTCCCTTTTAGATAAGGGCATAGCTTCAAATCCCCGCTCTGCCGTGAAGCTCCCTGGCTGACCTTCAGCCTGACCTACTTCACAGGGTTGTTGTTGTTGTTGCAAAGGTAAAATGGAAGAGGAAAGAATGGTTTTGTCAGCTGCTCAGGCTCTCCACTGGGGAGAAAAGCAGCGTGTACGTCTGTAAATCAACATTTGCAATATGGGCATCATGTACAGCTGTGTATTTTATTTTGAACACACTGTTTAGAATTTTAAAGTAGTGAGGTCGAAAGGCCTAATACTAGCCTGCCTACCTTGCAGGGCTCTTTTAAAGATAACTGGAGAGCAAAACAGTGAAAGCATCACACAAGTGCTAAGAAGGGTTAGTGTTAACTTAGAAAACACAGTGGAGCACACAACCAGGAAGCCGGAAACGGGTCAGACGAGGCGACTCTGTGTGTGAGAGGGTGGTGTGTGTGTGTTGCAGTGTGGCGGGAAATTGCAGATGACGCCGCTGCCCCTCCGCCCTCCTCCTTCCCCCACCAGCCACAGAGCCCCCCTGCTGCTCTCAGCTGAGGTGGGTGTTCTGCAAGGGGGAGGTCCCAAGCTCTGGCAGAGCCTCACTTCCACTCTGGAGCTTTTCTAGGCGACATTGCACTTGAATAGAGGCGAACGGCATAACCCAAAGCGGGCGCTTCCATGTGAGGCACTCAGTTGCAGCTGAGGAGACTTTCTGACCCCAACAGAAATAGATTATTCGTTTTATTCTCTGTTCTTCTCCCCAGGGGGGATCCCAGGGGGTGTGGGTCAGGAGTGGGCGGGTGATTGGCCCAGGGCCATCCAGTGGGCGGGGATTTGAACGCAAGCCTCTAGAGAAGCAAGCTGACAAGAATCCACCCTTGGGGGTTTTCTGTTCCTTCCAGGCTTTTAAAATCGGAGCGGGATGGGGGAGCCACAAAGCAGACCGTTTATATAGTAAAAGGCATGGAACCGTTGCAAACCTACACATGCAAGCAAAAGGTGTGGCTGCCGCCCTCTGCTGAGAAGAGGAACCAGCAACGAAGCGGCAGAGCCGATGGTTCTGGCACAAGCCTTCCACCAGTGCTGCGGGGGTTGGTTTTGTTTTCTTGATCGCAGGAGCACCTGAGTAAATGAGCCTACGGCACGCAGGGTGGCCACGTGGGGCGGTGCTGAGCGTCTCTGAGCCAGCGGAGCCACGGGTCAGGCGGCAGCAAGCGGGGGGCAGGAGCAATGCGAAGCCACCAAACACTCTTGGCTTGTCCTCCAGGGGTTACTTGAGCCCACTTGAAACCAAGGACAGACCTGCCATTTGCGTGACAGCAGAGCACCCCTGAGCATCCCACAATGGTAAATCCCAGCCCTCCCCCACAATGACAGACAGGGAAGCCACTGCAGTCAAGTATACATGAGCCAGCTCCTTTTGCTTTCCCTCACCCTAACTGCAGAATCACATTACGGAAAAGATAACGCCTCAAGCACAGCCACCAATCCCAGCAAGTCACAGCCCCTCCCACCAGGGGCCAGCAGACACGCCTCTCCCCACCTCCCCTGCGGCCATTTCCCCTCTGCTAGTGAACTTCTACCCAATGGTGGTGGCCTCCGGAGAGGTGGCCTGAACTTGGGGAAGTCCCCCAAGAGGTGACCCAAACTCAGGCACCAAGGGGGCTGGCCCAGGTCCACAAAAGCTCATCACTCAACTAGAGTCTTCCCAGGGCTAAAGGGGGGAGGGGGGAGACCCTGGCAGCAAGCTCTTTTGGGGATGCCTCCCAGGCAATGCCAGTCTCTGGATCTACAACACCCACCCCCAGGGCAAGATCCTAGAACGGACTGGCAGGAGAGACACGGAGAGCGGCTCCTCAGGCCACGGTCCCGAAGCCAAGCAGGAGGGAGCGCTGCTCTTGAGGGGGCCAGCATCTCATTCTGCAGAAGGAAACTATTTGGGAGGAGTGAACCAAGAAAAATCACTGGGGCAGAAGAAGGGGAGGGGCTGCGAAAGGGGCAGGTGCAAACCCTGTGACAAATCTTTCAGGCTCTGCGGGGGGGGGGGAAGGGGGGGATCATGTGCATCAGTAATAAAGATTAATCATTTTGAATGGAAAGTTTTGAAGTGTTAAAAAAACCCTTTATTGATGTGATACTGCATGTATTTCTAACGGCACTGAACTGTTAAACCATCTTGAACTTAGAAATGCCAAAGCAAACCACACGGCTGCTGCCCAGGAGGTCCTGGCGTGCCCAGAGAAACGTTGCCAAGCCCTGGCCCACAGCCCCACTCTGCTCTGACTCCCAGACAGCCCCCCCTGCAAGCTGGGTCCCTCTGGCCCCTGACGCTGCAGGAGCATCACTCCCCCGCCCCCCAGAGGCCCCCCAGGGCCAGGCAGACAGGACGGCAGTTCAGGTGACTCCCAAAGGAGAAGCAGTTGCCGCCGCCCCCCGTCACCAGGACCCCCTCCTCCTCCGGCAGGAAGACGCTGCTATGGCTGTGCAACATCAGAGGCCGCTCCAGCACCGCCTGCAAGGGAAGAGCGGCCCGTGAGCAGGAGGCAGGGAAAGCGGCAGCAGCAGCAGCAGGCAGAAGGAGCAGCCCAGCCCAGCCCCCTCCCCTTCAACAGACCTTCTGCTCCTCTATGCAGGCCTTTCAAGGGGAAAAAAGTTTCCCCCCAAGTTGCGGAGGGAACGGCAGTGGCGTAGTGGTTAAGAGCAGGAGCGTTCTAATCTGGAGGAATGGGTTTGATTCCCCGCTCTGCCGCCTGAGCTGTGGAGGCTTATCTGGGGAATTCAGATTAGCCTGTGCACTCCCACACAAGCCAACTGGGTGACCTTGGGCTAGTCACAGCTTCTCGGAGCTCTCTCAGCCCCACCCACCTCACAGGGTGTTTGTTGTGAGGGGGGAAGGGCAAGGAGATTGTCAGCCCCTTTGAGTCTCCTGCAGGAGAGAAGGGGGGGATATAAATCCAAACTCTTCTTCTCTTCTTCTTCAAATAAACAAGAATAAAACCATGAAGAATGTGGCTTGGGCTGGTTGTGGAAGCACATGAGCCTTCACAACAGAGGCAGGGATGCCTGCAAGAGACCACCCAACCCAATGCAAATTCTAGGATCAAGCACAGGAACGAGTGAAGGGGCAAATCCAGGAGTCCAAGGAACGCTCGCTGAGCATCAGTGCCAGAACAGCCCTGAGCTCTGGGGCAGGGAGGTCTCCACAGACCTCAGCAACCCCCACCCCCCCATGGCTGCCACTCACCGCGTCGATGTCGTATTCTGCAGTGAATCCTGTCGCCAGCTCAATCACCGCCACGCCCGGCACAGAGGGACCATGAGACCAGACTCCGCCCACCAGCAACAGCTTCCCACGGTGCGCGTGAGCCGTGTGCGAGTACCTGAGGCAGAGACGGTGAAAGAGGACCCAGCTGTCAGCCATCCCACCCCCATCTCGCCCTCAGCGTGGCAGCCTTCTGCCCATTCGAGTGGCTGCCAAATGCTGCAGGTGGGCACCTCGAGACGAGGGGGCTGTCTTGGGCTCTGGCCACTGACCTGGGCACGAGCGGGGGCCTGGTCTCGAGAGGGCACCACCGGAAGCCGTTCTCTACTGGCTTCAGATGCAGGACAGCGCCCAAAGCCCTTTCTGTTGAGTCCAGACCACCGGCAACGAGGACGCCGCCTGCCCAGCCACACGCGCTGTGCGAATGGCGGCCAGCGGGCACCGGACCCTCTACGGGAATCTGAAAAGAAAAGAAGAACTCAGCGAAATGGAGGCCAAACACCACCTCCACCCCCACCCCCACCCTCGTCACCTGCACAGGCCCAAGAGAAAGGAAGCCGTGGCAGAGGGCTGTGCCAGCCGGAGGGCCTGTCCTCCAAGGGATGTTGTTACAGGTCAAGCCCAGAGGGCCAGCCCAGAGAGCGTGCAGAGGGCGGGGCCCTAACACTGGCCCTGCTGGCAACCCCCCAGAGTCGCCCCCCTCAACCGGAAGGGGGCTTTGCCTGGCCCATACCTGTCGGCAACGGAGCTCCCGTGCGTGTAGGAAGCACCAGTCGGCCAGCACGGACTGTCCTCTGCCGCAGCCACCATAAATGAACAGGTACCGCTCCCCTAGAAGGACAGCAAAACACGAACAGTCCGTGCCATCACAATGGAGCCCTGTTGGAAGGAGAGCCCAGACACGACGACACGCACGACACAGACCCTGTGCCCGTCTCCCTGACGCCTGCCGCCCGCAGCTCCCGGCCCTCCTTGCGTCAGCCTCTGACGAATCTACTGAACATTTGCCTCCCAGAGAGCCAGACGGCTGGCCGATTGTCTCCTCAGACTGACAGCGACGTGGCCTCTCAGTGGAGGAGTTGGGGACTGAACCAGCCACCTCCTGCGTGCCAATCAGGGGTTCTGCCACTCGGGCACACCCCAACCAATGGACAAAGGGCAAGGGATTTATGGGAGGGAGGAGACTCAACTGCCCCATCCCTGCCCCCATCCCTGCTGAGCAGAGAGCAACACCCATGAGGAGAGAAAACAGGGTGTCTCCTCCCCCCAAGCCTTCAATGGATCCAGGCTTACTTTGATGCAGCAACGTGAGCACACCAAGGATCTCTGGGTGGGGCGGGGCCCCTCCAGATGGCAAAGAAGTCCCCCCCCCTTACCTTGATGCACAACTTCAGTTGCTGAATGTCTCCAGCGAGACAAAGCCGAGCCCTCAACAGGCGGCAGTCGAGAGAGCTCCACGACCGGGCAGCTCAGGGGGGCCCCGCAGCCGTCTGCCTCCAACAGTCTCAAGCCATAAGGCTCCCGGGCAGGGCTTGCCGGCGACTGGCGCCCCCCCACGGCAACAGCCCAGCCTGGCTGCAGAAGCGTCACCGTGTGGAACAGCCGTCCATCTGCAAGGAGAACGGCTCAGGCTTCAGGCAGGCAGGCAGCAGGGGGACGTTGGGCGGGTTACTGGGAGATCTCCATGGGTGGGGGGGGGGGAGTGAGGAGCCCTCCAGTGACGCCCTGGGAATCAGTGTGGTGCAGTGATGATGAGCAGGTGGACTCTAACATGGAGAACCAGGTTCAATTCCCCATTCCTCCACCCAAGAAACAAAGTCTTATCAGGTGAACCAGATTTGTTTCCCCATTCCTCCACCTGCTAGGGCGACCTTGGGCTAGTCACAGTTCTCTCTAACTTCACATGGTGTCTGTTGTGGCGAAAGGCCTCTATAAACTCCTCTGAAGAGAAGGGGATATCAACCCACAATCTCCCTCTTCTTCAGGACCTGCTGTGTCAACCACTGTTTGTTTCTGCCCCAGTTGGCAGAGAACCCCCCGAGTTCTGACCCTGAGACTGGGCAGGTTCTTGCATCACCCTCCACACTTCACCAAACTTACAATATCAATGGCCAGAAAGCCCTGTGGGCCAGCTACCCCCTCCCCCAGCTCCCTTCCCGTCACACCCCCCCAAAGCCCCCCCTCTTCACTCCCATCTTCCCATCAGCCTCTGTCCCCTGTCAGTGTTGCGCAACCAAGCCCGGAAAGGTCTCCACCCTGGGAGGGGGGTCACCCTGGAAGTCATCCCAGAAACCAGGCCGGTGGAGGGAGACACAGCTGGTGCCCTCTGCAGAACAGACAGAAGAGAACAGCTCCTTGGCATGCCCACAAAAAAGATGGCCTCCAAGGGGAACAGAGGCAGCGGCCCACAGTCATGCTCCCTGCCAGCACCACACATGGAGTCACCACACACACACACACACACACACACACACACTTACCCCAGGCTTCCCCAGACTCGGCCAGGCAGACGTCACTATGAGTCCATCTGTCTCCATCCTTGACCAGGGCATGCAAGTCAGTCAGGCGGCAATGACGGCCACCGTGGCTGCCGAAGCCTCCTGTGGTCAGGATCACGTGCGGTGCGATGCGCAAGGAGCAGTGGCCGTATCGTCTCAGGCCAGTGATTCCCGTCTCTGCCGTGCAGACCGACGCAGGCACCGTTCCCACAAAGCCAGGGAATTCTGCCAACAAGAGAGAACCGACAAGCTCATCGCAGGACTGTGGGGTCCCCAACCTGGCTGCTCAGCATGAGCCGCACCGCTATTTTCCCCCTGCAAAGCGAAGGGCCGCAACGCTGGTCTTCCAGGGGCCGCTGTGAGCCCGACTGAGCTCCGCTCACCATCCCTGAGCGGTTCGACCACACTCGACTTTTTCACCAAGTCTTGGGCACACACCCCCCCCCCGCCACAAGAAACATATGTCAGGCTTCTGAGTGGTGCCCAGCCAAGCATCAGAGGTGGCCAGACCTCTCTGACAGCAGAGTTGAGGGACTTCTCCCCAAAAGTCAGTCCTGTGAGGGTCAGCCAGTGATAGTCTGCATAAATTTCATCTCAGTCACAGTCCAAAATACGTATTTACTCAGCCAGCGTACCAGGACAGTAGCAGAGTGTCCCATTATGACCAGTTGTGTGTGTGTGTGTGTGTGTGTGTGTGCCCCCCTCCCCCCTGGCGAGTACTCTCTTGGCGGCCTCCCAGCCACATACTAACCAAGGCCAACCCTGCTTATTGTCAAGATCTGCGCAATCTGGGCTAGACAGAGTCATCCAGGCTGCGCCAGGCCTATATAGTAAGGTTTTTTAAAAAAATAAGGTGGCCACAGCCTATGACTCTGAAGCTCTAGCTGGGAATTCAGTGAAATCTACGTTTTGCCCAAAAATTCTCAGTAAGACACTTGGAAGTGGTTGTTCGTGCCTTGATGTCAATATAAGTAGAATGAGAATGACGTGTGTGGTTACACAGGATGGATTTCGGGGGGGGGAGGGGGCCAGTTGTGTGCATGTCCTGAGCAACGTTTGAACCTGGCGCCCTCCACACCAGCAGATGCCCCACGACCAAGTCATGGCCCCTCCCTGTGATAAGAATGGAAATAAATTCAATCTGCCCTTTTCCTGATTTCCTTCCCTGCTTCTTTGACCCACAGAATTGTTTGCGCTCGTAGCAGTTGTAAGACGACAGGACAGAACAACCAGCCTCCCGCTGGGCCAGGAACGATGAGGTTGGCCGGCTCAAAAGAAGCCCCCGTGAGACTGTGCCCACAGGAGGAGACCCCCGCCGAGAACAGGCTCCAGGGCCAGAGGCTTCCGGGGAAGGGAGGCGGCCGGCCTGCCTGTCTTGACTGTGGGCCGTTTCCCTTCTCTGGAAGGGCTGGAACATAGAAGGGCTGGGAGCACCAGGAAAAATAAAAGTAAAAAAATATTCAGGACTGAAGAGACCCCCGAGAGTCCCAGTTGGCGAAGGGTGCCAGGAAACCTTGGCCTGCCAGAGTCTTCTGCCAGCAGGGCTGAGACCCTCTTCCCGCCCCCCACCCACCCCCACCCACAGAGATGCCATCGCTTGGCAGCTCTCAGCCTCACCAACCCAGTTTAGTAGCAAGAAGTCAACTGCACCTTTCTCTTCCACGCCAGGAAACACGGGAGCCCGACGTAGCCCCCCTCCTCTCGATGCAACCAGGATGAAATAGTGGGAACACTTCAGGTGCCATTCCTGCCAACAGAGCGGGGAGGGGACACTGGCACCACTCCCTGCATGCTCAAGACCCCAGCTGTGCCCCTCAGGGAAGCCCCCACGGCCACAAACAAGCCAGCCGGCAGATTGGCTCAGTGATCCAGTGATCCAGTGATCCAGTGACCCCCGACACACACTCAGAGTCAAACACACACCTGGGCCCACTCTGGACCCCCTGGTTTTACAACACTCCTTCCCCCACCCCCTTGAACACCGGCAGCCTCCACTGACAGGGGGGCCCAAGAGCCAGGAGGCCAGCAGAGGAGGTCATTCACTGAAGAGGGGAGCCCCCCCCCATCAGAGGGACGTTCCACCTCCTGGTGGTGCCCACTTGCCAGACCTGCTCAGTCAGGGATGGCTCAGTGGAAAAGGAAGTCAGGAGTCTGTGTGCCCCCCACCCACCCACCCCCGGCCTCTTCACCAGGTGCATGAAAGTGGCTGAACAGCCTCAGCCAGACCAAGGCCAAAAACAGGACTCCTCCTCCTCCGGACAGAGAAGAGAAGCCACACGCCCCAGAAGTGCCACCAGCGACACCCAAACACGGGGTCAGTGGCCAGAGAGTAGCCTGGCATGACCACCCACCCCTCCATGGACCAGCTGGGCCATCAAGACTCAGACCAACGGCCAGCCTGGACAACTTCATGGCCAGAACGTCTTTTGAGCTCCGGAGACCTCCAGCCGCCAGGACAAAAGGGGGCTGTTGCAAACACACGCAGGCAGGGAAGGGCTGGGCGGTGGGCCGGGGTCTGAGCTCTCCCGTCAGCACAGCCTCCCTCCAGACGCAGTTGCTCAGTTTGCCACAACAATCTTGGCCGGCACAGCTTTGGCCAAACCTCCCCTGGAGCCCCCAAGCCCTGAAGCCCAACCTCAGCTGCAGCGGCAGAAGGTCCCGGATCACCTCAAACTCATCAAAGGGCTCTAAGGCCTGGATCCTCCGTCGCTCCTCTCCAGAGACAAAGCAGTCAAAGAACTCGTTCATGTCAACGGCGTGACACTCAGCCCAGCCCTGCAGAGAGAACCGCCGGTCTCTAAGAAGCAACCTCCGTTCAAAGCACACCTCCACCTGCCCGTCAGAGGCACATCCAGCTCCAAGCAGGGGCCCCCCGGGCAGCTCTCGGCAGGGCCAAGGAGAAGGGGACCAAGGGAAGCGCTCCTACGCCTCCCCCAGGTGCAAGCCCCCCACCTGCCTTCTGCAGGAAGCGTCTCCGCTGGGCCTTGAGGTCAGAGTACTGGGCCAAGGAACAGAGCTGTGAGTTGCACCGTCTGAAATGGTTTTGCATAACACGCCCAAAAGGATCCCCGGGGTGGATCTGCTCGTAGAGGACGAACCACGCCTGCGCGAAATGCCTGGCTGCCCACTCGATCAGGGCATCCGACCTAGAAGACGTTGTTGTCACGGGAGGAAACACACGGCACGTGAATCACTGGCAGCCTCCAAAACCTAGTGAATCCAGCAGGAGCAGCAGCACAATGACAACAAATAGCAGCAGCATTAAATCCAGTGCTTTTCGTACAGCCGCCCACCTTATGGAAAACACCCAGGTGTTCTTGGTCTACTTCACTTCAGGATGGGAGCGGCCAGGTGTGCAGTCAGGGCTCCCACGGCAGCTCACTGACTTGGCTCTGTAGCGAGGGGAACGCACCTGCTCTCGCGCCCATCACTCCTGTAAACACGGGGCTGTTCTCTGGCAAAGTCTGACCGCTCCAGTAGCCACATGCACTAGAGAACAAGGGAAACCCACACACCTTCCCACCTCCATGTAGGTGAGCACCACTTCTGCCAGCAGCATGGTGGGCACTCGGGGGTCCAGGCCAGCCCCAGACAAGGCCTCCTCCAGCTGCGGAAGCTGCGCAAGATCCACTCCCAGCAGCCTGTAGTCTTCTCCTGCCAAATGGACAGCTCCTAGAAGAAGAGGCAGCGGCACGATCAGCCTCCACCCACCGCAGCTGCCGGACCAAACACAAGATGCTGCCCCACATCCCGTGTGCTCAGAAATGCCTGTCAGGGCCAGAAGGAAGGACACGCTCCCTGGAAAGAGAGCTTCCCTCCGCCTGCGCATGTGTCTCTCTCAGCAAAGCAGCCATTATGTTGCGCTTCGGCGTTCCTTGCATTGGCCCAACCAATAGGAACGTCGCCTCGCCGGTCCTGGGGTTCCACGGCCGGGTTCTGTCCCGGCTGCCTGTTCCCAGTTCAGAAAGCAGCAGTCTATCCGGGATGCTCCCGCAGGACACCTCGGCCCCGGCAGCTCAAGAGCCGCCTGCCCTGCTAAACCGGGGGGGGGGGGGGGGGCCCCATGCAGACCCACAGGGCTGCTCTTTGGTGGCCGGCCCTTTGCTGGGGTCCCCGCTGGCCACTTGGGGAAGGGGCTTGCTGCCCAGGCAGCAGTTCCCGGCAAGGACGCCCTACCCGACTCCTGCTGTGAGGTCCGGTGCCCGGCCACAGCGGCCAACTCCTCCTGCGTGGCGATCAGGGCCGCTTTGTGGCGCGCCACGTCCGGGAAGTCGACCTCGAAGAACGTGACTCCCCCCAGCAGCCCCTGGGCCTTCAGGCAGAAGTAGAGCGAGTCCAGGCCGGCCCCCAAGGAGAGGATCTGTGGGGAGAGGAGGCCGGGCAGCGTCACCCTCCTCGGCTCAAACCCGCCCCCCTCTGCCCCCTCCCTCTCGGGGGTCTCACCTGCCTGCGCCCCCCTGCAGGGGCCTGCAAGAAGGCGGTCGCGCAGTGGCCCACTGCTCGGGCGCGAATGTAGTAGCCTCTGCGGAGGGAGACAGTCAGAAGCCGGCGCAGCTGAGAGCAGGAAGGGGGGGCGGGGAAAGGGCGGGGGGTAAAGCCGGGAGACCTCCCGCCCCCACCTGGAGCCCGGGAGCGACCCCAGCGGGGGAGGGAGGGAGGGAGGGAGGGAGGGAGGGAGGGAGGGAGGGACGGGGCTGCTGCTCACCGGTGGACGGCGGGCGCTCGGCGGGCGGCCCCGGGGACGAGGCGGAGGACGAAGCGGTCGTCGGTGTAGCCGCGCTGGGCAGCCGACCTCTTGCTGGCGGCGCTGCTGCCCCCGGTGCCCCGAACCTGCGCCCGGGAGAAGGGGGGGGAGGAGGGAGGGGGAGGGGTTGAGCGCGGAGGCCGCAGCAGCAGCACCAGCACCAGCATCCCCCGGTCCCCCCCTCCCCCTCCCCCCCCCAACCCCCCCCAACGGGGACTCACCGCCGCATCCCGGCAGCGCCGCCGCCGCCCCATCAGGAGGGGAGGGGGGAGGCGCGGGCGGAAGCGGCGGCGGCCGCCACGTGGGGAGGAGCCGCGCCATAGAGGCGGGCTGCTGCGGGCCAGAGCGCCTCCGGCCCGGGAGGAGCAGAAGCGGCGGCGGCGGCAGCAGCGGAGGCTCCCCCCGCCCCCCCCCCCGCACAGGCAGGCAGGCAGGCAGGCAGGCTGAGCGCAGCAGGAGGAGGAGGGGAGGGCCCCGCAGGAGATGGGGGGGGTTAGGGGCTGCGACCCCTTCCCCCCCCCCCCCCCGGTCCTAACTGTGCGGGGCCGACGGGGCCGGGCGCCGGATGCACGGGGGGAGGGGCGGCGGGGGCCCTGCGGCTGGTCTGCGCGTGGCCACCCCTCCCCCGTCCCCCCCCCGCCCCCTTCTCCGCTCCGCCTTCCCTTCGCACACCTGGTTGCATCCTCCCCGCCTCCAGCCCGCCCGCCCGCCGCCGCTGGCTGCTGTGGGGGGTCCTGCTGCGCCCACCTCGGTGCCCGAGCCCCGCCCCAGGAGCGCCCCGCCCCGCCCCGCAGACTGAGGTTGCCCCTCCGGCGGCGATGCTCGTTGCGGGAGGCCTCGGCTGCCAAACTGTCCCTGCGAGCAAGGCCGGGCTCGGGCTCTTCTCTCAGGTGTTAGCGGGGGGGGAGCACTTCGCATTGGGGGGGGGGACGGAAAAGAGGCGCCGCCGCCGCTGCTGCAGGTGCTGCTGAAGGCGAGGAAGGCCTCCGGGTTGAACCAGCCAGAGGGGAGGGTGGGCGAGATGATCTCCAGGGGCCTGGCTGGCTGCGAAGACCGTCCCGTCCGCCCCTCTGTGTTCATGGAGACGGGAGGGCATTGGGGGGACCATGCACGTAGTTAAGGGGGGGGGTTTCCTCGGGTTTGAAAACCCCCCCCATTCATGTCCGAAGCTCCGCCCACCCGTTTGTGGGTTTTTAAAACGTTTTAGTGCTTTTTCGGTTTTTGGCCTGCAGGGGGCGCATTGTTTGGGCTAGCAGCACCACACTTTCAGGGATTGTTTAGGGGGCTCTCCTGATTATACTACCTGGGTTTGGTGAGGTTTGGTTCAGGGGGTCCAAAGTTATGGACTCCCAAAGGGGGTGCCCCCATCCTCCATTGTTTCCAATGGGAACTAATAGAAGATGGGGACTACACCTTTGAGGGTCCATAACTTTGGACCCCCTGAACCAAACTTCACCAAACCTGGGTGGTATTATTAGGAGAGACTCCTAAAGATACCCTGAAAGTTTGGTGCTTCTAGCTTAACCATTGCACCCCTGACAGCAGGCACCCCCCAAATTTCCCCAGATTCTCCTTTTAAATCCACCCACTTCGGCATGGTTTTAAAGGGAGAATCTGAGGTCCTCAGTTTAGAAGAAGAAGAGTTTGGATTTATATCCCCCCTTTCTCTCCTGTAGGAGACTCAAAGGGGCTTACAATCTCCTTGCCCTTGCTCCCTCACAAAAAACACCCTGTGAGGTGGGTGGGGCTGAGAGAGCTCCAAAAAGCTGTGACTAGCCCAAGGTCACCCAGCTGGCGCGTGTGTGAGTGCACAGGCTAATCTGAATTCCCCAGATAAGCCTCCACAGCTCAAGTGGCAGAGCAGGGAATCAAACCTGGTTCCTCCAGATTAGAATGCACCTGCTCTTAACCACTACGCCACATTGAAAGTGATGCTGTTTCAGGGTGGGGGATAATCCACCCCCAAACAGCATCACTTTCAATGTTGTTTAACTAGGGACCCCAGATTCTCCCTTTAAGGTGGATCTAGCTTAAACACCATTGAAAGTGATGCTGTTTGGGGGTGGATTCCTGCATCACAACAGCTGCCCGGGGGGGGGGGGGGAAAACTCAGATTTTGCACCAGGCCCCATTTTCCCTCTATGCCTCAGCCCAGAGGGGAGGGGCAGGGCAGGGGAGGGGAGTCTGCCATCCCTGACCTCGGAGAGCTGCTTTTCTAAGCACTAGGCCAGGGGCGGGGCTTGGGGAGGTGTGGCCATGCCCTAGGGGCGGGTGGGGGTGTGGCCCCACCCCCGAACCCCCCATGAAAAATCAATACCTACGTCCCTGGGGGGGACCCCTTCCTCTTCTCCGGTGTAAACCGTCACCAGTTTCTCCTCCCCCCCTCCCCACCAGTGTCTGCGATCCTGTGGGCAGCAATGTGCAGGTCTGGTCTCCCTGGCTGCTGGCCAACAAAGGGCCAGGGCTGGCATCTGGGGGGGAGGAGGGGCACCTGCTTGGCGTTGTCCGGCCCTCAGCTGATGGCTTCCCTCTTTTCTGCCACCCACAGGTGGCCAGGGCTACCCTCTGCACCCAGACCTACCCATGCCATACGCCAGGGCCGAGAATTTTGCCAATTCCTTGGCCACTGAGCGGGGGGGGGGGGCTGAGTCATGGCTGAGCCCTTCCCCAACATGGACGTCTGGTGAGAAGAGGGGAACCCCCTCCGCCTCTGGCCCGGGGAACGTGGTGAACAGCCCACTGGACCCAGCAGGGGCAACAGCCCCAAACACCTGGGACGTGACCAGGGGGCGTGGGCCTGGAATCACAGCTGGTGGCACCGCCAGTGACACCGGCCAGCCACATTGGTGCCCATGGGCTCTGCCCACAGTGCTGCCGCAGGGTGTGCGTGTAGGTGCGCCCCCCTCATCCAGGGCACACCACAGTGTGGGCCTATATGGCTTGCCCCCTTTCCTCCACCCACCCCCGTGCCTCACTGCAGCCATGGACTGAGCTGTTGACGTGCCCGCTTCTGCTGGCGTGCAGCTGCTGCCCAGCAACACCTCCCCCCCCCCCAAGAAATGCACTCAGACAGCAGGGAATTCCCACCCGCCAACCAGGGCTTGACAGCCCCACCTCAAGCCACACCCACTGGCCACGTGGCCTCATCCTGTGAGCTGGGGGGGATGCAGGGGCACAGCCCCCTGGTTGCACTCCCAGCTGAATGTTCCTCCACGTGGCTGTTCTGGCAGTGGGCAGCTGGGCCCCCTTGTGGGTGTCTTGTGGTGCCTGGAGGGGTGTGTGGGGTGCTTGTCCTCGGGCCGGGAAGATGGCCAGGGCCGCTTGCAGAAGCCGCTGGGGGCGGCACCCAGCCCATGCTCGATGTTGGGGGGGGCGGGGGCTGCTCGGCTCTTTCCTCCCTGGGACTTCATGACGATGTGGCTGTTCGTTGTTTGCTGCGTTGAAATACTTGCGAACTGGCTGGGCTGGAGGCCGGCAGGGATGGAGGCTTGTGAGACAGTCTGGGGGGTTCAGGTGGGACCAGGCGACTTGCGCTCGTGGAGGTCCTCTGTCGAGCCAGCGGCCCGCAAGTGGTCGGTGGTCTCTGCAGTCTGGGGGGTGGTCCTCCTGGAGTGTCCAACTAGCATGGAGGCCTGCTGCCCAGATGGCGAGTGGAGAGGCTCTCTGGGGTAACAGACAGGTGTTACCTGGGTGGGTGCGGGTGTTGGCGGTCGCCTGGCTGGGGAACCTCAGGCTCTTTTGAGCCGGCCTCAGTGGCAAGGGGGTGGTTTCAGGGTTGCGCCCCCAGCGGGGTCACGGTTGGTGGCAGCTCCCCACTGGCTGTCCCACGGTCTGCCCAGGTATGGTCCAGTCCTGGCTGGGACAGGGGAATATGGGTGTGGGAAGGAGACCTGCCAAAGAGCGTGGGGGGCGGTGAATTTACCTTGCTCCGTACTGGGACGTCTATGCCACAACCGTGAAGTTGGACCCTGCTGTCAGGTAGCGTGCTGCTGCTGTTGGTGCTCCAGATCAGTGCGCCCGTGGAAGAGAGCCAGGGTACCCCTTTGCACTATCAGAGGGGCGCCACCAGGGCCTGTTCGCCCTCTGTGCAACTTCCCCGCCCCCCACCCCCAAATCTGCCTTGTAGGTGAGTCATGTTTCCACATGGTGCTTTCATCACTCGCGTGGTCAAGAGCTGCAGTTATGGGGCTGGCTCACATAGGCCCATGCCACGTGGCTCAGCATCCAGCTTACCCACACACCGACTGGGGTTTATATTGGCCACTAGATGCCACCGCTGGAGAGCCTTCCCAGCCTCCTTCCTTGCCAGCCACAGGCGAGCCTAAAAGCAGAACGGCTGCTCTGCAAATACAGCCACACCATAGATTTACATACAAGCCTTCTGATTTATATTTTCAGTTATACACATTAGTAAAAGGGCGGGAATTTTAAATAGACTAAGGAATAAGGGAATTAAAAAAACCCCGCTCCCTTCAATCTTTCTTACCAATTTATGCTCACTTGCCAACAAGATAGATGAAATACTTCTTTTAAACAGATGCAATTCTGATTTTTACAACGCATCTGCCCTATGCTTTACTGAAACCTGGCTAAATGAGAGCATTGATGATAATAGCATGTGCATACCGGGGTTTCAGATATTTCATTCAGACAGGATTGGCAGAATTATCAGGGAAGAAAAAGGAGGAGGGATTATGTATATACATCAACAAAAGCTGGTGTCAAGACACATAACAATAATCTCAAAAGAATTTGTGATGAAAATTTGGAGTCCCTACTTTACAATTGCAAACCCTTTTTATTCCCTCTCAGAGATAAATTCAGTTCTGTTTTTTTTTGGTTTATATGTTCATCCACAAGCTGAGCCTGTAAAAGGCATTGGTGAACTCTTATAACCGATCAGATTATGGAGGCTGAAGCCCAATACCCTGATTCACTGGTTATTATTTTGCACAGGAGATTTTAAACAAAGCAAAATCTTAAGGGAAGACCTACCAAATACACTTTCAGCATGTCAACTGTCCCCACCGCCAGAGGCAAGAGTTCATCTTTAGGACCACTGGCTAGGCCAACACTGAAAGATGCCTTATCGGTCTTTACCACGAAAGCAGTTGTAGGCCATTCCTGATCGTATTGCACTTGATTCACTCCTGAAACTGCTGTTCACAAAACAAAAGATTTAAAGCCACAAAACCAATAACTAAAATCCAGTGAGAACTTGATCCGAAGAGGCAAAGTTAAAGCTGCAGGCTTCGCCTTGACTGTGCCAGACTGGAATATTTTTAAAGAGCTTACCTCTGCAGATTTGGATGAACTCGGTGATACTGTAACATCATATGTCAGCTTCTGCTGAAGACCTTTGTATATCTGTAGTAGTGCAAGCCGTCAATTCAGCAGTGCCGTAGTAGAACGCTAGACGCTAACGGACTCTGGACCGGCCTTGCCGTTAGCAGACAGCACCCCACTCTAATTCTCTCATCTCCCCATGAGTCTGTCGTCAGTGAACTGTCTGGCTCTAATCACCGGCTGCGCAGGGACAATGGTCTTGCCCCCCAGGTGAGGATTAGGCCTCAGACGCCGTGCGACGCCCTCTCCATCCGGCATCGTAGCCAGATCGAGATCAGTGCGGTGATCATATGACAGATCTCTGCACTCAATTTCCGCCCGAACTCCCCAGTCCCTCCCTCCACCACCGCTCCGATAGAGTAACAATAAAGGTGCCAGGGAACCGGCGTGACGGGAGATTCGCTATGAACATCGGACCTCCCGTCTCCCGCCGGTTGGCTTATCTCCACCTGTAGATGTTATCTCCAAGCCTCTGGAGTCTCGCTCTTTACGCTTGACCCGACGCTGGGTGCGACTCACAAGCTGGTGCCGTCAAACCCGGGAATCCTCGAACCTCCACCCTGCTCACCGTCGCCTGGGAAGGGTCATGATACCGAAGTCCAGCTGGATCGGCGCGATCCAGGGGATCCTCGTTCCGCTTTCGCATCGCCTGTCCCTCTGGATCGGGCGCGATCCAGAGACACGCTGCGTCCTAGGGACACTCTCTCGTCCGGTAGCCGGAACACACCGGGTGAGTATGGGAGCTTGGTAAAAGCAGGGCTTATGACAAGCAGTTGGACGTAATCAACTCGAAAGCTGCTAACGTAAATGCGGCAGGGGTCCCCGGCGTGAAGAGAGAGCGGGAGCTCTGCGAAGTTGGTTGAGAGGAGATTGAAGCTCAGTGTCCATGGTACCCAGAGGGGGGGACATTGAATCTTAAGGACTAGGGGAGAAACTATCGGGGCGACTCTTTCAAGAGACAGAGCCTACCTGCTACGCAGATGTCGCTTGCTACTGACGGGCAGATGGAGACAATGTTTTGTCGCCATCAGCCTGCACAGACCTATGGGCTCCCCTTTGTAATAGGTCAGCCCTCGCCTTTCGATCTTTCACCTTTCCAATTTCAACCCCGGAATTTTCTCATCCACTACAAGTTGGACGCCTGTCCCTTCTGCCCCCCCCTGCCTCTTCTTCACCCATTTCAAACTCTCTCAAGGCTCAGTCAGCCTCCCCTGTTCACTTCTTCATTTTCTCGGGTTAATTGCATCTCACTCGGCCAGCGCTTATCAGTAATGCGCTGAGACTTCAAACTCTCGCAGAACGATAGCCAATGATCTGTGAAGAAAGAAACCTCTGACGGAAGACGATGCCGAGAGTTCTGTAGCTGTGCCCCATCCACTTCACAGATACCGGCGAGAGGATATGATAGTTCTCATGGTTGTCGCAAATCGCCTCCTTGAGCTATGTAATATCCTTACCTGTGCTCCTCCAAAGCAATCTGCGGGACGAGGGAGTCAGCTAGCCCCTCACGTGAGAGGCATGCTGTGAAACCATCGCAAAGGGAACCACCTCCACATGGTTCCAGATGACCTGGAAAACCACGCTGTATTATATATATCGTGATGCTCCTGGAGCCCCGCGCAACTTGTGGTCTGGGAAAGTAGAGTTCCGCCCAGCAATAAGCTTCAACAGAGCAGTTGACCTCTGGCGGCGCCTCACACCGGGCCGTCCAGCTTTAATGGGTTTCGGATAAGCTTTTGCCAATCCCAACGTATCAGATTGTCCTGCTCCGAAGCCACCCTTACGGTCGCCTCTCTGAGCGTTGCCTAAGGTATAAAGACATTTATCAAAGTCTCCCAATGTCACAGCCAAACCCAGAGTTTCTCCTCCGATAAACCTGTAAAACCCCAAGAGCTCCTATGCTGAATTTCCAGAACAGGCTCCAGGAAGCGCTCAAGGGAACTTTGGCAGGTGAGATAGCGTAGGAGGCCCAAATGAGCTCCTCATGCGCCTTCAAGTAAAGTGAGAACGCTTCCATGGAGGCCATGAGGCAATCACGGGCTGGTAGGGTAAAAAATCCTGGGAACTGGCCGACATACAGTTTAAGGCTTGCTAGGGACATCGGACCTCCTGGCCCACTGCTGGGGCCTCCTCCTCGCCGCGGAAACACTCCCTCCACCGGGCGGGAGACAAGTCTCAGGAAGTGACTGCACTTTGAACCGGCAGACCCTGACACTTCCAAGGGGAGCTCCAGGCAGCCCCCGTGGGGGGGGCCTACAACCCCTGCATGGAGTGAGGGTCCCTCCCCAGAGGAGAAGCGCCACCTAAAACCCGGGTGCCCACGCTTGCTGCAGGGGTTGGCTTCCATTGGAGAAACCACTGCTCCGCCGGGAAACTCCCCCGCCCGGCTGCCTCCCAGCCTAGGACCAAGGAGGAGTATACTAGGAGCAGACCCAAACGCCAAGAGCTCTACCAAAACCACCCCCTCTGCGCGGCATCTCGGCTCGCATGCACTCCAGCCCATCTCAACTAGTTCCCCACGTAGGTTCTTGTGCAGCTTCAACCCAGTATGTGACAGTCTATCCCTACGGCGGGACACTTGGGCTAGTGCTGCGCGAAAGAGCCAGCCGCTGAACAGGGCGACTGGCTGGCTCATCGCCCCCGAGTGATGGGCGACTCCACGCACTGCTAGGACCAGTCCACCTCCAGGTCTGGGAGTCATCCCACAGGAGCCGCCCGCCTGAGCCAGCTGGGCGCTCAGTTGATTCTCTTGCCCCATGCGCTGCTCCGCATGCTTCACCCAACAAAGGCTAGCCAGCCTCAGCAGCCAACATGGCGCAAGAGCGCCTACACCACCACGTCATAGCGGTGCATGGAGACATTCTACTCGGGGAGCTCCCGCCCATACCTGGAGCTCCGGCCATGTAGAAGGGATGTAAAGTTCCAGGAAGTGCTCTGGTGGACACCGCGCTTGACATGTTACTGCCATCAGAGCAGCCGAGTGGGTCTCACCCAATGTAATCAGGCTTGCCCTCGCACATCTGGGGGGTGGGAGGGGAACCAGAACCGTAGACGGGAGCATCCGCCTGGGCTCACGGTCAACAGCCCAGGGACTCAGAAAGGCAGCTCACAGTCCCCAGTTCGCTCTATATCCATGTCAATCTCTGGGGAAGAGACCTCATGAGTCCAGGTTAAAGCGACTCTGGTACTGGGATGGAAGTAAGCCGTCCACGGATCATTGATTCCTAACTGTAAGCGCGCTCCTCAGAGATTTGCCTCCTAATTTCCACAGGAAGGCAAACTGTTTCCTCTCCTCCTCTCTTCCCCTTCTGTTTTTTCGACCAGTAGAGGCCGGGAGGGCCACCTGGGCTGACTGGGTCTCCCTGGGATTAAAAATTCTGGGCCCGGCCCTGATGTACCGTAGCACTCAGGACGAGGGCTCCTAAACTCCGGGATGCTGTCGCTTTCTAAATTCACCCATAAACCGGTTTTGAAGGGCACCCCAACAATGTTGCTCTCTCCGGTTTTCTTGACCTTATTCCGACCCTTGGCTTCGAGGCCGCCTCTTTAAGGAGCGGTACAAGTCACATGCAGTTCCCCGATAAAGATTCGGACACAAAATTTAGCACCATCCAGCTGCTGCATTAGTTACCAAGAGGTCCACGGTAAGTGCAACCCCTCGCATAAAAGAAACCCCCTTCCCCTCTTTTCCCTTTGTGGCATTGTTATTGCTAGAAATTTGCCTCTAATTGCCCTGATTGTTTCATTCCTCGATGCACCTCCATCCCCCCCAAAAGGTGCTTCCAAAGCCCCCTTGTGTTTGCTGATTAAGCATGCATACCCACAATCCCTAGGACTGCGCTCATTCCCTCTCTCTGCTCAAAGGCTCGAGGACTCTAGCCTTCGAAAGCGCACCAGTAGCTGATGACGCCTAGCTGAAGCCAATTCCCGCGCCAGTCAGCTTACCTCCTGCCACTCCACGTAGAAACGCTGTCGAAACAACTAAAGAGGAGTGTAGGCGGCTCCCCAGGAGGGCTGGCATTAAAAAGTAACAACCTTCTACGGAGGAGCTGCAAAACAAGCCTTCTTTCCTTCCCATATTAAATCTAAACACTAACTTTTCGATCCCAATCTCCCGCCATCCGGCTTCTTAGAACCTTTGAGCCACCGGCGGAGCGGGAATTTCTCGCCCATTCCAGCCAACCTTGCCTGGGAGAGGGGGGTGTGTTTCGAGTCCCTCTTCCTACAGGTTCCCGTGGACTCCGATTCGCCACTTGATCAGCCAACCCATGGAATGGCCAGGAGGAAACCAACCCCATCCCGGAGATGGAGCATACGCGATCTCTCCTAGAAGGGATCCCGCCCAGCGATTCCAGCAGGAACGCCGGCCGTCATACGCCTTCAAAGATCCGAATGACACTGGGGGAGACGTCAAAGGCAACCACCAGCCAGGCTCCCTAAGCAAGCTGCGCCAGCAAGACCACCCTCAGGACACCCGAGAACCTCTGTGCCGCCTCTCTTTGCCATCATCACCACCAACTCAAAAGCTACCACCATCCTTTGCCTGCTCTGTTGCCTCCTGCCGATGGCTCGGGCCACCCCCCCTGGCAAGCTTTCACCAGACCAACATCTGGGAGAGCAGTTTGCTGCCGCTGCCAACGCCTCTATCTTTCTGCCTGCTGGGCCAGGTACTCACCTAGGAGTCCGGAGGCCTGCTGAGCTCCCTGCCTGCTCCCCGCCTGCAAAAGCACCCGAGACTTCCCTAAGCGGAGTCTGGGGAACTGGAAAGCCCTTCAATGAATGTCTTTCCTCATCCATCGAAGATATTCCCAGGAGCTCGACTGGGGACCCGCTGCCCAGCCACCTCTCCGGCTGGGCGCTCTTTCCGCTTGTGTCACCAAGGCGGTCGCTTTAACCACGAAGTCAGCAAACACCTGCGCCCGCATCACCGGGCAAGTAGCCGAACGGGAACCGACTCCGGCCCATTAAACCAGTTTGCTCGCCAGTTGGAACTGCACACACATGGAGTATATTCCCAAACCCGATGGGTGATTCGAAAAAACATCCTGCTCCCACAGGGGCTGGTTCTGGACCTGCGGGGAAGGGATCGCGTTTCACTGCATCCCGCCCGACTCCTGCGGGCCTACTTAACCTTTGCTGCCTCAGTCGCCTCACCATTTGTCCTGGACCTCAGGCTCCACTGAGCCTGGACGGGCCCGCCGGGCCAAGCCTCCGCTTCAAAGCTGCTTTCGACCTCTCTCTTGTCGGACGGCCCAGCGACGCTGTCAGCCTCTCCAAGCGGAGTTAAGTCTCCCTCGCAACTTCCTGAGTGGGAGTCCCCGGACTCGGCTTCCTACAATGCTGCTAAGACTATTGGCTGGCTGGCCTGTCTTATGCCCTTCTAAGTCTCCATCAACTCTACTCTCCACCGCCTCTGGATGCCCTGGCTCCGGAAAGTAGCAGGAACAAATTCGATCCAAAGCGACCCCAGACAACGCGTGCAGCTTCGCCATTGATTATTTGTTGCTGTTGCATCACCCAAGGTTGTGAGAATGTACATAATATGTGTGTTGTTTTAAATCTTTTCCATAATTCCTCTCAGTTGATCCACGTATGAAAGTGCGTGAGCTGCAAAGTGCTAAGTTGCATCTTGAAAATCTGGAAGTATGATGATGTTTGCTCCATTGGTGGTCAGCCCTCGTTTGGAGCCTTTGGCTGTCGGGAGGATGGTTGAGTGCTATTGTACGCAGCTACTGCATTGGTTTAATTGGTGTGCCTTGATTATCTGATCTTGTTTACGCTCAATGCATGTCTAATATTGCCCTGTAACGCGTGTGTAAAGAAATCCCCCGTGATTTCCATACCCCCGCAACCAAGTTCTAATGTTGCACAAGCAGCTTGGCCAATCCTGGACTAAACCAAGCGGAGGAGACAAAGCGTCCTTTAAATGTACACTTAAGCGCTTTATTTACGCCCCGTTTATTTAGTTTTTTCTAAAAAAATGTAAAAAAGTGAGGAGATGTAGGGTAGTGCACTGCCGCACTCCGCAGTGCCAGAGTAGAAGGCGTTGGGGACGCTTGAAGCGGATACCTGCGGGTCTTGCAGAGTCGCATCGCACCCCCACTCCTCATCCCCCCCATGAGTCCGCAGGTCGTGGAACGCTGTCTGGCTCAATCAACGGTAGCTTAGGGACAATGGTTGGTTCTGCCCCCCAGGTGAGGAGATTAGGCTCAGGCAGCGTCTGCATCTCCTCTCCGCATGCGTAGCCAGATAGAGATCATGCGTATCACATGATGATCTCCGATTTCACCTCCCCGCCTCCGGAACTCCCCCAGTCCCTCCCTCCTACCGCCTGGTAGAGTACCAAATAAAAGGTGCCGAGGAACCCGGCAGGCCGGAGATTCGCTTCAGAACCACGGACCTCCGGTCTCCTGCTGCATGAAGCATTCTCCACCAGATGTTATCTCCAGCGCCTTGTCTACCGTTCTTCACGGCTGACGATCAAGACCCGGCGTGGAGTGCGACTACTTTTGCATACCAACCAGGAACTTGCGGTATGATATATAGTAACAACAAACCTTGGTCTACAGCTAAATCCTTAAGCGATTCAGTTCTTAAAACGCTGCTCCAAAGAAAGAGGCCTACAAGAAAGGGGTGATAGACATGCTGCAGAAATCGGGCCAGAAATGTATTAACAGGGAAGCGAGATCAGAGCAGCAAAAGAAACTACTCTGAAAAGCTAAAAAATCAGTTTTCACCCAAACTAGAACAGCAAACATGTAAAACTCTCAAAAAAATATCACCAATACAGTAAACCACCTTCCCAAGCTGAAGGAAATGCAGCAATTGGCGATTTTACCTGAACGTGTTCTACTGTAGGTTTTGAAAACGAAATCTACAGTCACCTTTTCTCCACAATACCTCTATATCTCAGGATGCCACCAACAATAGCCAAACTTCCTACCACAAGCTGAACCCATTTCCATTGGGTTTTACAACCCCAGGAGATCTCAGAAAAGGAAGTGCACAGATCTATTTCACCAGACAGAAGCCTGGAAAAGCACCAAGGCCCAGACAAGATAACACCTTCTTGCCTAAAAGTCTGTATGCTGTTCCAAGTTGGCTCCCATCTTCGCACCCAAATCTTTAACAAATCCGCACTAGAGATGTGCTATGTTCGCTTCCTGCTTCAGGCAACACTCCAAATTATCGGCCCAGTGCCGAAGAAGCCTTCCATCAAGGAACTGAAGGCGACTACAAAAGACCAGTTGCACTAACATCTGTAGTTATGAGAAACTTTTGAAAGGCTAAGTGATGTACCATTTTGAAAACCATCCGCAGCGGATCCACTGTTGGACCCTTACTTGTAATTTGCATACCGAAAGTAAACAGATCGACACAGACGCATGCTGTTAATATGGCTTTGCCACTATATCCTACAGCATCTTAGAATCGCCAAAGACCTATGCAAAGGGTCCACTCTTTGTTGACTCTTTAGTTCAGGCATTCAATACTATCGAGACCGGACATTCTTCTAACCAAACTAAATCAGCTAGCGAGGTACCTGAGCATATTTTGTAGAAGTGGATCTGCGAAAAGCTTCCCTAACAGATAGAGGAAACACTAGCAGGAATTGAAGCTAGGGAAAATTACATCAGACACCTGTAAAATGAGCACAGGGGCCTCCCCAAGACTGTGTAATTTCACCACTTCTCTTCTCTCTGTATACCAATGACTGCATCTCAAACGATCCATCTGTTAAAATACTGAAATTTGTACAGATGACTACAACAGTGATTGGTCTCTCATTCCAAGACAACTTGATGAAACCGCTTGTATACAGATCGGAGGTTTGAACAGCTATCCTAAAATTCGTAAGTTACCACTGGAACAATCTAGAACTGGAATACATCTTAAAAACCGTGCAGGAAATGGTGGTAGATTTCCGGGAGAAACCCTCCCATCCCACTTCCTCTCCCACACCAATACTAGACAACCATAGTATCAACAGTAGAGACCTTTAAATTTCTAGGCTCCATCATATCTCCATGACCTAATGTAGTCACCTAATATCAAAAAAATGTCATCAAAAAAAGCGCACAACAAAGAATGTTCTTTCTGTCAACTCAGGAAGTCTAAACTGCCTAAGGAGCTACAAGATTACAGTTCTACATAGAGAATCATTGAGTCTGTCAGTCATCTGCACCTGCTATAACTTCTGTGTGGTTTGGTTCTGCAACCCAACAAGATCGACACAGACTTCGAGAGAATAATCAGAACTGCAGAAAAAACAATTGCTGCACTAACGCTTGCCTTCCATTGAGGGGACCTGTTATACTGCACTGGTCAAAAAAGTGGCTGTGAAAAAATATTTATCGACCCTCGCATCCCCACTGGACATAAACTGTTTCAACTCTTACCCACTCTAAACGTTAAGCTACAGAGCACGCTGCACACCAAGACAACTAGACATAAGAACAGTTTTTTTTCCCTAATGCCATCACTCTGTTAAACAAATAATTCCCTCGATAATGTCAAACTATTTATTATATATTTTATTATATAATTACTGTAATTCACTTTTTTTTCATCATTCCTATTACCCATCTCCTCTCCCAATTATGACTGTATGACTATAGCCTGTGCTGACATTTCATTTTATTTTATGATTTTACATTTTATGTTTTTATTACTATTGATTGTTTCCTGATTGCTTACTAGACCTATATGACAATCATTAAGTGCTGTACCTTATGATTCTTGACAAATGTATTTTCTTTTATGTACACTGAGAGCATATGCACCGGAGACAAATTCCTTGTGTGTCCAATCACACTTGGCCAATAAAGATTCTATTCTATTCTATTCTATTAGCTAGTATTGGATTTATGCTTCTGCTGTTTATTAGGCTGATAGATTTATCATTCATCTTTGACTCAAAGACAAGGCAGAGAAATGTCATTCCCGTCTTTACACTCCTTCCACCTTTTCCTTCTCCCTTTGAAATAGCCACTAGGGAGCAATACAATTTTTTAGTTGAAGTAACTATCCTTAGGCAATAGTTTAAAGTAACTACTGTTAAACATATGGATTTTTGCATAATTTATTGGTTTTCCAAAATTGATTTGCACTTCGGTTTTATTACTGAACTTTTTAGCTTCACTATCTTACCCTGCTGTGATTTTTAAGTGTCTGTCTCCCCACCCCCCCACCCCCAATATTCCTCTCTGGAGTTTCATAGAGCCATAGCCCAGAGCTCTTCATCAATCAGCTGTCCAGTGGCAGCCAAGGAAGCCGATGTGGAGTCTGGTGTCTCAATCGAGGGATGTCGTTGTACCTCTCTATGCTGCACTGGTTAGACCTCCCCTGGAATCCTGTGTACAGTTCTGGGCACCGCAGTTCAAGAAGGACATTAACAAGCTGGAACGGGTCCAGAGGGGGGAAACCAAAATGGTCGAAGGTCTGGAGTCCAGGCCCTACGAAGAGAGGCTGAGGGAGCTGGGGGTGTTTAGTCTGGAGACAAGAAGGTTAAGGGCGGTTTATACATTTAAAATATATATATAAATAAATAAATAAAGGACAGCCATGTTTAGAGATCTGAAGGGATTCCATGTCGAAGAGGGAGCAAGCTTGATTTGTGCTGCCTCAGAGACTAGGACACGGAGTCATGGATTTCAGGTGCAGGAAAAGAGGTCCCACCTGAACATTAGGAAGAACATCCTGACCGTCAGGACTGTCCGACAGTGGGATTCGCTGCCTCAGAGAGTGGTGGAGTCTCCTTCCTTTGAGGTTTTTAAACGGAGGCTGGATGAACATACGCCGGGAGTGCTTTGATTGTCTGTTCCTGCATTGCAGGGGGTTGGACTTGATGACCCTTGGGGTCTCTTCCACCTCTGATTTTATGATCCTTTGGGACTTGGATTCTCGTTCTGCACACGCGATGCCTCTCAAAGGCGCATGACTTGTCACAGGGACCATTTTGGGAGGCAGGAATGACTCCTTGTTTCTCCAGTGTTTTCTGAGACACCCGTCTGTGAGCCAGAACTCGCAGGGGCATTTCTGACACCTTTAAATGGCTTTTCAGTCATGTCCACTAGATGGTGGCATCTCACAGGGAGACTGAAGAATAAACTCAAAAGGCATTCATGTGGCAAAACACAGACATGTTTAGTTTCCCCAGAATTAACGTCCACTTGCAGACTACAGAGATCAGCTGCCCTTGGGAGGGTGGACTCTGACCTCATGCCCCACGGAGGCCCCTCTCCCCCCCCCCAGGCTCCAGCCCCCAAACTCCAGGAGCTCCACACCCTAGATTTGGCAATCATGAAGACCTAGATCTGCTTTGGGGGGAGGATACCTTTAGCATTTTACACACACACACACGCCCCTTCCACACTGGTGCTCAAGCGGGATTCCCAGGAGACATTTGAGGAGTCTTCCGTTTCAGGCTGCAGCATCTTCTGAGGGGGCCTCTTCCTGACCTCACCGGCTTTCCCTTTCCACCAACAGGTCTGCTGCCCTGAAGCGTTCCCTTTGCTGCGCTTGGCAGACGTCAGCCAGGCCCAGGGCCTTGTTTGAGGTCGTGGCCGTGTCCCTCCACCCTCACCGTTCTGTGGCAAGTTCCTGAAAGGCAGACATTCCGCCACGCTGGGGGCTGCCGGGCCAGACCCAGGACGGCCGTGTGTTTGGGGCCAGGGCTTCGTCTCCTCGCCTGATTTCAGTGCAGCCACAGAGGAAGTGGAGATTAAGAAAGGCAGATAGACTCGCCAGCAGGCACAGAGCGCGCTTCCTGTGCTTCTGCATCACTCCACCAGCAACTGGATGGGGGAAATCCTCCTAGCCCAGCATTTCTTTGTCTAGGACTGAAGCGAGTGGGGAGCGCTGGCCTCTCTCGTCGTCTCCCAGCTGCGTAAAAACAGTTCCTGTGCAGCTCTGCATTGCAGCAGCAACCCCCCCACCCCCGATAGGCAGAGCGCGAAGTGAGGCCTGTCAGCATTTCAGGGGCTCAGCCAAGGGAGCGCTCAGAGTCAGAAGCGGCAGCAGGAAAGGGCTTGGCTGCCTTCGCCTTCCGTTCTGCAAACGGGGGGGGGGGGGAGGTTGGTGTGAAGCCACCGGATGGTTTCCTCATCACTTCCTTTCTTCCTCGCAGTTCAGTTGCTGAAACCGGAGAATCCCAGAGCAGGAGGAGCCGCTTTCCTGAGGACGGACGGGCGGCTGCCTCTCCAGGCCAGAGGAACTCCTCCCTGCACACGCGCGCATCAGCCTCCTGTCAAGTGCTTTTCATAATAGCCAGCCTGGATCTGTAACCTAGACATGAAATAAGTGCTTCTGCTCCCAGCCCCCATGGAGTGACCTGGAATGTGTCCCTGGCTTCAGGCGTCATTTGTTACAGGAGATCCAGTCTAGAGCATCATTTGCAGGCTGATTGTGGGACGGGGCATTTCCTGCGGCTTCCTGAGCCTCCTGCCGGTGAAACCCGTTCCCAGGCGTGAGATGTGTCTCGCGCTGCTTCCCAGCACGTGCAGCAAAACGAGGCCAGTGCTGCACATTTCATGGCGGAGCCTTCCCCGGAGTCCCTTCTGGAGGCAATGAGATAGCGGACCCGTTAATGCATGCTGCAAAGGAGCAGATTCAGCAAGCCCCCGCCCTGCCGCTTTGGGCCGGTCCCCAGCAGGGAGGCAGCAAAACCCTCACGGCTGTCCCAAGTCCCTGCTTGAACTGCTTTTCTTGCTGCGGAAAAGAACCCGGCTCTCAGGTGCAGTGACCAGCCCCTCTGAGAAGATCTCCTGCTGAACGGGGGGGGGGGGGGGGTCGCAGGTCGAGCTCTCTCCACCTGCGTTGTTGTCCCTTAGAGGCTCCACCAAGTTGCCGCCCCTCCTGCTTTCCTCCTGCAGGCTAGTGCAGGAAACCATCACAACATCACACTTCAGAGGCTCCCGGGGCGGGGAACGCCCCCCCTGCTTCTCCCCGTTCCCACGCTTCAGAGAGCAAGGCCTACGAGGGGTGCTGGCTTTACATTGATCAGGCTGCGCAAAAGGGACCACAAAGGGTGTAGACCAGCAGAGCCTCTTCGAGGTACACAGAAAAGGTGAAAACATGCAGTTCTCTTTCCCTGCACTCGGTACTTATCCTGCGTGATATTTAAATAGGCCTCCCTGGTACATCTTTAAGTTGTACTTGTTTAAAGTTCAGCCAGACCTTAACTCGCCCTTTTCTGCCTTTGCCACACGGACAAGTTGAGCCTGCTTGGCTGCGGCCTCCCTTTTCAAAAGCCATGAAATAAGAGAGCTGCTTCTCTGCACCCAGAGAATTCATGACCTCCCGTTGGAAAAGCCCCCTCCCCCCCCCATACACCCTTTCCTGCTTCAAGAGGGAAAAAGTACTCTGGCCATTTGGCTGTTTGCTGCCTCTGCTCTGGAGGCGAAACGTTCCAGCCAGGAGTGTGATGGGAAGCCGTTGTGCAGCTTGGGGCAGAGCCATGAGCAGATGTGAGTCCTCAAGTGCTTTGGATGGCTCCACCCCAGCCCTCCCCTTCCGGCCAGCTACTAGCTTGCGTCCAGGTTCCAGTTCACACAGAGAGCATCGCCCCAGCGGTCGAAACACTGAGGTGAACTCCTGGGCGGAGGCAACACGCATTGCCATCAGACAAGCCTAAACCGAACGGTGGCAGCAGTAACACCGGAAAGACACCTGCTGTTCCTTGCAGGCTCCTTTGGGGCCTGGTTTTGAGAAGGGATATAAGAGCACAGTCTGCCCATTCTGTGGAGATACGAGACAATAAACCCCATCTTCCTGCTCACACCACGGCCAGCCAGTTATTCTCAAGGACCAGCAACACAGCACTGAGGCCGAGGCCTTCCCCTACGGTGGCCTCTTGGCACTGTTATTCAGAGGTTGATTGCCTCTGAACATGGAAGTTCCATTTAGTCACCATGGCTGCAATCCATACATAGACCTCTCCCCTAAGAATCCCCTTTTAAAGCTTTCCAAGTGGGTGGCCATCGCTATATCTTCTAGCAGCAAAGTCCACATTAGGATTTTCTTGATTTTCCGGGTTGTATGGTCATGTTCCAGTAGTGTTTTCTCCTGATGTTTCGGCTGCATCTGTGGCTGGCATGAAACACTACGGGAACATGACCATACAACCCAGAAAACCCACAACATCCTAATGATTCCGGCCATGAAAGCCTTCGACAATACAAATTCCACATTTTAATCACTTATTGTATAAAGAAGTATTTCCTTTTTCCATCCTGAATCCACTGGCTACTGTCAACTTGTCAGTTGATTATAATTTTAATATACTCCTACTGCTAGCCGCCCTGAGTGTAGAAGTTTTCAAATAAATAAATGCATCAAGCCATTGGGGAGGGGGGCAGTGCACGCACGCAGCCTCTTGCAAGTCCAAGCAAAGGTGATACCCTGCTTTTGTATACAAGCATCACCTCCTGGCATGAGCAACTTGCAGGGGGGGGGGAGCTCTGAGACTGAGGTCATGCTAGAATAATAAAACCACAGAGTTGGAAGGACCAATAGATGCCATCTAGTCCACCCCTCTGCTCAATGCAGGATCAGCCTAGAGCAGGGGTCTGCAACCTGTGGCTCTCCAGATGTTCATGGACTACAATCCCATCAGCCCCTGCCAGCATGGCCAATTGGCTGATGGGAATTGTAGTCCATGGACATCTAGAGAGCCGCAGGTTGCAGACCCCTGGCCTAGGGCATCCCAGACAAGTGTGTGTCCAGCTCTGCTTGAAGACTGCCAAGGAGGGGGAGCTCAGCCCCTCCCTGAGCAGCTGCTCCGCTGCTGCATGACTCCCCCTGGGAAGAACTTGTTCCTCATGCCCATTTGGAACCCCTCCGCCTGTAATATTTACAAGTCCTAATGTTGTGAGTCCTCTCCTCTGCTGCCAAAAGGAACTGCTCCTTGTCCTCTTCTGGGTGACAGCCCTTCAAATCCCGCAAGAGAGCCATCATATCTCCACTCAGCCTCCTCCTCTCCAGACTGGACGCGTTCCAGTCCCTCCGTCTTTCTTTCCTCCTCGCAGGGCTGGGTCTCCAGCCCCCCCCCCCCCCACACACACACACAATCATCCTTGTCCCTCTCCTCTGCACCCGGCTCCATTCTGTCTACATCCCTTTTGCAGGGAGGCCTCCAGAACTGCACACAATCCTCCAGGTGAGGCCTGAAGAATACAGCGCACAGCAGGACTGTTGTCCTGGCCTGCTGCATTCACAGAGTCGAATTACAACTTCCGGCAGGCACCGCAGAAAGGGAGGGAGGGGGGAGGCTGACCGAAAGTCTGGTGCAGGTCTGAGGAGAGCCAGCGGAGGGTAGAGTGTGGATTAGGCCAGTCAACCCAGCCCAGGTCCGTGAGTCCAGAGATACCCGTCTGAGAGCAGGTGCAGCAGAAAGCTATCCGGCTTTCAACAAGGTTTCTCCTGCAACCTCAACTTCCCAGAGCCGTCTCTTAGAAGTCTCACTCCTGAGACGACTCAGGCCATCCTCTCTGATCTCTGCGAGCCTCCAAGCGCACGCCGGGTCTTTCAGAGCGCAGCTCCTGCCGGCCACAGATTCTGAGCTGTGTCACCCGCTCAGATGAGCTGGCTGGGCTGCCCGTTCCGGTCTCAGTGGCTGGAGTTGGTTCTGCAAATCCTTTGGCTTGCTTGTGGGCCAGCTCCATCTCTCTCCTGTGAGGCTTCTGGCTGCTCTTGAGTGTCAACCAACTGAGGCTCTGACGAGGCAGGGTCATTCTGCCAGGACTCCTCCTTCATTCTGGTGAATTGTCATGGACAACTACTCCTTCAGTGCGGACCCATTCTCCAGGTTAGAGTCCACCGTTCTTAGCCACCACAGCACGCTGGCTCTGATCTTTCACTGCCCGTAGGCCGTTTGGGGGCTCTGAGCCCCATCTGCCGGCATTTTACCCAATGAAACCGGCCAAAACACTCTTCACAGAAAGAGCGCCTGGCAGAAGGACTTCATCAGTGGCCAGTAGTCAGTTGTGCTTAAATCATTCACATGGTGCCCCAATTCCCCTTCTGAATCTGCCAGTCTTCAGCCACACCTCCACCACCTGCAGCTCCACAGGAAGGGCTTCTCGTCCCATCTATCTCACTGTCTGCCCTTGTTCCTGCCAGAAGAGGAGACCTACAGGTTGTCCAGAACGAAGCAGTAGAACGCTGAATTTTCCAGCCTGGGGCTTATCGTACCATACATTTGACTACTGCCCTGAGTAAAAAGAGTCCTCACTGAATGATGTAAACTAGCATGCCAGGAATGCTAATGGTTTTCCCCAGGTGTACTAGTTTTCTATGTTTGTTTTTGTTTTATTTATGTTATTGATAGTCTGCTTTTCTCATTAAGAGTGGAGACAGATTACACAGGATAAATCAGGGTCCCCCTATGTGATGCCCATGGGCACTGTGGTCCCTCTGGTGCCCACTGAGCTTTTCAGAAAAACGGGGGGGGGGGACATTGTAAGGAATGGCTTGTTATTGTCTTCCTTCATTTACTTGAGGAGAAGGAAGACTAGTCAGGGGGCTGCTGTCTAGGTGATTGAGATGCATTCCCCACTCAGTGTAACAGCTACAAGATATATGTAACCAGCCTGCTGTATGTTACCACTGCCATCTGGGGCATTCTTTCCTTGATCTTTGCTTTATGGCTTCACATGCTCTGTAGATAACTAGGCTCCCCCTGACACCCTGGTCTTATGAGATACTGTGTTGTTTCCACTGTCCGTGGGGGCAGGAAGCCAGGTGGCTCTCTATCACTATCTGGCACCAACCTTGGGGAGCCTCGGCTCTGCAAACTTTCTTTCAAATTTCTTGGGGAAACGGGAGTGGGGTTCGCCAGATTGGGCTTTGCCAAGCTTTGGTGCTCTGAGCTGATCAACAACACAGAGTCCGTTTATTGGCTTCAGGCTCAAGACCTAACAGCAAACCACTGGCTTTCTCTGTCCCGCCTTCTGGCTTTCCTTCTTCCCAGGAGGAGGTGTGAGGAGGGAAGTCTTCTGATTGGCTCTGCCTCCTGCGCCAGCCATTTGGGGTTTGGCTTCATTTCCAGTGGAAGCCATTTTGGGCTGGTGCTCATCACCCTGTCTCAAAATCCAAAAGGTGACTGCAGCCTCAGAAAACCTGAAGCCAGCTTTTAAAAAACCCTGGGAAAAAAGCTGGGATAAAGCAGAAGTATCAGCACAGCTGTGATGGACCTGAGGAAAATATAAAAACCCCATTCCATATAATGCTACTTCAAAGCAGACCAGAGAACAGGAAGGACAAGGAGGAATCTGACCTGTCCACCTTACTAACACACCTACACCCTCTGGAGTACTGGTGTGCCATCCCTCTACGCCAGCTGGAGAGCATCAGCTACCAGGTTATGGCAGCAAGCAGCACCCCAGCATAATTTGAAGATATGCCGGCATGTCCGGAGATACACCCGTGGCACGGCACAGTGGTGCCACAGCCCCAGGGCAGAACAGGCAGCAGCAGAGGTGTGCTTTGGAGAAAAAGAGCACAGTTTCCCCAGCCTGCTTCCTACCCCCAGCACTGGCACAGAGTTCTGCAGGTGAGAATTCTAGCATCAATCAAAAGGAGGATGTTGGATCTACACCCAACCTTTCTCTGCCTTTCAGGAATCTCAAAGTAACTTACTTTGAGCCCCTTCTCTTCCAGTCCCACAACAGACACTTTGTGAGGTAGGTGGGACTGAGAGAGTTCGGAGGGAGCTGTAACTAGGTTAGGCTTCATGTGTGCGACTAGGGAAACAAATCGAGTTCACCAAATAAGAGTCCACCGCTCATGTGGAGGAGCGGGGAATCAAACCCAGTTCTCCAGATGAGAGTCCACCTGCTCTTAACCAGGACACTATGCTGGCTCTCTCTGTGATTCCTTCGCAATGCACTTCGTAGATAAAGCCAATCTCAGGACATTGCTGGAACTGTCCCTCCCTTCCTTCCTTCCTTCCTTCCTTCCTTCCTTCCTTCCTTCCTTCCTTCCTTCCTTCCTTCCTTCCTTCCTTCCTTCCTTCCTTCCTTCCTTCCTTCCTTCCTTCCTTCCTTCCTTCCTTGCTTCCTTCCTTCCTTCCTTCCTTGCTTCCTTCCTTCCTTCCTTTCCAGAATCATAGAGTTGAAAGAGATCACAAGGACTATCAAGTCCAACCCCCTGCCTTTCTCCCCAATGGGCACCCAAAGAGGTTTACATCATTCTCCTCTCCTCCACTTTATTCTCGCAACAAGGCTTAGTCAGGGGTGGCCAACCTATGACACCCCAGATGTTCATGGACTACAATTCCCATCAGCCCCTGCCAGCATGGCCCTGGCTTAGAGTGTGTGACTGGCCCAAAGTCACCCAGGAAGCTCCTATAGTGTGAGTGGGGGCTCAGACCTGGGTCTTCCAGATACTAGTCTGACACTTTTAACGGAGGGAGGGGCCATGGCTCAGTGGCAGAGAAGGCCCATTGCAGGCAAAGCATCAGGAGAAAAAACGACCAGGCCACGGCCACGCAGCCCGGAAAACCTGTGCCAGCCAATTGATTCCAGCCGTGAAAGCCCTCAACGGAACATTCCCAGGAACAGGTGATTAGTCGTGATGCCTGTTCGAAACCTGAGAGATTTGTTAGCAAACAACTTTGAAAAGGCATCACAACTAATCTCCTGTTCCTGAGAAAATCATATTTAGGAGTCTCACATTCCAATTTGGATGCATGTTGTAACATAGTTGAGACAGAAGAAATGTCTAAGTAGGTTTAGAATGCTGCAGCTCAGTTACTGCGGGCAGCGAGTATTCATTTACCCCCCCCCCCACCTGCCCCTTCAGCATCCACCCCTCTGGCTACTTATCCTTTACCATGTTCAAGTCAAGGTAATGCTTACCATAACCAAAGCCCTGCATGGCCTCATAGCTACAGAACAAGCTGTCCTGCTATGCCTTCCCCCCACCCCATGATACCTTTGCTCACCCGAGCAAAGACCTGCTAAGGGGGTGATAGCGGAGCCAGAAGTGAAATTCCTCCACTTCTGGACTGTGTTCCCCCCCCCCCCCCCCCCCCCTTCCCTTCCCCCCCCCCCCCCCCCCCCCCCCCCCCCCCACCCCCCTCCCACCCCACCCCCCCCCCCCCCCACCCCCCCCCCCCCCCACCCCCCCCCCCACCCACCCCCCCCCCCCCCCACCCCCCCCCCCCCCCACCCCCCCCCCCCCCCCCCCCCCCCCCCCCCCACCCCCCCCCCCCCCCACCCCCCCCCCCCCCCACCCCCCCCCCCCCCCACCCCCCCCCCCCCCCACCCCCCCCCCCCCCCACCCCCCCCCCCCCCCACCCCCCCCCCCCCCCACCCCCCCCCCCCCCCACCCCCCCCCCCCCCCACCCCCCCCCCCCCCCACCCCCCCCCCCCCCCACCCCCCCCCCCCCCCACCCCCCCCCCCCCCCACCCCCCCCCCCCCCCACCCCCCCCCCCCCCCACCCCCCCCCCCCCCCACCCCCCCCCCCCCCCACCCCCCCCCCCCCCCACCCCCCCCCCCCCCCACCCCCCCCCCCCCCCACCCCCCCCCCCCCCCACCCCCCCCCCCCCCCACCCCCCCCCCCCCCCACCCCCCCCCCCCCCCACCCCCCCCCCCCCCCACCCCCCCCCCCCCCCACCCCCCCCCCCCCCCACCCCCCCCCCCCCCCACCCCCCCCCCCCCCCACCCCCCCCCCCCCCCACCCCCCCCCCCCCCCACCCCCCCCCCCCCCCACCCCCCCCCCCCCCCACCCCCCCCCCCCCCCACCCCCCCCCCCCCCCACCCCCCCCCCCCCCCACCCCCCCCCCCCCCCACCCCCCCCCCCCCCCACCCCCCCCCCCCCCCACCCCCCCCCCCCCCCACCCCCCCCCCCCCCCACCCCCCCCCCCCCCCACCCCCCCCCCCCCCCACCCCCCCCCCCCCCCACCCCCCCCCCCCCCCACCCCCCCCCCCCCCCACCCCCCCCCCCCCCCACCCCCCCCCCCCCCCACCCCCCCCCCCCCCCACCCCCCCCCCCCCCCACCCCCCCCCCCCCCCACCCCCCCCCCCCCCCACCCCCCCCCCCCCCCACCCCCCCCCCCCCCCACCCCCCCCCCCCCCCACCCCCCCCCCCCCCCACCCCCCCCCCCCCCCACCCCCCCCCCCCCCCACCCCCCCCCCCCCCCACCCCCCCCCCCCCCCACCCCCCCCCCCCCCCACCCCCCCCCCCCCCCACCCCCCCCCCCCCCCACCCCCCCCCCCCCCCACCCCCCCCCCCCCCCACCCCCCCCCCCCCCCACCCCCCCCCCCCCCCACCCCCCCCCCCCCCCACCCCCCCCCCCCCCCACCCCCCCCCCCCCCCACCCCCCCCCCCCCCCACCCCCCCCCCCCCCCACCCCCCCCCCCCCCCACCCCCCCCCCCCCCCACCCCCCCCCCCCCCCACCCCCCCCCCCCCCCACCCCCCCCCCCCCCCACCCCCCCCCCCCCCCACCCCCCCCCCCCCCCACCCCCCCCCCCCCCCACCCCCCCCCCCCCCCACCCCCCCCCCCCCCCACCCCCCCCCCCCCCCACCCCCCCCCCCCCCCACCCCCCCCCCCCCCCACCCCCCCCCCCCCCCACCCCCCCCCCCCCCCACCCCCCCCCCCCCCCACCCCCCCCCCCCCCCACCCCCCCCCCCCCCCACCCCCCCCCCCCCCCACCCCCCCCCCCCCCCACCCCCCCCCCCCCCCACCCCCCCCCCCCCCCACCCCCCCCCCCCCCCACCCCCCCCCCCCCCCACCCCCCCCCCCCCCCACCCCCCCCCCCCCCCACCCCCCCCCCCCCCCACCCCCCCCCCCCCCCACCCCCCCCCCCCCCCACCCCCCCCCCCCCCCACCCCCCCCCCCCCCCACCCCCCCCCCCCCCCACCCCCCCCCCCCCCCACCCCCCCCCCCCCCCACCCCCCCCCCCCCCCACCCCCCCCCCCCCCCACCCCCCCCCCCCCCCACCCCCCCCCCCCCCCACCCCCCCCCCCCCCCACCCCCCCCCCCCCCCACCCCCCCCCCCCCCCACCCCCCCCCCCCCCCACCCCCCCCCCCCCCCACCCCCCCCCCCCCCCACCCCCCCCCCCCCCCACCCCCCCCCCCCCCCACCCCCCCCCCCCCCCACCCCCCCCCCCCCCCACCCCCCCCCCCCCCCACCCCCCCCCCCCCCCACCCCCCCCCCCCCCCACCCCCCCCCCCCCCCACCCCCCCCCCCCCCCACCCCCCCCCCCCCCCACCCCCCCCCCCCCCCACCCCCCCCCCCCCCCACCCCCCCCCCCCCCCACCCCCCCCCCCCCCCACCCCCCCCCCCCCCCACCCCCCCCCCCCCCCACCCCCCCCCCCCCCCACCCCCCCCCCCCCCCACCCCCCCCCCCCCCCACCCCCCCCCCCCCCCACCCCCCCCCCCCCCCACCCCCCCCCCCCCCCACCCCCCCCCCCCCCCACCCCCCCCCCCCCCCACCCCCCCCCCCCCCCACCCCCCCCCCCCCCCACCCCCCCCCCCCCCCACCCCCCCCCCCCCCCACCCCCCCCCCCCCCCACCCCCCCCCCCCCCCACCCCCCCCCCCCCCCACCCCCCCCCCCCCCCACCCCCCCCCCCCCCCACCCCCCCCCCCCCCCACCCCCCCCCCCCCCCACCCCCCCCCCCCCCCACCCCCCCCCCCCCCCACCCCCCCCCCCCCCCACCCCCCCCCCCCCCCACCCCCCCCCCCCCCCACCCCCCCCCCCCCCCACCCCCCCCCCCCCCCACCCCCCCCCCCCCCCACCCCCCCCCCCCCCCACCCCCCCCCCCCCCCACCCCCCCCCCCCCCCACCCCCCCCCCCCCCCACCCCCCCCCCCCCCCACCCCCCCCCCCCCCCACCCCCCCCCCCCCCCACCCCCCCCCCCCCCCACCCCCCCCCCCCCCCACCCCCCCCCCCCCCCCCCCCCCCCCCCCCCCACCCCCCCTTCTCCCCACCCCCGTCCCCCACCCCTCCCAGCCCCCCCCCCCGAAAAAACCCCCCTTCCCGCCGCCCCCCCGCCCGCCCCCCACCCCCCCCCCCCAGATACCTCTGAGACGGAAAGTGTTATCCTGAGCAGCGCGGTAACAGTGGCACCTGGCAGATGGGCACTAAGTAAGATCAACAGCTGCCTTCTCTGCTGTGGCCCCCGCCTCTTCGTGGAATGGCCGGCCTGGGGGCAATCAGGGGGCTCCCCCAAGTCCATCGCTCTGCAAATGAGATAAACAGAGTTGGTCCACAGAGCAACAGTCAAACAGGATGCTCCACAGAAGTGGACGGAGGGCTCTGCCACTATGTGCGGGATATCAGTTTATCTAATTCTGAATGTGGCCAAATCTCTGGATACTCAAGTTTCGAGAGTGGAGCCACCGATAGTCAAGACAGGTCTTTCCACAAACCTGGAAAAGTCCAGGGTTGAGAATAAGTAAATAAATCTGAACTTTAAAGATGTTTTAAAAATTCAAAGTGATAGAAGCAGAGGCTGAAGGGCTAAGAAATGGATGCCGTTGCTAGGCAACCACTTCGGAATTGCCAATCTTCCCGCCTTGGTCTCTGTCAGTAAAGAATGGAGGGGGGGGCGGGGGGGGGGCCTTGTGGGGCCGCTTTGGCCTTTGAGGGAGAACCTGTCAGGGTGAAGAAGACCAACAGGAACGTCTGGGCAACTTGCTACTGCCTGGCTAAGCAGGCCCTGTGGTTTGCTACTGTTGAGGGACAGCGTGCTGCAGCTGTTAGAGTAGCCGAGCATCTGGGAGACAGGGGTTCGAATTCGGAGGCTGTCCGAGTGACCCTGGGCCAGCTGCACCTGCTCAGCCCAACGTACCTTACAGGATCCTTGTGAGGATAAACTGGGAGAGAGGAGAGCGGGGGAAGCTGCGTTGGGCCCCCCCTGTGAAGAGAGGCAGCGGGCGACTGAAATAAATACAGGGTGGGGGGGGAGATAAAAGCCAGGTGGGGGGGAAGGACAGAAGGAAGCAGGGAAAGATGAGGAATTGAGAGTTGCCAGGAGGAAAGAAAGAGGAAATTCTGTGTGGGGTGGGGTAGGGGGGATTATACAAAGTGAGGTTCCCCCTCCCACAGTTCTTTATAGATTCCTCACTGTGCCACTGGACCTAGCCCACCAGTTGACACAGCACAATTGGGCCCAGTCCAGCAACTGGAGAGACTGTTGGGGGAGGGAAGGAGGGAGAGCTGAAGGGGGGGGCGATAAAGGTAGGTTGGCTGGAGGATACAAAGGGGGGGGCTTTCAGAGAAAGGAAAGAGGGATGGGGTAGGGAAAACATTATGCCCCTGTGAGCCCGTACGGATCCCTCCCCCACTTGTAAATATATTTTATTATCAATATGGCCCCATCAGTGGACACCAAAATCCAGACGCTTGGGGCAGAGACAGGCAACGCAGATCTTTTTGCAAACCTGAGAAAAGTCCCAGAGTAGCATAAAAAATGAAGCAGCTGGCCTTGAATTCTGTTACATTACTAAATGCCCTTAAAAGCCCCGGTCTTGTCTGTGGGGGGCGTATTTCATTCTGCTGTTACTGCAGCATTTTCTACTTCTGCATCATTTGACATATCAGTCCTGGTACTTTTTAGCCCTTTCAAATTTTTGTAATCCTAGTCATGTTGCATCACTTACTGGATCTCTCATGCTATTTGATGATATTAATTTTACTCCATGGAATCTGTTTTGATGCTCAGTGTGAAATGCAGACAAAATAAAGCAAATAATAAGCGTCACTAGGGGTAGAAGAGGTGGAGTAGTTGAAGCATGTGACTATTTTTACATTTGAAGTCTGGGTTTGGTAATGGAGATACTGGTTTGTACTGGCATCTGTTTTGCATATAGTCATCTATTTTAGGTTTGGAACATCTGTTTTCATTTGGGCTCCGTGACGCAAACGAGAGCTCTTTTCAGGGTTGCTGCAAATGTCAGGAACTTCATTGAATATTCCCGGCCATCTTTCCTCTTTCATAGGGCTCCAGGATGCCCCGCCCCACTCCACAGAATGGAACAGCTGTAGGGCAAGGAAAAACAGGGATAGGTGGGTCTTGGTGGGGGGGAAGGGTTTTAACAACTGAAAGGCTGCAATCTCAAGATCATTTCCTCCTGGTAACTGGATGGAAGGTGGCTTTGCAGGGAAGCATCAATAACTAAGGAACAGGTAAGCAACCTTCACACACACCTATGTTGCCCTGCACATGGTGCCCCCCCCCTTTAACATTTGATGGAGAAATAAAGTGGGAAATCCCGTTTTTTCCAATGGGATGCATACCCCTCCACCCCCACCCACTCTCACGTGAAGGAGTCTCTTCCAGGTTCCCAAGTTTTGCTGGGAAGGTGGTGATTTTGCCCCTGGTGGCTCTTGTGCCTGGAGACTTTTCCTGCTACTTTCAGTCCGAGACCTGGATGGATTTGGAAAGGAGTCTACAGCGCAGTAAAAATGATCAATGGCCAACATCACCAACGGTCATCCCTGATGTTATGCCATTGTAGAAATAAATATCAGGTCATACCTTATACTGGCTGCACTTGTTTAAAAAAGTAGCCATTAAATTTTACATAACATAACATTTTTATACTAAAAGTGTAAATAAAGAATATATTGTAAAGATGTATCATCAGTACTAGTACTGAGAGAGTTTAATGCATTTAAATGGAAAATGAGGCTCATTTATTTACTTACGCGATTTATAATCCATCCCACTGAGATGGAAGGTGGGTTACACAGTATAAATTAAATACGGTCAGAGGGATGAGACATCCAGTAAGCAGCAAGATTGGGTTTGGATGGCAGAAATCTGCAACAGATCTGAAACAAACCCAAAACACAGACTAGGCATTTAAACATGACATGTTTAAAAATGTAGAAATTACATTATAGGAGCATATTTACAGTAACAGGCAGAACACAGTCACACAATCCAGCCATCACCACTTTACCAAACCACTTTTCTGAACCGTAAGGAGCTCTCACTGGTGTGAAAAGGTCCTCCTGGATAATTCTGTTTTTCATGATTTGTAGGAAGCCGGGAGCGTGAGGGTCTTCCTAACTTTCACAGGCAGGTCACTCCACTAGGTGTGGGCCACAACAGAAAGAAAACGTGTATGGACGCTTGTTGATTTTGGCTATGGTGGGTTTTCCAGGCTGTGCAGCTGTGGTTGGGTAGTTGGAGCTCCTAATGCTACAGCTGGCATCTTCAGAGGCATGTCAAGGTAAGGTGTGTTTCTTTCCAGGACACAGTTGATTTTGTCCATTTGCCAGGAATCGCGGGCAGATGGCCCTCCACAGATGACGGCCACTGCTGTGGTTGAGCCAAGGGACAGCAGCAACGCTGCAGATACAAAGGACCAGGGACAGGACAGCCGGTATCTTGAGCTGAGCCTGGAAACCGATGGGCAGCCCGTGCAGGAGGGGAGGAGCAGGAGGCCCATTTCGTGCAGCTTCCGACAAGAAATAGGCTGTGGCATCTTCACCAAATGGAGTCTCTGAGTTGCCTTTGAGGGGAGACCAATGTACAGTGCATTACAGTAGTCTAGTCTTGGATCCAGGTGGCCAGATGAGCTGGGCACCTGAGCAGGGGACCATCTTGCAGGCTAGACTGGAGCAGGAAGACAGACCCCCCCCCAAGGCCCCCCATTCAGCCAGGGTCAGCTTTGTGGGTCTTCAGGTTTCACCACGTAACCATGGATACTAACCCGTGCAACTCAGCCACAAGCCCTTGAAGCCTTGACAACCCAGCTGCCTGGTTTCATTAAAGTTCATCCCACACATTGTTTATCTTCCTGACATTTAACACAAAAGAAGATCCTCGGGAGACCCTCACAAGCTCACTATTTATTGGGAAAGGCCGGGTGGTTTACCCTGACTATTGGGTGACCGCCCAACAATGTGCTGCACAACGATATTCCAGTGCTAATGTTTTAATCAAAACCTTTTGTGGGGCAAGGAGACCGTGGAATATGTTCAGCACACCGAGTGAGCTACGCCCCCCCCCGAAAAGCTCTAGTGCCAGCTGGGGTCTGTCTGACTGCTGTGGGCTCCCCCCAGGCCCCCTATAAGCCCCCCACCTAATCTGTGGTGCCTTCTCAGTTGCTACAGCGACCTCTGCAAATCCAGTGTCCTCTCGGACTGGGTCCCCCGTCCATCTGCCTGGCCGGCCCACCTGTTGGGGCTTGGGTGAGGCCGTTCGGCATCCCCTCTGCAGGCAGGCAGACCCTGCAATTCAGAGGTTAGGCACAAATGGCACGAGTTGGGGAGGGGGCTGGTGACAGGTGGGACCCAGCCACAGAGTAAGCCTCTTGTCGACCCCCACCCCACCGGCCGCCTTGTTTGCTCTGAGCTCAACGTCTCCTGAGCTTCCGGGAAGCATCTCCTGGAAAGGGGGCACCCGTTTCCCTGAGGACAGAAGAGGGGCCCCTGCGGCCTCAGGGTGCCCCCTCCCCACCCCATAGCCCTGCAAGGAGGGGAGGCTGACCTGGGCACAATCCCCCAGCAGACACACGGGCACACCCAACCCTCACAGCCAGAGCAGAAGGCTTCTGTCCCATTCCTTGGGGCAGGCTGTTGGCCAGCTTGGGGGGGGGGGCTGTTGAGACCAAGCCTGGCCAAGGGCCGGTAAGAAGAGGAGCCTCCCTGACCTGACACCCGCTGGCCGGCCTGGCCACACTGGACGCCACCGGGCAAGGGCTGCCCATCCGTCCAGCAGGGGCAGGCACACCCACAGGAGGAGGACAGGGTACTCCTGTCAGGTGTTGGGAGAAACAGCACCTGGTGTGTGTGTTTCCCCTTTGCACATAGAGCAGGGGGCACGGAGGCTGAAACACAGCGGAGCTCACCTGGACAACCGCGTGGGTGAGCTTGGGGGAGAGGGGGAGAGAGAGAGAGAGAGAGAGAGAGCGCGCTCAGGCACAAAAGAAAGTCAGAGTCGTTTGTAGTTTCTAATCTATTAAAAAGAGTGTTTATTAGTGAACTCCATCCTGGATAGAAAGGGGGAGAGACAGGTTCACTCACTGTCCTATTCTAGCTGGATGGAGACGGATGCGCAGGAGGAGACACGTCCTCTCCCTAGGCCTGGTGGAAGGTAAGAGCATGGAGCGTTCTGCGGAGGAGGCGGAAGCAAGGGAGGAAGTCCCTCAGAGCATCAGTCGACATCAAAGGACAGGACCAGCCTGACAGAGTAAAGGTGACCAATTCCTAGGTCCCTTTCCAGTCACTGGCTATCTAGTAAATAGCCCCCTCTATAGCTGAGGCAGGAAACAGCCTACAGTCCCTTTCTTCCAACACCAGGGAGGAGGGCAGGGGACCCTCCTGCCAGTCAACAGCAGGGCAGAGGAAGGCAGGGCCCCCCCCAGCCCCAGCGCCGGTGCTGCGATGCTAGCCCGTTCCTGGCGGAAAGGCTCTGCAGGGCAGGGGGTGGGGGGGCTGGCAGCAGACCGCGGCAGGCGCCGGGGGCTTCTCGTCGGCTCCGCCTCCTGCCCCGATCTCAGGATCAAGGTCGTGGGCATCTCTCCTCGCCGCCGCCGCCCCCCCCCCCCCGGTAGAAGAAGCCTGGCAGTGGCCGCCCGCCCGGGGAAAGGACGTGGGACGGAAAGGGCCCCCCCCCGCGCCTGGCTGCCCCGGAGGCTTTGGACTGCAGGGCGCGCGTGGGGGGGCCAAGCCGGGGGCGGGCGGGCGAGAGAAGGGGACCCCCCCCCCACGCAGTCCTTTGGCCGGTCTTCCAAACGGGGCCCCGCGCAGAAGCTCCAGGAAGCCGCTCGCTCGCCGCCATCCTCCGCCTCCCCGGGACCCCTCCTGGCCGAGCGGGGGACGTGACCGGAAGCGCGGCGCCCCCCCTCGCACACAAAGACCAGCGCCGCCCCCCGCCGGGCTCCCTCCCCGCTCAACCATGGCGGGGCTGGGGGGGGGAGGTCAGCCGGGCAGGGGGGAGCGGCGCAGCCACGGGGGGGGGAGGAGGAGCCTCAACTTGGTGGCTCCTCCTCCTCCTCCCAGACCAAACAGGAGCGGCGGCGCCGCTGCTGGAGCCGTCCCGCCGGTCGGGAGGGAGGGAGGGAGGGGGGAGGGGGGAGGGGGGAGGCCCGCGCGCAGAGCCGCTTCCCCACCAGACCGAGCTGCTGGGGGCTCCCGACGTCCCCCAGGGGACGGCCTGCCCCCCCTCCCCCCGCTTCGCAGCTCCAGCCTCGGCTGGCTTCCAGGGTCGCCAGCGCCGCAGTGGGAGATACCTGGCTCTCTGGGAGAGGAAGCCTCCGAGGGGTACTACAAGGCCATAGAGCCCACCCTCCTCCGTTTCCCAAGGAAATGTAGCCCTGTTGTCAGGGTTCAGTTTTGATCCCGGGAGGCCTCCAGGCGGCACCTGGACATTGGCAACCACCCCGCGTGTAGTCCCCCCTCTCTCCCCACCTGAGCCGAAGCCAAAACGTGATGCGGACCCACCTGTCCCTGACACCCCCTGGCCAAGGACGGCTGGTTGGGTCTCCGCCGCCGCGGGTTGGCGCGGCTGCTCCTGGGCCTCCGTTCCCCTCGGGGGTGCGGCCCTGCAGCAGGGGCCAAGGCGCAGTCGCAGCAGGGCTGCCCTCCCTCTGCTCGCGAACCCGCTCTTACACACACACGCACACCCCGCACACCCCACCCCCGGGTTGGTTGTGCTGCCAAGTCCCAGCCTCCTGAGGGCCGCCTCGCAGGCCAGAGGGCTCGGGGGTGGTTCGGCCAGGCAGCCCGCCCCGCCCCCGCGGTTTCTCGGGGAATCCCCCCCCCAAGGGCTGACCGGGGACAATCGGCGGCGGTGGGGGGGGGGGGGTGAGGAGGCGCTTCCGAAGGCCAAGGAAGGAGACCGGGCTCGCCCTTTGCCCTGTGCCTGGCTCTGCGTCACGGGGGCCGCCCTGGGCTTCCCGGGTGGTCTGCCTGCTGCCTCCCACCATGATCCGCCCTCTGAGCGGGGCTGACCCGGCTGCTGAGCGCCTGAGAGGCCACCTTGCCAGATTGGGCTGGTCGGGGTCGTCTGAGCCCCCGCTAGTCCCCCTGATGGTCCACGTGTTGCACGTTGAAGTGACAGGTGAAGTTCTGCACGTGTGCAGGTGGGCTGAGCGCGGGGGTGCAGGGAGGGACATTTCCCCAGGCTATAATTCCCTGTGGGACAATCCCCCACCCGTGTAAACCCCCCATAGACCAACCAGGGTTGTTGAGGGTGTTAATCACCGAATCCATCGTGTCTGATGGGGGGTGAGATGTGGAACGCTAAGGACGGTGCCCCCCCCCCCTGCTTGGACGTGGTCCAGCCTCATATGGGCTGAAGTTGCTTTATTTTGCAACCATTATTTACATTTTGCTAACATTATTTAACCATTGACTTGAAGCTCAATTATAACATTCAGTTCCCTTCACGTTTTCCCAGAAAACCCACATCAATCATTTGGGCTGACTTGTGTGCAGAACAGTTTCTGCATTTCAGACAAAAATGCCTTCAGTGGGTGGGGGCAGAGTGTCTCTGAACACCCCCCCTCCCATCCCCTGTTCCACCATTTCCACACCAGCAACTACTCCACAGCCACTGCAGGGTCTCTATGTTGGTTTCTTTTAGGGTCGTCTTGTGTTCCGATCAGTGTTTTTATTCTTTTCCCACAGAGAGCCTTATTGCCAGCCCCTCCCTCCCACCAGAACTTTTTGTTAGGTGGCAACATAAAACTGCACCCAATCAAGAAGCCTACCAACACGTTGCTTCCTGCGACTGACAGGACATTGCTTTGATCCTATCGGCACCCTTTGCTTGAGAAAGTCCCTGCCGCAACCTGCGTGCCAGCAGCAGAGCAGACACTGTCCAGACTGGCTCAGCTCTGTGGGTCCCACCACAACCACACTCGCTTCTTCTGCCCCCGCCCCACAGCCCAAAATCAAAGGGCACCACCCAGCCAGCCCGCCCAGGAAGATCCTCCAACCAAAGGCCTCCGGGCTGCCCTGGGGCAGTTCTGCATCCCTGAAGCAGCACTTTCAGAATTCTTGAAAGGGGGAGAAGGGAGGGCCACTAGGCGACAAGCAAAGCCAGGCGCCCTCCACTGCAGGGGTGTGGGTGAAGCAGGGCTTGGGCCCAGAAGGGGGGGGGGGTTTCCAAAGGCTGGATCCTGCCACGGAGCGTTGGTGATGAGCAGCCCAGGCACTTCTGAAGACATTCCAAGGGTGCAGCAGGCAAGACAGCTGACTGGCTCCAAAGGGACCCCACTTGAGCGGTGTTAGGGGGGTTGTATCTACGAGACTGAGGTGCATTCCTAACTCAGTGTAGCTACTTAAAGCTGCAAATCTCTGCTACTAAAATATATACGTATCCAACCTGCTATTGAGACCACGCCTGGCAACTTCAGAGGCATTCTGGGCATTCTTTCCGGGATCTTTACTTTATGGCTTCACATGTTTTGTCGATAACTAGGTTTCCCCTGACACCCTGGTCCCATGGGAAACGGAGCTGCATCCTCTATCCCATGGGGACAGGAAGCCAGGTGGCCACCGGTCTTGGTGCGCCTCAGCTCCAGGGACTCTTTTTCACACCTTCTTGGGAAAGTGCAGGGGTGGGGGACTTGCAATGAGATAAAGGGGAGGGCAAAAGCCACGCCTGTCAGAACTGAAGCCTCCTCCTCCTCCTCCTCCTCAATAAACACTACTGATGAATACTGCAGAGAGTCCATTTATTGGCTTAAGGTTTGAGACCTAACAGGCGGTCAGCCATTTCCTTTTCAGCACCAGGTGTAGCAAAGGCCCCCCCCCCTCCCTGCCAATGGCTGCTATGGCGCTGCCACCAACAAGAGGCAGAAGTGTGGGGGGGGGGATGGAAGAGTTGGCTTTTTCTCACCCCTCCTTCCTGGTCCAGATGAATCCACGTCCTCACCCGCCTTGGCTCAGGTCTTGTAATCAGAGGGCGGGGGGGGGGGCTACCTTGAAGGAGTCAGCCCCTCTCACATAGGGGGTCTTTCTTTTTTCCTGCGGCCTTCAACTGTTCCAGTGACTCGTCTTCTCATTATGTGAGCCAAGTATGGCGGCCGCCGCGGTCTCCTGGTTTGAGCTTCCAGGGACGCGTCAGGCCGGACTCTGGGTTTCTGGCTGTCCAGAGAGTCTGCAAAGCTCTCCTTCAACTCCCTGCTCCAAAGGGACGACCTCTCTGCCCGGTCCACCTTCCAAGACTCACTCCTGTGAACGGGGAACGACTACTGTGGCAAGAGCTGGCTCGGCCTTGGCTGCCAGGGAGGGTCGTATCCTGCCCCTGCAGAATGGGCTCCAGCTCTCTCGCTGGCCTCGGGGTTCCCTGGGAGCGGATGATGGCGCCCAGGACCAGGAAGCCCCCGCCGGCCTCTCCCCCGTCAGCCTCCAAGGTCTGCAGGCGGCTGCTGGTGCCTCCTGGATGTCCAAGCGGGCAGTTTCCAAGCGGGCCGCTCAACAGCCGTCGGGGAGGAGCAGCCCAGAGCTGGGACCCCCCCCCCTCGGCCCTGGCTGGGCCCCGCTGGCCGCCGGGCTCCTTGGGCAGAAGCAGCAACGGCCGCCGCCACACCTTCTCGGCCAGCGTGGCTCCCGGGGCAAGCGGGAGGAGAGGAGAGCGAGGTCCACCCCCGCCCCCCCCGGCGGAAAGATGGCCCAGGAAAGGAGCCAGCCCAGCAGAAGAAGGGAGCCTGCCTGGTGGGGGCGGTGGGGGCGGGGGGAGAGGGAGGAGGGGCTGGGGGCGCGGGGGGCTGTTTTGCCTGCGGCGCCCGGCCTCCTCCTCCTCCTCCTCCTCCTGAGCCCGCGGGGGGCGGGAGCGGCAGGCGCCTTCTTGGCTCGCAGCCCGGCTGGCCCAAGGCGGGAGGCGCAGAGCCGCTGACCCCCAGTCGGCCGGAGGAGGAGGAGGAGGAGGTGAGGGGGAGAGGGGGGGGCTGGCGGGGGCGCGCAGGAGCGAGGGGCTGGCGGGGGCGCGGCTCAGTCCAGGAAGGGCGGGCGGGAGCGGGAGCGGCTCTGGTTTCAGCGGCGCCCGGGCTGCCTCTGTCCGCCCCTCGCAGCCTGCCTGCCGGCCGAGCCGCGCCCCCCCCCTCCGTCCCAGTCCTGGGGCTGCCGGGTGGACGGAGAGCCCCGCCACGTCGGATGGCCAGCGGCGGAGATGCACGTAGGTGACTCGAGGGGAGGGGAGGGGAGGGGAGGGGGGTCGGCGGCCGAGGTTGGGGCCCGCGTCCCCCTCTGCCCCATCCCTGCCGCTTGGGTAGCTCGGACTGCGCCCCCCCTCCCCCGGCCGCCGTGCCTCCATTGCCCGGCGGAAAAAGCGGCGATGGCGGCGGCGGCGGGTTCCGCTGGCACGGGGGGAGGGGAGCCCCCCCCCCGGCTGGCTGGCGTGTTCCCCGGCCGCCCGACCCCGCCTCGCCGCCCCCCCGGCCCGCGCCAGGCGCTGTGCAAATTGGAAGCAGCTGCGGCCCGCCCGCCCGCTCCTCCCGCCCGCTCCGTGACGCTCGCGGCCCCCAGCCCTGGCGGGGAGGGGGGGGTCGCGCTTCGGCCGAGGACAGGGCTCCGCTGGACGCTGTCCGGCAAGTGACCAGCCCCGGGCGCCCGGGCGCAGCTCCGCGAGCGAGCCTGCCTGCCTGCCTGCCTGCCTGCCCGCCCGCCCGCTCGCTCGCCCGCTCCTCCGGCCGGCCGGCCGGCCGGCCGAGCGGGCGGAGGGGGGGGGGGGCCGGGGCCAGCGCTGCCTGCAGCGCGGGGTGGGGGGGGGGAGAGGCGGGCGGGAGCGGAGCCGCAGCCAAGTGGAGCCGGAGACAAAGGCGCGGGGAAGGCGGGCGGCGGAGAGCAGACAAAGCGGGGCTGTGGCCAGCGCGCTCTCGCCCGAAGGCCCCCCCCCCCGCCCCTCCTGGAGGAGGTTGGCAACCGGAGCCCCCGCCTGGCAGCCCCGCCTTCGCCGGAGGCTTCGTGGCTCTCTAGCTCTTTTTTCCCCGTGGAGGAGCCCAACGCGGCTGTCCCCCATGGCATCCTCAGCACAACCACCCTGCGAGGTAGGCTGCGGCTGTCTGACTGACCCAAGGGCACCCAGCTGACTGGCCAGAAGCTTCCAGGCCCTTGTCCGACCTTCTGGCCATGACACCCCCTTGGCTTTCAAGCAGTGATTGGAGAGACGACCCCCCCCCCCAGGGCTTAGCGCCTCCCCCCAGGAATCTCCAAGGCCCTGATGCTTTAATTGGGGAGTCCCCATCCTACCCCGGCATTCCTGGCCCCCTGAGAGGTGTAGGCTGCCCCCTGCAGACCCTGAGGAGGGGGGCAGGGGGGCAAAAGGAACCACTGACAGTGTGTTGGGGGGTGCATGCAGAGGTGGGATCCAACCAGTTCTCACCACTTCTCTAGAAGTGGTTACTATTTTTTCTGAGTGCCGAGAAGGGGTTACTAAAGCAGCCTTCCTGCCCAATAGGGACTGGAGGTGCGTGTGTGTGTGGCGGCACCACTGTTTGAATCCCACCCCCATCTGAACCTGTTGTTAAAATTTTTGGATCCCACCCCTGCGTGCATGCGTGTGTGCTGCCATTGCCCCCTCCCGAAAGGGGAGTTTGGCCAGCTTCTCTCCTTTGCTCTGCCCCACACAGCTGCATTCCTGATCAGCCTTCCGTTTGTGATCCCTGCAGGATTAAGGCACCTGTTTGATGGGGGAGAGGCCTCGATTCAGCCCCCGCCTGCCTTGGAGGAACCCCAGGGAAGAGCCAGGCATGGCCCCACCCCTCCTGCTGCTGCTCCTCCTGGGGGGGGGGCTGGGCCAGGGCTGGGCCTCCACCGGCACCCTCGACCTGCAGATAGACGAAGAGCAGCCGGCGGGCACCATTGTGGGGGACATCAGCGCAGGGCTGCCGCCCGGCACCCCCACCTTCATGTATTTCATTTCTGCCCAGGAGGGCAGCGGAGTGGCTACGGACCTGGAGATCGACGAGAACAGCGGGATTATCAAGACCGCTCGCGTGCTGGACCACGAGAGCCGGGACCACTACAGTTTCATTGCTGTCACCCCGGAAGGGGTCACGGTGGAGGTCCACGTGCAGGTCAATGACATCAACGACCACCCCCCCACCTTCCCCAAGCCGCGCGGCTCCCTCCAGATCCCCGAGCACACACCCCTGGGGAGCCGCTTCCCCCTCGAGCCAGCCTTCGACGCAGACAGCGGCCTGCTCGGCACCCAGGGGTACTTGCTCAAGGGGGGCGATTCGGGCCAGGCGTTCCGGCTGGAGACCCGCCGGGGCCCCAACGGCGCCCTGCACCCGGAGCTGGTGGTGGCCGGCGTCCTCGACCGGGAGACCCGCTCTGCCCACACTCTGCTCCTGGAGGCCTACGATGGTGGGTCCCCCCCTCGCAGCTCCCAGATGACCCTGGACGTGTCCCTCCAGGACATCAATGACAACGCCCCGACTTTCAACCAGAGCCGCTACCACACGCTGATCCCGGAGAACCTCCAGCCCGGCAGCAGCATCATGCAGGTCTTTGCCTCGGACGTCGACGAAGGGGACAACGGGGCCGTGGTGTACGAGATCAACCGCCGCCAGAGTGACCCCGAGCACTACTTTGTCATCGACGCGGCGACGGGGGTCATCAAGCTCAACAAGGGGCTGGATTATGAGCTGCGGAAGGTCCATGAGTTGGTGGTGCAGGCCCGAGACAAGGCCGTGCACCCAGAGGTGTCCACGGCATTCGTCACCATTCAGGTGCGTGACTACAACGACAACCAGCCCACCATGACCATCATCTTCCTCAGCGAGGACGGCTCCCCCCGCATTTCGGAGGGAGCCCAGCCCGGGCAGTTTGTGGCCCGCATCTCCGTGTCAGACCCAGATTATGGCGAGTATGCCAACGTCAACGTCTCCCTGGAGGGAGGGGAAGGCAAGTTCGCTCTCACCACCAAAGACAACATCATCTACCTGATCTGCGTGGACCAGCTGCTGGATCGGGAGGAGCGGGACTCCTATGCGCTGCGAGTGACGGCCACCGACGCGGGGACGCCCCCCCTGTGTGCGGAGTCGGCCTTTGTGCTCCAGGTGACGGACGTCAACGACAACCCTCCTCTCTTTGACGCTCAGGAGTACGAGCAGACCGTCCCGGAGGTGGTCTACCCAGGCAGCTTTGTGCTCCAGGTGACGGCTCGGGATAAAGACCAAGGGCCCAATGGGGAGGTCCGCTACAGCATCCTGCACACCCCCCACACCCACTCCCACTGGTTTGCCATTGACCCCACGACGGGCATCGTGACCACGGCCGCCCCCCTGGACTACGAGACCAATCCCCAGCCCCGGCTGACGGTTCTGGCCACGGATGGGGGGAAGCCCCCGCTGTCCTCCACCGCCGTGGTCCGAGTGGTCCTGCAGGACGTCAACGACAATGAGCCCATCTTTGAGAGCACTTTCTACAACACCTCCCTGAAGGAGAACATCCCACCGGGCACCTGCTTCCTCCAGGTGAGTGCTAAGGTGAGGCGGGGGGGGCACTGCTGGGCCGGCGGGGTCCAGTCTCCTCAGCGCAAGAGGCTCCAGCCCAGAAGGGAGTGCATCCCAGCAGTGGCCTAAAGAGCTGCACAAGGAGCGTGACGGGCCTGCTGTGGGGGAGCTGTCTGCCCCGCCTCCCCTTCGCTTGCTTTCCTCCAAGCTTGGGATGGGTAAGGCCCCCCTTTGGCCCCAGCCTCACGGTGTGGGGTGAGGGCTGCCCGTTTGGAGCAGGATCCCAGGCTGGGCTGGCTGGGCCGAGGGGGGTCTGCCTCCACAGAAGGCGGCTGCAGCTGTCCCCCTGGGCCAGGCCGGGAGCGTGCAGCTCAGACTTTGCCACCTCGCTGGAGCCTCGCTGGTGGCCGTGGCTAAGGCCGTGGGGGACAGCATGTGGCGGGAGCTGACTTGGGGCGTCTCCTGCGTGGGTCTCACGGCTTGCACCTGGAGAGAGCTTGGGCCAAAGCCAGAGAAGTGTTTTTGGAAGCCTAAAAGGTTGGCTGGTTGCGTCAGACAGAGAAAAGCTGCAGTCCACCTGCGTGGGTCCTGGAGTCCCGTTGTGACTCGTTTGGCCCTCCCTCTGGCTCCAGTGAGCTTCCCTTGGCTGTTCCAGAGGCTCAGCAGCTCTTGGGCACCGTTGGCCTCTCTCCGTTCTTGGCCTCTTTCCCTTGACATCCTAACGGTGCGCTGCTGTTTCATCCCTTGTCACCCCAGCCCCAGAATACCTTTTCCTGTCAGCTGACAGCTCCACCTCCACAGCTGCCTTCACTTTAAGAAGGAGGGGAAGGCGGGAGGAAGGGGCGCTGGGCCACAGGAAAGGAGCCGCCAGCCACGCACACTCTGCAAAATGGGCTTCTCATCCGTTTTTTAAAATGAGCATTTTATGCGTATTCATGTACTGCTGCTGCTGCTTTTCTGCAGATGGTGAAGGTCAGCAGCTGGGACAGAAAATGAATTTATTGTGGTTTTTTATTTTGCTATTTCTATCCTGTTTCCCTCCCCAGTGGGGGCCCAAAGCAGCTTATAACATCCCCCACCCCTTCTGTTTTTCACCCTGACAACAGCCCTGCAAGGTGGGTGTCTAGCCCAAGGGCTCTCAGAGGACAGTTCTCAAAATGGGGAGGTGTGCATTGGCATGACCAGGGCCAGCTCCCTCACAGCGCTGCCCTTCCCCCCCAGAGCTCCAGGTGAGGACCCGCCAGACCCTTCCCCCCCCCTGCAAGCCCTGTGAGGGGAGGCCCCCCCCCCTCTGTGGTTTGGGCACAAGCAGAAGGGTTTTTCTCCCAGCCCGGGAGCTGTCTTAGGGGAAGGTGGCTGGATTCCCGAGGAACATGGCCAGAAAGAGATTTTGGAAAGCTGCTCAGACGCAGCGAGCTCTTCTCATTGTCCTCTTCCCCAGCCCCATTTTCTCAGCTGTCCCATAATTCTCCAGCCTCCCCCACTCCACATCCAAGCCCACAACTTGCTCCCCTGGCCCTGTTCCTTCTTGGCCTTGTGCCGTCCCGCTCCTCTCCCCTCCTCCCCCTCTCTCAGACAGTCTGTGTGGAGAGTTACAACAGCTGGGCCCGAGTGCAGCCTGCTTTCCACTGAGGGCTGTGTGAAGGAGGGACTAGCTGTGAGTGCGTGCAGAGTGCCTTGCCTCCCCTCAGTGCCCAGTGTCTGGGGCACATGGCCCGGCAGGGAGGCTTAGTTCTCAGCCCTTGGGAAGCCCCCCCCCCACCTTTGCTCATGCCAGCCCCGCCAGCCGGTGGCCCCCGTGCATCGTCTGCCCCCTAGCTGTTCCTCTCCCTCCTTCTCCTCCTCCTCCACTGCCCGTCTCATGGGGATGCCCCGTCCTGCCACCAGCCCCACTCCAGTGACCCCCCCCTCCAGCTGCCTGCCCCTCAGATGCCACGGGGGGGGGGGTGCCATCAACCTCCAGAGCTGCAGATTTTTTGTCTTAATTATTATTTTGTTTAATTTTATTGATGAAGAAAACAGGTTAGCCGGTGCCCAGGGCACTAGCGGAACCTCTTGGAACAAGAGTGGGGCCATCTCGTTTCTCAAAGGGATCGTACTGAGATCAGGGTCATTCCTGCCTAAGGCCAACCAAAGGCAAATCCTGGCATCAGAGCCATGGTGGCCTCGTGGGGAGCGTGACAGACTGAGGCCCTGCAGAGCCAGAGTTCGACTCCCCACTCTGCCATGGAGGCTCAAACTCTCCCCCACGGGTGCTTGTGGCTGCCTTCCGGTTTCCAGCTCCTTATTCACGTTTCCTAGTTCCTTACTTGCAAATCCAATGACAGAATATTAAAGACAACGAAAGATCTCTACACCCCAAGATAAGGTTGGCACTTCCATTGTTTGGGGAACTCTGCTCTCCAAGAGAACCTACGCTGCTTCCTCACCTGAACACAGGTTCTGGACTTCCACTTTGGAGCAGCCTGCACACAAAAAAACAACCGTGGCTTTTCTTCAGGAAGGAGTATTTGTCCCCCCTGAATTTGGGGGTTCGTGATACGTGATGGTCCAAGCCTTGTTTTGCAGGGCAGAGGGCAGGTAGCCCCCCAGGTCCTCCTGTCAATCTTCTTCTGGATGCTGGGTTCTTGGAGGCAACCCTCATAGACACTTGTGATGCCAGAACCGCTGTTAGGACCGGCCACCAGTTCTGGTCTCCTTTCAGGGGACAGTCGCTGGTGTGTGGGGATGCTGTACACTGCCCAGAGCCCCTAGGGGATGGGGCGGTATAAAAGTTTAAATAAATAAATAAATAACACACAACCGAAGCACCTTGGCCCTGGTTTCCGCATGAGCGTTTGTCTTCGGGGTCCCCCATTTTGAAGCAGCAGGGAGTGGCTTTCCCCTCAGTATTTGCCATTGGATTCATGAAACAGGAACTCGGAAATATGAATGGGGATCTGAGAATTCACTTCTGCCTCCGTTGCTGTGAGCATAAGAGGGAGAAGGGGGTGAACGGGGAAGAAAGGTGGAGAATAAATCCAGGAAATAAGTCCTGTGGTCGTGGGGGAAAGTATAGGGCCGTCACACAGAACAGTTTTTTACAGTTTGTTTTTTATTTAGTTAGGTGTTCATAGGCTGCCTCTCACCCCAGTGGGGACCCAAACCGATGCCTGCCTTTGCCCCCCCCCCCCCCACTTTGCCCCTGTAGGGCATGGGAGGCTGAGAGAGGCTGGCTGGGCCAAGGTCGCCCGGGGGGCTCCCCTGGCAGGGACTTGTGCTCTGGCCTCTTGGGCCCTCCTGGCCCAGCACACTCAGCACTGCGGGGGGGCGGGGGGTAGTTGTCTTTTCGCCCAGTGGTTTTGCTCGGCCTTGACTTGCTGAGAGCAGCAATATTGGGTTACCATTTGGGGGAAACTGCTGAGCGAAGGCTCAGTGGCTCCATGGCCTCTGCGTTCGGAACGGCAGCAGCAACGAAAGCCACACCAGGAACCCACGGCCTCCGGGCAGAAGCCGCTCTGGGGCAGGGTGGTTTACAGTGGGCTGGTTTAACCTTCCGTGCTTCATTTTGAGGCCGCTCGGAAGCTTCCTGCATGTTCTTGGAGCTGGTTTCCTGCCCAGGCTGTGCTTGCGACTGCAGGGAGCTGCTGGGGAAATGGTGGGTTTGCAGCTGCAGGGCCCCTTGGAGCTGCCCGTCAGAAGGCAGGGGGATGCTGCTGCTGCTGCTGCCCCACTTAGGGCTTCCTAGAAGCACCTGCTTGGCCTCTGTGAGTGGCCAGAGTGCTGCTGGACTGGGTGGGCGTGGTCTGGCTTTTCTTGCATTCTCTAGTTGGGATCCTGGAATTTCATTTGCCTGGCAGGTGGTTGTAGAAGTCCAATGAATGAATGAGAAGAGGGAGCAGAGAGTCAAGCAAAGCTCCTGGCAGGGAGCAGCCAGAAGGGAGGCAAATGGAGAAATGTTCCCCACCCTAGCATTCACCCCAGTATTTTAGCCATCGTGACTACACTGGTGTATTGGTTAAGAGCAGGTGGATTCTAATCTGGAGAACCGGGTTTGATTCCCCACTCCTACACCTGAGTGGCAGAAGCTTATCTGGTGATCCAGATGTGTTTCCACACTCCTACATCCTTGTTGGGTGACCTTGAGCTAGTCCCAGTTCTCTCTGAAGTCTCTCAGCCTCACCTGCCTCACAAGTGTCTGTTGTGGGAAGAGGAAGGGAAAGGAGCTTGCAGGCCACCTGGAGTCTCCTTGCAGGAGAGAGAGAGAGAGGTGGGGTATAAGTCCAAACTCTTCTTCTTCTTCTTTGAGGTGGAACCCCCTGCTAGAGACTCATAGTGGGCAGAAAGGAGGGCAGCTGAACGGCCTCTGCTGAACGGAGTCGGGGGTTAGCCGCCAACTGGAGGCACTGAAGGCAGAGCTTTTAGGGAACATCCTGGTCTCCTGGCCTCAAGCCATTTAGGGCCTTAAAAGTCGGAACCTGCACCAGGGTGGGCGGCCAGGGGGCATCCTTCAGCCCAGGGCTCATGGGAGCAGGGACGTAGGGATAGATTTTTTGTGGGGGGGTTCGGGGGTGGGGCCACACCCCCACTCGCCCCTGGGGGCATGGCCACGCCTCCCCAAGCCCCGCCCCCAACCTAGCGCTTATAAAAGCAGCTCTCCAAGGCCAGGGACGGCAGACTCCCCTGCCCTGCCCTCCCCTGCCCCCCACCAGCTGGGCTCCCAGCCGGCAGTTCCTTCTGCCCTCCCCTCTGGGCAGAGGCATAGAGGGAAAATGGAGCCCGGTGCAAAATCTGACACACACACACACACACACCCCCCGGGCAGCCGCTGTGATGCTGGAATCCACCCCCAAACAGCATCACTTTCAATGGTGTTTTAAATCCACCTTAAAGGGAGAACCTGGGGTTCCCAGTTAAACAACATTGAAAGTGATGCTGTTTTGGGGTGGATTCTCCCCCACCCTGAAACAGCATCACTTTTAATGTGGCGTAGTGGTTAAGAGCAGGTGCATTCTAATCTGGAGGAACCGGGTTTGATTCCCAGCTCTGCCGCTTGAGCTGCGGAGGCTTATCTGGGGAATTCAGATTAGCCTGTGCACTCACACACATGCCAGCTGGGTGACCTTGGGGCTAGCTCTCCTGCAGCTTTCTTGGAGCTCTCTCAGCCCTAAATTCCACCTTTGCTACAGGGTGTTTTGTAGCATGAGGAGGAAGGGCAAGGAGATTGCAAACTCCTTTGAGTCTCCTACAGGAGACAAAGGGGGGATATAAATCCAAACTTTTCTTCTTCTAAACTGAGGACCTCAGATTCTCCCTTTAAATCCATGCTGAAGGGGTGTGGATTTAAAAGGAGAATCTGGGGAAATTTGGGGGGTGCCTGCTGTCAGGGGTGCAGTTGTTAAGCTAGAAGCACCAAACTTTCAGAGTATCTTTAGGAGTCTCTCCTAATGATACCACCCAGGTTTGGTGAAGTTTGGTTCAGGGGGTCCAAAGTTATGGACCCTCAAAGGTGTAGCCCCCATCTCCTATTAGCTCCCATTGGAAACAATGGAGGATGGGGCACCCCCTTTGGGAGTCCATAGCTTTGGACCCCCTGGACCAAACTTCACCAAACCTGGGTGGTATCAGTAAGAGACTCTCCTGATCAGGGGTCTTCAAACTATGGCCCTCCAGATGTTCATGAACTACAATTCCCATCAGCCTCTGCCAGCATGGCTAAGTGGCAGGGCTGATGGGAATTGTAGTTCATGAACATCTGGGGGGGGGCATAGTTTGAAGACCCCTGCTCCTGATGATACCTGCCAGGTTTGGTGAAGTTTGGTTCAGGGTGTCCAAAGTTATGGACCCTCAAAGGTGTAGCCCCCCATCTTCCTATTAGTCTCCCTATTGGCCAGAACAATAATGGGAGGATAGGGGGGCACCCCCTTTGGGAGTCCATAACTTTGGACCCCCTGAACCAAACCTCACCAAACCCAGGTAGTATCATCAGGAGAGTCCCCCAAACAATCCCTGAAAGTTTGGTGCTGCTAGCCTAAAAATCACGGCCCCTGCAGGCCAAAAACCGAAAAAACACTAAAATGTTTTTAAAACCCACAAACGGAGGGGCGGAGCTTCGGACATGAATAGGGGGTTCAAACCCGAGAAACCCCCCTTACCTACGTCCTTGCATGGGAGGCCTGTATCCAGCTCCTGACAATAGTCTGGCCGAGACATCTGGGACCAGCTAAAGTTTTCAGGTGGTTTTCAAAGGCAACCTTGCAGCGAGTACATTACAGTAACCTAACCTGAATGTGACCGGTGCACAGATCCCTGCGGCCAGATCATGTTGCTGTCACTACGTGCTGTGGCAGTGAAGTCTGCAATTGAGAGGACAACCTTAAGCAGGTTTCCTTGGAAGTCAGCCCCATTCTACTCGTTCCCGTTTGCCACGGTTCCGTTTCCCACAGAACATTTTTGTTCGGTGCTTTCTGTGAAATGCTGGCAGTGTGGGCGCCTTCCTGAGCTGCTCAGGTGGGCCTTTCCACAAGGCGGGAGTGGGTGGGCGGGTGGGCAGGGGGGTCCTGGTCTCAACCATCTGCAGGGGAGCACCATTAGAAGGCTTTGCTGGGATTGCCAAAGTTGGGTGTGTTGGCAAAGGTGGTCGACTGGGCACGTGGCTCCAAGGTCAGGCTGGCCTTTGTTGGTGTTCTGTGAAGGAGTTCCTCTGGGAGCGGGTCTGGCCTCACCGTGACTTGCCCCTGCCCCACACCGAACTGGCTTTTTCATTGAGCTGTGACTACCTCAGCCCCAAAATTAGTTGCCTGCTTAGTCACCAGTTTGAACACAGTGAACTGTTGTCAGTTTGGATGCCGTGAATATTTAAAGAGAGGATATTTCACTCCACGGTGCATCCCTTCACACTTCTGGTAGACGTCCCTTGTCCTGCTGTGACCCCTTGCCCAATTCGGAGACATTCTTTCAGGGACCTTCATGGTGCTGGATATTTCATCACTGAGAGTAAGAACAAACGGCTGGAGTTTCCTGCACGGTCTGAGCTGCGGTTGGAGGGCCAAGAATGCCTTTTGAGTCAGGTTTGCTGGAAGCTGTTTCCACCTTGCAGAGGTCCTAGAGGCAGGCCCCTGGCAACCCTGCACTGGCTTCCTGCTGAGCACCGAGGTCTGGGCTTCCTGAACAGCCCAGGCCAGGGGGACGGTCCTCCTCGCTTTGACGGCTCTCCTCCTCTGCCCTGCACTCCTCCACTCCTCTCGCCTTCTTGTGCTCACCCGTTCCTCTGCTGCCAGTTTCACTGTCCTCCTCTTACGTGTTTTCTGGCTTGCGTCTTCATTTTTCTGGAAGGGCTCCCCTTTCCCCTCCATATGTTGATCCCCCTCCTGCCTTCCTTCTGGTCTCACCCCACTCAGGCCTCGATTCCCTGTGGTCTCTCTCCACCCTCATTTTCTCCCTCTTACATGGAGGGCACGCTTCTGCGTGGGGAGGGCTGGTGCAGGGTAGCTGTTCAGCTGTTGGACTGAGTCAGTTCATCTCGGTGCAAATGTCCTCTCATCTGCGAAACTCACCGGGAAAATGGGGGTCAGTCACTGTCATCCTACTATAAGAATATACCAAAAGCCCTGCTGGACCCAACCAATGGGGTCCTTCTACTTCAGCATCACGTGGTGGCCGACCAGTTAACTTTAGAGGGTCAAGATACACGGGCATAGAGGCCAAGATGTTCTGTCCTAAGTAGAGATGTGAAACGTCCAGAAATTGTGAAGCCACGGGGGCTTCGTCTTCCTGGCTGCGGCCTGATAGCCTTTGCCCCCGAGGGGTCACCCGCTTCTAGGGCTGGCATCTTCAGAGGTACGTCACGGCAGGTTGTGTTTCTCTCCATGGCACAAACCATAGATGGGGCAAAATATTAGGAGCAAAAATTACAAAGCCACACAGCCCAGAAAACCACAGCAAGTCGTGAAAGCTGGAGTTTTTCTGGGATTTCCCCCCAGAAAACTGACATCCTGAGGCGATTGAAAGATTTGTGATATTTAATTTTCTACTGAACTTAAACTTAAATCAGTAAAACAAACAAAACAGTATAAAATGCACTGTATATAGTTATTGATACATTATTTGAAGTTATCTATTATTTACTAATTTGCATGTAAAATTATACTATTTGGCTTAATTATGGAATTTAAAAGTATAAATATCTTATTTTTCTGTACGTAAAATTGCCAATATAGCTAGAACATTTTATTGGCCCCATTTACACCCAGCTGCCCCCCCCCCCAACGGGGCCCCAAAGCAGCTGAGGTCACATCCTCCTCTCCTCCAGTTTATCCTCACAATGACCCTGCGATAGACTGAAGAAGAAGAGTGTGGATTTATATCCCCCTTTCTCTCCTGTAAGAAGACTCAAAGCAGCCTATAAGCTCCTTTCCCTTCCTCTCCCCACAACCTTGTGAGGTAGGTGGGGCGGAGCGAGTTCTGAGAGAACTGTGACTGGTCCAAGGTCACCCAGCAGGCTTCATGGGGAGAGGTGGGGAAACAAACCCAGTTCACCGGGTAAGAGTCCGCTGCTCATGTGGAGGAGTGGGAATAAAACCCGGTTCTCCAGACTGGGATCCAACTGCTCTTATACAGCACTGGGTCTCAGATTAGGCCAAGAGAGCGTGACTAGCCCCAGGTCACTCAGCAAGCTCCCATGGCACGAGTGGAGATTCGAACCCAGGCCTCGTTGATGCTAGTCTGGCATTCTTAATCACTGTGTCATACTTGCTGTCCAAGTGAGAAAGAGTTGCGAACAGATGCCCCCTACTTGGCCATGGCCCACGCATCATCCCTGTTGCCTCTGAGAGGGAGGAAAACATAAACACTGAAGGCAAACAGACAAATTGTGTAGCCAGTAGAGGTGGACTCGTGCTACAGAAACACTCTCCCACCGTCACAGTCTGCATATTTCATAGCAGCATTTTTCAATATCAAATTATTTATACCACTGAGAATACTGAACTCTTTAATATAAACAGTTTATAAGAACATAAGAACAAGCCAGCTGGATCAGACCAAAGTCCATCTAGTCCAGCTCTCTGCTACTCGCAGTGGCCCACCAGGTGCCTTTGGGAGCTCACATGTAGGATGTGAACGCAATGGCCTTCTGCGGCTGTTGCTCCTGATCACCTGGTCTGTTAAGGCATTTGCAATCTCAGATCAAGGAGGATCAAGATTGGTAGCCATAAATCGACTTCTCCTCCATCAATCTGTCCAAGCCCCTTTTAAAGCTATCCAGGTTAGTGGCCATCACCACCTCCTGTGGCAGCATATTCCAAACACCAATCACACATTGCGTGAAGAAGTGTTTCCTTTTATTAGTCCTAATTCTTAATTCTAATTCTAATTCTAATTTATCACATGGTTGTGATGGGTTTTCCGGGCTGTGTGGCCGTAGTCATAAGAAAGAGCCTGCTGGATCAGACCAGAGTCCATCTAGTCCAGCACTCTGCTACTCGCAGTGGCCCACCAGGTGCCTTTGGGAGCTCGCAGGAGGTGAAAGCAATGGCCTTCTGCTGCTGCTGCTGAGCACCTGGTCTGCTAAGGCATTTGCAACCTCAGATGAAGGAGGATCAAGATCTTGTAGCTCTTGGTAGATCTTGTTCCTAACGCTTCACCTGCATCTGTGCCTGGCATCTCAGAGGTGTATCACAGAGGGAAGTCTGTTACACACAGTGTAACCCACAATCTGTTGAATCTGGCTGTGAAAGCCTTCAACAGTTTGTTTATTTATTTGTTTCTTAGATTTGTATCCCGCCCTTCGCAGTAGGGCTCAGGGTGGCGAACATCAGTATAACAGAATAAAACAGTGCAACATAAAACCAGTAAAACAGCAACTATATCAATTAAAACTTCAACCAATAGAACATAAATAAATAGATGGCAATAAACACTCCATAATAGGCCCCCACGGGAGGTCACAATGTTCCATCAGGCCGGCTGGCAAGATACAAAAGCCCGGCGAAAGAGCTCCGTCTTATCAGGCCCTGCGGAACTCACCAGTGTCCTGCAGGGCCTTGATCTCAGCTGGGAACTCATTCCGCCAGAAGTACAGGTTATATTACTGTCCATCCCATCCCCCCTCCCGGTTTCTCATGGGAACGGAGTTCTCATCTCTCTCGAAGAGATAAGGCCTCCACCAGAGTCTCCGCCGCAGATGCTGGCCCATTGCCCGGGTTCCGGAATTCAGTCAAGGCCAGGCGGCTGTTCTGAACATCAACACCATTGAATCCTTTACACTCTGCCTCCCTTAAGAAAAACTTCTCCCCCCCAGGTTTGTGCGGAAAGGTGCGGTGGAAAGCAGAAATGAGGGAAGGGGCGTCAATATTTTCTGAATAAACCCATTGATTATACCCAGAGGAATATCCCACCCAAGAGACTAAATATTGCAAGCGTTTGCGATTAAAACGAGAGTCCAGGATGGCGTCAATTTCGTAATGCTTGTGGCCATCAATTATAGTCGGCGGGGGTCTCTCCGGAGGGTCGTGCCAGACATCGGAAACGGGAGCCTCCTTGAGTAAACTGGAATGAAAGACAGGATGGATATTACTTAGAGAATTAGGCAAGTCCAATCGGGCAGTGACATCATTAATCACTTTAGTAATCTTAAAAGGTCCCACGAATCTTTTGCCCAGTTTTGAAAATTTATGTACGTCTCTGAGATTCTTGGTAGACAAATATACCCGTAAAGGGAAATCCGAGCGGTGCTTATCCGCTTGAAGTTTTTGGGAATCTTTAGCTTGCTGTAAGGCGGTCTGGACTGTTTTCCACCCCTCGGCCAGAGATGAAATCCACTGTTGGAACTCTGGAGGATTCAACGCTCCTGCAGGTAGTTGCGGCAACGGAGGGAAGGATCGACCAGACACAATTTTGAAGGGGTTTTTTTTTGTACTACTATGGACCGCATTATTGTAGGCGTATTCTGCAAACGGAATTAAATCACATCAGTTGTCTTGGTGGTAGTTGGTGTAACAACGTAAATACTGTTCCAGGGTTCTGTTTGTTCTCTCCGACTCACCGTCACTTTGAACGTGGTAGGGAATTGCTTAGTGCGAGCCCCCAACAAGCCCAGGAAAGCTTTCCAGAACTTCGAAATGAATTGGGGCCCGCGGTCGGATACCACCTTGACGGGGGAGGAGTGTAAACGATAAATATGCTGAATGAACAGACGCGCTAACTTAGGAGCGGAGGGGATGGAAGTACATGGGATGAAATGGGCTTCCTTGGAAAATAAGTCTACCACCACCCACAAGACTGTGTTGCCTTGACTTTCTGGTAAATCCGTAATAAAATCCATGGAAATGACTTCCCAGGGGCGGGAGGCCACCGGGAGAGGTTTTAACAGACCATGGGGTTTTCCCGGAACGGATTTGGCCTCCGCACAAATAGAGCATCCTTTGATATATGTCTCAATGTCTTTGCGCATCGCGCGCCACCAAAATTGACGGCGGGCCAAATGCAGAGTCTTAAGGAAGCCAAAATGTCCAGCCGAGCGGGCATCATGACAGGCCTCGAGAACCTGCTTACGGAGGGGGGGAGGCACGTACCAACAATCCCCCCGCCTCCAAACACCATCTTCCAAGCGTAATTGGGAGTCACCCTCCTCCGCTGGTGGCTCCCGCAGCCCCGCCTCCTCGAGTTCCCGTAGGAAAGGAGAGATCAGGCTGGGAATGGGTGGAGAAGGAGGAGTGGACGTCTGAGATCGGGTGACAGCCAGCCCCAATTGGGAGGGGGAGAGAATAGTGCGCGGGATATCCCGTAAGGCAGCTCCACCCCCCTCCCCGGGTAGGCGCGAGAGCGCATCAGCCAGTTTATTGGTTTTTCCGGGGAAAAAATGGACGGTGAAAGAGAAACGAGAAAAAAAATCGGCCCAACAGAGTTGCTTTGCGGACATCTTGAGGGGGGTGGAAAGGGCGGCCAAGTTCTTGTGATCCGACCAAACTTGAAAGGGGTGTCTAGCCCCTTCCAGCCAGTGGCGCCAAGTGGAGAGCGCTACTTTGATGGCCGCAGTCTCTTTATCCCCTACAGTCCAGTTGAGCTCAGCACCGGAGAATTTATTTGATAAATAAGCACACGGAACAAGCCTATCATCTTTATTTCTCTGCAACAGGGCTGCACCAAGCGCTTTGTCCGAGGCATCCACGTGAACCACAAAAGGAAGATCTGGGTCAGGGTGTTTTAGGATAGGTTCGGTAGTAAAAGCTGATTTTAAATGTTGAAAGGCTGTCTGACATTCCTTAGACCAAGAAAGGGGCGCCCCGGGCTTGGCAGCCTGTGGGTCTTTACCTTTAGTGCGTAAGAGGTCTGTGAGTGGGAGAGTTAGCTCAGCGAATTGGGGTATAAAGTCACGATAGAAATTAGCAAACCCTAGGAAAGACTGGAGTTCTTTCCGATTGGTGGGGGCAGGCCATTGGAGGACTGCTTCAATCTTAGCAGGATCCATTTTTAATCCCTCGGAAGAGATCCGGTAACCCAAATAGTCGATGGAGGATTGGTGAAAACAACATTTAGAAAGTTTTGCAAAGAGGGAGTTGTCGAGCAAGCGTTTTAATACTTCCCGAACCAAGGCTTCATGCTCCTCCATGGTTTGTGAATAAATTAAAACATCATCTAAGTACACCACTACTCCCTTGTATAATAAGTCATGTAGAACTTCGTTGATGAGGGCCATAAAAGCTCCAGGGGCCCCACTTAACCCGAATGGCATTATTAAGTATTCATACTGTCCAAATTTTGTGTTAAATGCAGTCAAATGTTCATAGCCTTCCGCAATCCTGACTCTGTAGTAAGCTTCTCTTAAATCCAGCTTAGTAAAAATACGTCCCTTGCCCAATGCGTCTAACAGGTCCTTGATCAAAGGCAAAGGGTATTTATTGGACAGGGAAACCGCATTGAGTCCTCGGTAATCCGTACAGAGCCTTAAAGACCCGTCTTTTTTTTTTAACAAACAATACAGGCGCAGCATGTGTGTGTTTGGTAGCTCGTCGTATGAACCCGCGAGCGAGGTTCTTGTCTAAGAAGGCACGAAGGTCCCTTCTCCTCAGTGGGACTCATGCGGTAGATTCTACCCTTGGGCAGTTGAGCCCCTGGCTGTAATACGATTTTGCAGTCAGTGTCTCTATGGGGTGGCAATTGATCGCATTCTTGCTCCTGAAATACTCTGGCTAAATCCTGGTAAGCCGGTGGAATTCCGGTGGGTTCGGGAGCAATTGGAGCGTGCACCGCTGATGAAGCCAGGGGGTGTATGTCATTAGGAGGTGAGTTATCCTCCCCATTCATGTGTTCCCCACAGGGGGGGTCAGTGAATTCTAAGATCCGTTCTTTCCAAATGAATTTTGGTTCATGCAACAACAACCATGGCATGCCCAGGACTATGGAGTGTTTGGCCACTGGGGCCAGAATAAAACTAATTTTCTCCCAATGGTCAGCGCAACGGAGGAGAACCGGTTGCGTTTTGAACTGGGCCGGTCCTTCGGGAACCCCGAATTCATTTATTGTGTGAACGGTATGGGCTTAGCTAGGGAACTTCGGTCTAGTCCAAGTTCTTCAGCCACTTGGGGCGCATTAAACAATGGGAGCACCTGCAGAATCTACAAGGGCTGAGGCTATAATACGAGGGTGCTTGGCGGGGTTGGCCAGAATCGCTTGAATCGTAATGGGAGCGCTGCCTTCACTCACCGCATCTGGAGGCGAACCCATATCCATGGAAGCGTTGAAGAGAGGCAAACCCGCCACTTCTCTTCTGGATCGCCTTCGGTAACCTTGCCTTAAGGCGGAAGAGCCCGTCGGGCGCCCCAGATTTACGATGGTGGCTTGGCAGACGGGGTGCGCGCAGCCGGAGCGGTTCGCTTCTGTTTTTTCGGGCAGTTCGCAGCTAGATGATGCGTTCCTCCGCACTAAACACACAATCCCAAGCGGCGATGTTCGGAGGTGGTTTCCGTAGAGTCTGCTGTGCTTTGCTTCCTTGTCGCAGCGGTTGTCGTAGCGGCGGGTTTTGAGTAAAGGCAATGAAATCCAAACGAAGGCGCCACTTGAGATCCTAATTCGATCCAGTCAGCAATTGTCGTGGGACCCGAATAAGGAACACCGTTTCCTGCGCGGTTTTGCCGTCGACGGCATCCGAGAAGTATTCACATTTCATCGCTCAGACCACTCAGGAGAGTCGAGCAGCCGCCCGCCACGAAATTCACGGGCAAATTCGGCAAAAGAGCGGTTGCCTTGCTGAATAGATTTAATGGTGCGGATGGCTTCATTTTCAGCATCCGGATCTTGGAAGCGAGCCCTTAAGGCTTGGAGGAACGCAGGCACCGTGCGAGTATCCTCCCCTTGCAGGTCAAAAAGAGTCACAAACCAGTCGGCTGCCACCCCATCCAAGACAGAACCGATGTCCCGTATTTTTTCGCGTTCAGACCGGTACAGATCGTCATAGTCCTCCATGTGGGCATCAAGTTGCAGGATGAAGTAGGGGAGTTTGGAAGCGGTCCCATCGAAGCGGGCAGGTATGGGAGGTCTGTAATATCCTCTCTCCACGGCCCTCGGAGCTCGCTGGGGCGGCGGTGGCGCAGGTTGAGGCGGCGGCGCAGGGAGAGCCGGAATCGGTGGAGGTGGGGGCACCGGTGCCGGCGCCGCTGGTGCTCTGGTGGGAGCAGGCCTTTGGAAGGTGGCAGATACGCGAGTAGCAGGACCCAGAAGCGTCGCCCCTCTGGCGTTGGCCGTACCGGTCACGGCGTAGACTCCAGCTTGGGGCATCTTGTCCTGCTGCTTCTTCAGCTCCTTCTCACAGGCGGCGAAGTCTCTTTCCTTGCGAGCCCAGGCGTCTTGGTGCGCATGCAAGGCTGCTTTCCCTCGTTCCAGTTTGGCCAGCTCGTCCCGTTGAACGGCTGCGGTTGGTCCACTTTGTGCACGCATGGCTATGCGTTTTCGCGTTGACGCTCTAAGTCCAGTTTGGAGTGTTCCAGGACCTTATCATGGACCGATAGATTCTGCATATATTGCCGTTGCAACGCGTCTTTGGCACGGTCCAGTTCGAGTTGGATTTCTTTGCGCTGCTGTTCCCGGTCCTTTTGCAGGTTCTCACGCTCTTGCTGCAGCTGCTCTCGTTCCTCTTCCCATAGCTGGCGTTCACGGGCCCATGCTTCCTGGGCATCTCGCAGTCGGCCCACTTCCTCATCCCAGCTCTCTTTTGACGGGAGGGGAAAGAGGTCCGGATGAGAAGGCAGGCTTTCTTCGGATTCCTCCTCATCGGAATGCAGCACCTGCATTGTCACCGGCGGCTCCACAGGGGCGCCTGGTGCAGCTGCTGATCCGGGATCTGGGGGGTCCGATCGGAAGCTGGTACGGATACCCCTCCCAATCCCCGATATAGTCCCGGTTTCTACGGTGGTCTTAGGACGGGCCCCAGTGCTATGCCACGGTGGATTCTTGGGAGCATCCTCGAAATACGAGTCCAGGAATCGTTCAATTGACTCCTGGGTTGCCGCATGAAAGGTGGTCAGGCCCATCTCCTCCGTGACAGGTTGCATCTGAGGTTTGTAATCCACACGGAAACGGGTAGGTATCCGATCCACAGGCGCCCGATCCACAGACAGCGCCCCAAACGACTCATGCAAGTCCACATGATCGTTCCCTCGTCCCTCGTCCCAACGAAGTAAGGGAAGACTCGTGTTGATACGAGGACGGGAAAGAGTTACCAGCGAGACCCGTTCTCCCGCCGGCTCCTCCAAATCCAGAAGGGAGCCCTCTTTGGGGGCTACCGCACCTTCCACAGTTTCAGGAATATTCAACCTCTCCATGCCGAGACACCAGAGGTCCACTACACTGGGAAGATAGATGAACTAGGTTTCCTGCCACAATGTAAGGAATTCCATAGAAGCAGAAATAAAAGGCTTTTTGGTGTAAAAGACCGTTTATTCAGACATCCTAGAAAGCTCACGTACACGACGTGGCAGGAATAAAGTCTCCCGCCAGAAGTACAGGTTATATTACTGTCCATCCCATCCCCCCTCCCGGTTTCTCATGGGAACGGAGTTCTCATCTCTCTCGAAGAGATAAGGCCTCCACCAGAGTCTCCGCCGCAGATGCTGGCCCATCGCCCGGGTTCCGGAATTCAGTCAAGGCCAGGCGGCTGTTCTGAACATCAACACCATTGAATCCTTTACAGTACTTCCACTAGTAGTAGCAGCCAGCCGAACCTGTCTAGGGCCAGGAACTTCCAGTAAATTCCCCCCCCCCCCATGAATGGAGGGGCCTAGAGAGGCAATATGGGGAGAGGCAGTCCCATAGATATGTAGGTCCAAGACCACTCACAGCCTTGAATGTCAAAACAAGCACCTTGGACCTGATCCGGAACTTGATTGGCAGCCAATGGAGTTGATACGGGACATTTAATATCACATATTAAATGTTGCCGGAATTATTCAGATTTAACACAATAAACATATTATTGAAAGTATGTTATCTATGTCTACCCAATATATATAAATTACTACCATACTGTAGATTGGCTTATATGAAAATGTTCGTAGTACACATTTTGAGTACAACATCATCTTTTAAAAATTCACTCATTTCAGAGGGATAAAATAAATAGTGTTTCACATAAGTTTTTTTTCCCGATATTGCCCCAAATGTCCCAGTTTTCAACTAGACAAATTGAAAAAGTCTTCAGACTTGAATGAGAAGAAACTTATTGTAAGAATCATAGAATCATAGAGTTGGAAGAGACCCCAAGGAAGGGCCATCAAGTCCAGTCCCCTTCAGTGCAGGAACACACAGTCAAAGCACTCCAGCCTCTCTTTAAAAACCTCCAAAGAAGGAGACTCCACCACACGTCGAGGTAGTGCATTCCACTGTTGAACAGCCCTGACTGTTAGGAAGTTTTTCCTGATGTTTAGGTGGAATCTCTTTCCCTGCACCTTGAACCCATGACTCCTGGTCCTAGTCTCTGGAGCAGCAGAAAACAAGCTTGCTCCCTCACCAACATGGCATCCCTTCAGATATCTCAACATGGCTATCATGTCACCTTCTCTTCACCAAACTAAACTTCCCCAATTCCCTAAGTCTCTCTTTCTAGGGAATGGAATCCAGATCTTTCACCATTTTGGTTGCCCTCCTCTGGACCCGTTCCAGCTTGTCAATAGCCTTCTTGAATTGCGGTGCCCAGGACTGTACTGAATATTCCAGGTGAGGTCTGACCGTTGCAGAATAGAGAGGGGAAATTACATCCCTAGATGTAGACACTATATTCTTATTGATGCACCCCAGAATTGCATTGGGTTTCTTGGCTGCCGCATCACACTGCTGACTCGTATTGTGGCCTACTAAGACTCCCAGATCCCTTTCGCATGTAATCATTTCCTTAATTCCAAAAGAGAAAATACTTCACAGGAGTTTCTTTTTTCCAGTGTTCCCAATTGGTGAAAAGTCCTCAGGAAAAAAATGTTCTGTTTCACTTAATTTACCCCGTTTTTCTTCTGGACCTTCACATCTCTCACGCTGCCCCTGAATATGGTGGTTCACTTCAGTCACCATCATCAGCACAGACATCACGAGGTTCTCATATCGGCAAATTCCACAACCGAATTACTGATCTGATCCCATATATAATTCACTAACACGCAAATTGACCCAACAGTTAACCCTCAACAAAGCAGTAATGGACTGTGCGGGGCTTCTCTGTTGCAAGAGAGAGAGAGAGAGAGAGAGAGAGAGATTCCTCTGGGCATGCAGCTGTTAGAGGTTTTTTTCTCTTCCTGCAGGATGGGCAGTGGCTTAGTGGTGAAGCAAGTATTTTTAAGTAGGGAGTCCAACCCAAATTCCAGACCTGGCCTCCCTAGTCCAAGCAGTGGACTTGGAGCTGGAAATGGGCAAGGTCCTTCTCAGCCTCAGGCCCTCTGGCTTGACAGGCGGCAACCCGGGGCATTCATGGTGCTGTGCGGTGCTTGGGCATTGCCCTATATGCCCTCGTCCAGTGGCCCACTTTCCTTCTGTATGGGAGGATCTGTAGGGGCTCCAGGGCCACTCCTGCCCCATCTATAGAAAAGCAGCCCCCTTGTGTGGGCATTCCCGGCATACTGTTGCAGGCTCCTCCCTGCCCCCCTGCCCAGCCCTCCGGATCCCCCCCCCTCTCCTGGTCCTTCAGTCCCCAGAAGGATTCCCCACCCTGACATCTCTGAGATGCCTCCTGCCGGCTGGATGCTTGCAATTTGCCTGTTTGAAATGATCCTGGCCACCCGGGGAAGGAGATACCCAAAGCCCCTCGATTTCCCCGAGGCCACGCCCTTCCTCTCGCCTCGCCTCCTCCTGAAATAGAGGGAGAAAAATTAGATCTGCCCGGATTTTGCTGTGAGCTGCTGGGCTGGCCGGCCAGTCTGAGCTCCACGGAGCGTCCGGCTCCTCCTCCTCCTCCTCCTCTACAGTCCCCTCCCAGATAGCAAACAGGGACCTCTTGAGGCAGCCCCGTTTTCACCAGAGGGGCTGTTACCTTGGACGTTTCCACAGCGTTCTTGCTCTTGCAAGCAAGGGTATCCATGACGTAGCTCTAAGGAATTGGGTGGGGGGGATGGGACAGGTCTGGGGTCCCCCAGGGTGCCCTCACCCTCCACAGCTGCTTCTGCAGGCCGGCTGCTAGGTTGTGTTTGGGTTTTGACCGACGTCTGGAGTGGGCGGGGGGGGAGAAGGGGGAAATGGGGGCAAGGGCTGCCCTGGGAGCATCTCTCTGCTGAGTTCTGCCTCCAGCTGTTTGTGCGCATCCTCTTGTTCACACCCCCGCCTCCGTTTGGGCCTTCTGCCTCGGAGCCCCCCAGCACCCGTGGCCAGCGCTCTGCAGCACCGCTGGGCTCTGTGAGTGTAACGCAGCCGTTGCCCCTTTGCAGCAATTCTGCCTCATGTCCTTTCCATAGTGGAGGGGCCGGATTGGTGTCCCCGCGGGGCAAACAAGCCCCCGTCCTCGTGGACACCCCCATCCTGGCCTGAGCCTCCTGCCGCCCGCTCCCCGAGGGGCCTGGCTCCCCTGACCCCGCCCGTGCCGGCCCCCGCCCCCAGCTGACCTGGGAGTCGGCCGCTTGGGAGCTGGAAACAATCATGTCCCGAAATAGCCAGGCTGCCGGCTGAGTTTAGCTGCTCGACAGCTGTGCCAGGCTGCGCAAAACGCCTGGCAGGGAGCGTGCGTGGGATCGCTGACCACACTGGCGCCAGCGTTCCTCTCCTTCCCGGGCCTGAACCAAAGCCAGATGTTGGGCTCTGCACACATCTGCAGCGCAGGGCCTGCTGGGCAGCCTGCCATGAGAGGCCTGGGAGCTGGGCTAGGCAGGCAGGCGGGCTGTGGGGGGGAGGAAGTGGCAACCGGCAGAACGCTCTCCTGGGCCCGGGCCTTGTGGGCCTGCTTCTTCCATGGCCGTCTCCCTGTGGGGCTGGCAGTCCACGCTCACTCCGTCAGCCCCTGACTTGTGCCTCTCGAGAACTGGTGGGGCGGGAAGAGGCTGCAATTGGGAGTGGGGTGTGTGTGGACAAAATGCCTGCTCAGTTGGGCTGCTCTCTGCCCCGCCTGGTGGGTTCTCGTGAGGATGCTAGGAGAGCCCAGGAGGGGGTCGTCCCTGTCTGGCCTGAGGAAGGACCGCCTAGGCACAGGGACAGGGGTGGCCTCTCCACAGGAGCCAGAGTCAGCAGCTCACGCCTGTGTCGGGTGGGAGGAGGGTTGAAGGGCCCCCTCCGGTGCAGACCTTCGGCAGGGGGCGCAGGGACAGGCTGGCCCAAGGAGATCGGCGCCCTCCCCCCACCCCACCAGACAGGTGAGCCTGCCTCCTGCCCTGTCCGTCTCCCGTCCCACCGTCTCCATCCGGCTGATGTAATAGATGCTGCAGGTTTTCGAGCTGCCCAAAAGCATGCACAAGGCCTGATATGAATTTGGTTGGTTCTAACACAAGACTCTGATATTCTCACGACCAATAGCAAGCAGGGGCTGTGGCTGAGGGGTTGAGCATCTGCGTGGCATGCACAGGTTTCCGGGTTCAATCCCAGGCATCTGCGGTTAAAAGGACGAGGTAGTTGGTGGTGTGAAGAGACCTTTCTCTGCCTGAGACTGCCAGTCTGAGTGGTCAAGGCTGACCGCGATGGGCCCTTGATGGGCTGATTCAACAGGAGGGAGCTTCCTGGGTGTTGAGGGTGCCCGGCTCACAGTCTGGAAGTGTGCATTGGTGTGTGCAGGTGCGTGCGTGCACATCCTCGGAGGGAGCGCCCAGCATTCTGCAAATGGTGTTTTCTCTGCTCCCCCCCCACCCTTCAAGCCTCCCCTCTGACGCTCTCTTCCGGGACTGAGTTTGTATCTCCTGCTGCATTCTCTTCGTTCAAGCACAGAAATGGGCCCTGGGCGCAGAATCCCCCCCCCCCCACACACACACACTTCTGAGCACCGAAGGGGGGATCTGTGAGACGGGCTTCCAGAATGAGGTGCAGCCTCTGTCTCTCTGAGGAGGGGGGGGGCGGACTGTTGTACCCCTCCCCATTTCCCCATCCAGTGCTGCCCTCAAACCTCTCCGCCCCTCCTGCTTAATTACAGAAGGCGAACAAATTACGTGCAGCCCTGTTGAAATGCCCAGAGGTTTGCTGGTCACAGGGCTCAGAATAGCGTGGGGAGAATTTGGAACTTTACAGAAAGATCTCTGACACACGGGCCTTTCGCCCCAGCTGGAATATTGGGAAGTAGGTGTGTGTCCCACCCCCACCCCCACCCCCCGCACCACATTTTGCCCCATCATCCCGGTGCACCACATACACCCCTGCTAGGTTTCCCCCACATTTCCAGGGAACCTGTTAGCAGAGATGTTTTGGGAATGATGGCAGCAAAGCCGAGTCGGCACCCATCTGGGTGGGGGTCCTGAACGTTCCTCATCCCAGGCAGGTTGGCGCCATCCCCCCCACCCCACCCCGCCTTGGGGGCATCTTTCTCTCACCCCTGCCTGTGGAAGACTTTTCAGAGGGTTTTTCTTTAATTGCCACTTGACATATCGTTATAGTACCGTAGCTTTGGAACAGCCTTTCTGTCAGGGTCTCTGAATAACCAGCCTGTTTCTCTTGGATTCAAGTGGGTTTCTAGCCCCTTGCTCTGCGGGAAGAGACCTCTCCCCTCACGTCGCCTTATCAACCGACTATAAAAGGGGACCTGGCAAATGCCCAACGGGGAGGTCAAGGGCTGCCAGTCGCTTTGAGTCGGGGGCATCTCCCTGTTCAGAGGCAGTCAGCCTGGGAGCAGCCCTGCCAGCGGGCGGCGTCTGGGGAAGGCCTCGGCCCCTGCGCCCTGTTTGGCCCCTCTGCGGAGCTGGATGCTGGACTAGATGGACACTCACTGGTCTGATCCAGCTGACCTCTTGTTATATTCTTATGCTCTCCATAAAGACTAACTTTAAAAATGAAGGTGGGAATTCGGAGGACCTGATTCTCACAGAAACAACCCTCCAAGGACGCTCCAGTTGCTGATTTGGAGAAAAAGCTGGAGGGGGGAAGGTGGCTGCTGTCAAGGGGGCGGGGAGAAACTGCACGGGGAGCCCCTCCCCAACCCTGGCCCCAGTGCCGTGTCGGCAGCTGCGGGGAGCGGGGTGATGACCACCCAAAGTTGTCCCCAGGTGAAAAATGCCCGAGTCTCTATACCTGTTTTTGCTGAATTATTCCACCTTCTTTGAGATTTTTTGCTATTTCTTTTTAGAGTTCTCTACCAAAAATGTTTCTACAGCTTCCCCACCCATCAGTGCCTGTGTGGAGCCGGCCTTTCCTACCTCCCTGGGCTGGACTACAAGTGGGAGTCGGACTGGATGGCCCTTGGGGGTCTCTTCCAATCTGCGATTCCATGACAGCAGCCAGGGGTCCATCCTGTGGCCAACAGCCCCATTTTATAAGCCTTTATTGTTCTTTTAAAATCTCTGCGATCTGCGTTGGGGCCTTGCAGCCATTTTAAAGAACTTTACGTGCTTCTGAAATGGCAACAGCGGCCACAGTATGGGCCCACGGCTGCTGCCACTTGTAGTCTGCCCCCCCCCTTGCACCCTGGCAGGTGAACAGACGTGGCCTAGGCCCAGCTGTAGAAGCCCGACACGCCTGCGGCCCCTTTGCCCTGGCACTGGTCCTGAAGGGCTCAGCTTAAAATGCTGCGTTGCCTAGTGGATGCAGCGGGGCTGTTTGGGGCCGTGGCTCTTGTTCCTGGGCAGCTGATGTTTGCCCTCCACTGGATGCACGGCCGGGGGGGGGGGGGCAAGAGTCTGGGCTGAGAGCTGGGAGGGGGGAGGATCTCTGGCAAGAAAACTCCAGAAACGTCAGCCTGTCATTGAGCTGTCTGTCAGTTGCCGCTCTGCCCACCTCATGGCTCCCACAGTGGGGCTGAGAGGACCCCCCCCCCCCGAAGGGGAGCCTGCCCTCTGCTCCAGCCCCCTCCCCGACCCTGTGCCATCCATGGACAGTTTCCAGCTGGCCTTGCAGAAGGGGGGGGTGTTCAGGCCTTGTAGGAGAAAGGGCGTGGCTTCAGCTGGCAGGTGGCCCCGGGGGTGTAGGTGGGCAGGGGGAGCAGCGTGTGGCCAGGGGGTTAGTCCAATGGGCAGAAAAGGAGGGTTGCATGGCAGCCCTGCAGGAGGCCAGAGCCCCCGTGTGTGCACCTGCGCACGTGCTCATCGTGGGCCTCAGTGGGCGCCCTCACCTTCTTCCCTGCAGGTGACTGCGACCGATGCGGACAGTGGCTCCTTCGGCTCCGTCTCCTACTCGCTGGGCACTGGAATCAGCAGTTTGGCCCCCTCTGCCTTCAGCCTGGGGGAGGAGGCCGGCCAGCTCTGCACCGCGGAGGAGCTGGACCGGGACGAGGGCGTGGCCACCTATGACTTCACGGTCACCGCTGTGGACGGGGTGAGTGCCTGGGAGGTGGCCCTTTCTTGGGGGAGGGGCTGGTGGTCAAGGAGTCCCCAGGGCTGCTGGGTCTCCACAGGGGGCTCTCTCAGCTTCAGTCAGTGGCCGGGGCAGCCTCCCTGCTCCCTTTGAGCACTGAGCTGAGCGTGGCCGAGGCCCACCTGCTGGACAGGAATGCGCTTATTCTGTCTGCTTCTTTGCCAGCTCCAACCGTGGTGCTGCCACGGAGCTCGGAGTGGAGGGTCTCTTCTCTTGCTCTGCAGGGCGGGCTGAGTTCCACGGCGTATGTCAAGGTCTTCCTGGAAGACGTCAATGACAACGCCCCCGCCTTCTACCCGCTGGAGTACGCCACCAGCATCAGCACCCAGAGCCAGCCAGGCTCCGCCGTGCTGCGGGTCAGTGCCCACGACAAGGACGAAGGGCTGTACGGGCGCATCACGTACCAGGTTGCCGCCGGGAACACCCCGTCGCTCTTTGCCATAAACCCAGACAATGGTAAGAGGGGGGGGGGCAGGGGAATGGGCAGAAAGGGACCTGCTGGGCACGGGGCAGAGCACCCACCCGCCTCCTGCCCTTCCCCTGTTTGGTCTCAGCCTCACTGGGCAGCAGGTTCTTTGCCCAGCCTCTCACTGCAGGGAGGGGTCCGTCCCCTTCCCTGCCAGAAGTGGAAGCAGGGTTTGGCCGCAGCACCCGCCTGTCATCATGGCCCGCCCACCCACCCGCCGCCTGCCTCCCTCTGTCCTTGCAGGTGCCGTTTCTCTGCTCCGGAGCCTGGCAGGCAAAGCCAACACCTTGGTGCACCTTGAGATTGCGGCCCGGGACGGAGGGGGGCTGACTGCCCAGCCCAACGCTCGGATCAACATCAGCATTGTTGCCGGCACCGTCTCCCCTCCAAGCTTTGAGCGGGCTCAGTACCACTTCACGGTCCCGGAAGACACCCGGCTGGGCAGCAGCATAGGCGCCGTCTACGCCCACAACCCCCCAGGTAGGATGCCAAGGGCAGGCCTCGCCCTGGAGCGCTCCTCTCTGCTCCAAAGGCCTCAGCCGCTGGATGTCGCTACCCCGTTGAGACAAGGAGATAGTGCAGCTGAGGGGGAGGATTTGGAATCGAGACCTTTGACCACTTTGGTCACCCTGCTCTGGACCCGGTCCAGTTGGTCAACATCCTTCTCAAATTGCGGTGCCCAGAACTGCACCATATTCCAGGTGAGGGCCAACCAAAGCAGAATAGAGTGGTACTATTACATCCCTCGATGTAGATCCTATACTATTGATGCAGACCAGAATCGCATTGGCTTTCTTGGCTGCAGCATCACACTGCTGACCCGTGTTCAGTTTGTGGTCTACTAAGACTCCCAGATCCCTTTTGCATGTACTGTTGTCAAGCCAGGCGTCAACAGTACATGTGAAACGAATTTATGGGAGGTTTGCACAAAAAAGACTGGGCCGGCAGCTGTTCTTATGTTTTTGCTGTAATATAATTCATGCCATTCCAGTGGCTTGCAAGAGCATTCCACGTCTCTAAAATAGCCCTGGCCAACTCAGAATCTAAAACCTTCAGAGGAAATTAATACATCCAGGGAATGCCCCTCTGTGGTAGAGAATCCCCCCCGCCTCCCAAGTTGGCTTCAGGGCTGCCTTCAGGACTCTTGTGCCCCTTCCGGGAGCTCACGCAGGCCGGGCTTCTCTCTCATTTCAGGACACGCAGACGCCGTCTTTTACTCCATCTCCTCGGGAGACCCGAACGGCTACTTCTCCATCCACCCAGCCTCGGGAGAGCTGCACACTCGCCTGGCCCTGGATCACGAGGCCCAGGCGGCGCTCAGCCTGGAGGTCCAGGCCCGCAGTGGCTCCCCGCCTGCGTACAGCAGCGCCTGGGTCCAGATCAGCGTGGCGGACGTGAACGACAACAGCCCTGCCTTCCTGGTCCCGTCTGAATCAGTGCTGTTGCCGGAGGGGGTGGCGCTGGGGACGGTCGTGTACACGGTGCACGCGGAGGACCGGGACAGCGGAGCCAACGGGCAGGTGCACTTCCAGCTGGCACCCGGCGGGCCCAGTGCGTTCACCGTCGAGCATTTCTCAGGTAAGGTGCGCCTGGTGGGAGCCGTCCAGCGAGAGACAAGCGCTCCCTACAGGCTCCTCATCCTGGCGCAGGACGGGGGGGTCCCTCGGCTGAGTGCCACGTTCACGCTGCTGGTGCACGTGCAAGCAGAGGATGAGCACGGCCCGGTCTTTGACACCCTCACTTACCGCGTGGAGGTGCGCGAAGGGATGCCCGTGGGCACACATTTCCTGCAAGTTCGTGCGTTGGCACGGGATTCTCACGTGCCCCTCACCTACCACCTGCGTGCGGATGGAGACGCTGCCAGCTTCGGCGTTGTGCCCAACACTGGGTGGCTGCACGTGCGCAGCACCCTGGACCGGGAGGTGCAGGAGCAGCACATGCTGACGGTTCTGGCCGTTGCCGGGGAGGGGGAGGGGCGCCAGACGGGCACCACCACCGTCCGAGTGACCATCACCGATGAGAACGACAACAGCCCTCGCCTGAGCGAGGAGCGCTACTTCTTCACGGTGGCTGAGAACCAGCCTGCGGGCAGCAGCGTGGGCCGCGTGGCAGCCAGTGACCGGGATGCCGGCCAGAACAGCCACCTCTCCTACCGCCTGGTCCCACACGAGGGCAACTTCTTGATCCACACGCAGACGGGTGAGGAGGGCGCTTGGGCAGAGGGGGGGCTGGAGGGAGGGAGGGAAGAGAAGGGGGCTGGCCTCGGGCGCAGCCGGAGCTGTGGCGGTCACGCCTGTCTTCTGCAGGGGAGCTGAGCACTCGGCAGAGCCTGGACAGGGAGCAGCAAGCCAGCTACCACCTGCAAGTCCTGGTCCAAGACGGGGGCACCCCGCCACGCAGCACCACGGGCACGGCCTACGTCACTGTGCTGGACGAGAACGACAACGCGCCTGCCTTCTTGCACGTGGCAGAGGGGCGTGAACTGCTCCTGCAGGTAGGGCAGGGGAAGGATCGGGCCCGGGTGAGAGAGGGCTGGCAGCCGGCTGGGGCTGCTCCCCGGTGGCAGGAGGAAAGAGGACTGACCAGGGTGGAACCAACGGGGCCTCCCCCCAGCCTCTCCCTCGGGCTCCCTGCGGGTCTCTGGGGGAGTTCAGAGGCCCAGCTGTGGGGCTCGCTTGGGACCTGGGCCTGCAGGGGTGTGAGGCCCCATGCAGGGTGGGGGTGGGGGGCGAGAAGAGGGCAGGAGCACTGAAGGCCCTTGGCGGCTGCTGCTACCTCCTCCTCCTCGTGCTGCAGCTGCTCCCACCAGGTATCTCTCTGGCAGGTTCTGGAGGAGAAGCCGGCAGGGCTCCTCGTTGCTTCATTGCAGGCCAAGGACCCCGACGAGGGTGAAAACGGGACTGTCTTCTACTCGCTGGCAGGTAGCTGAGCCCCGCCCCAGGCCTGCAGTGGGTGGGGGCCCTTTCAGTCGTGGGGCCAGAGTCAGGGGCAAGTGCTGGACTGTGGAGCCAGTCCCAGGCTCAAGCGGTCGCTCAGCAGACTATAAATGGGCCTCAGCCGTGCCAGGAACCCTCGGGGGGAGGTCTCTAGCGCTGTGTCCTGCCTCTTGGCCCGCCGGGGCAGTCGGTTGGCCACAAACAGGACGCTGGAGTGGACACGGGTTCCAGCAGGGCTCTTCTTCTGTGTGGTACCTGAAGGTACCTGAGATTCTGCTTCCCAGGGGCACTTCCATCTTGCACAGCTCGCGAGGCCACGCCCACCCCAAAACTGCCTCCCTGCAGTCGGCCAGACGTGTGAGACGGAGCGGAGTGTCGCCCACATATTACTGACAGATCCCCAGATGAGCTCATGCACCGGGGGTGGGGGGGGGGGGGTTTCCACGCAGACATGCTGAGGGTCTCTGTGGGTGGCAGTCACCCAGCCCCACCTTCTCCCAGGCAGAACAGAAGCCAGGGCCAAATGGTGCCCGCCCCAGCCCCATGAAGCCAGCTTTGGCCTCTGGGCCTGCGGATGCTGGGCTCTCCGCTCTTCCGTTTTGTCCTAATGGCAGCCCTGCGGGGCAGGAGAGGCTGAGGGTGCATGATTGGCACTAGGTCCCCCCCCCCACGAGCTTCCTCGGCAGGGCCCCCAGCCTCAGACTGCTCTCTTCACCTCCTGACAGGGGCTTGGGCTGAACGCTTCTCCGTGCACGTGGCCACGGGGGAATTGCGCACGGCCACCAAGTTGCGCCAGGCGGACTGTGGGGAATACACCTTCACTGCAACAGCGAGCGACCGAGGCGCCAGTCCCCGCAGCACCTCTGCAGCCGTGCGCATCCAGGTACAGCCGCGGCCTCCCTCCGCTCTATCCCCCCAGCCTTGTCCGGAGGCTTGTAGCCTGGTTTGGGGCTAGCTGCCCACCCACCCCGCCGTGGCATCGATTGCAGAGAGGCAGCAGTGTAGCAGGACCACACGGGAGACGAACCACAGTTATTTCATCCAAAGCTTTTGTGAGGCAGAGCTCCCTTCTTCAGATGCGTGGGGAGGTACATCAGTCTGGCCTGCTTACAGAACCAGGGGGTTGGGGGGAAAGAGTGAGAGAGGCCAGACAGAGGAGCCCCAGATCCAGTCAGAATGGGCCCCCGTTTGGCCCAAGTGGTTCCTTTGCCAGCGACAGCAAGTAGAACAGACATCATCTTGAACACAGGAGGAATTGAGACAGTGGCTCAGATTCGCCTCCTGAAGAGATGGGATGTGTGTGAGAGAAAGATTAGCTCTTGTGGTGAATTAGGACGTCTGGGGTCCCCCTGGGATTGCGCAGAGTGGTATGTTGGGACGTGGTCTCAAATTTGTTCTTGGTTTCTGCACTTTTGCATCGGATCCTGCCTGTGAAGTTCTGTTGCAAGAGAACAATAGCCTGAACCACTGTCCGGTTTCTCACTTTCCGCAGGTGGTGTCTGCAGCCCGGCTGCTTCCTCGACCGGACACCACGGTGCTGACGCTCTATCCCATGGAGGGGCTGCAGCCCGGCTCCGTCATTGGCTCAGTGGCCTCCCTGGAATCAGCTCTTCACGGGCAGGCGACCTACGTGTTGGTGGGGGGCAGTAACGGAGATGGCACCTTCGTGGTGGATGCAAACACAGGAGAAATCTACGTGGCCCAAGAGCTGGATTATGAGTCTGCCTCCCGGCACACTTTGCAAGTGAACGTGGAAGATACGCTGCGGGGGTACCCCAGCCAGCGCCTGGTGTTGGTTGAGATTCACGTGCAAGACAGCAATGACCACGCGCCGACCTGGCCACAGGACCCTGTGACGGTGGTGGTCTCTGAGAGCGCCACGGCCGGCATGTCCCTCTTCACTTTCCAGGCGCTGGACGGGGACGGCCCCGGCCCCAACAGCCAGCTCAGCTACAGCCTGCTGCCACCCCCGGAGGCCGGTCACTCCCCCTTTCAGCTGGACGCGCGCAGCGGAGAACTGAGCCTGCGAGGCTCGCTCGACCGGGAGGCCCAGGCGGCCTACCTGCTGGTGGTGCAGGCCACTGACCAGGCACGCAACGTCAGCCAGCGCCGCTCGGCAGCCCTCACGGCGCACATCTTTGTCATGGACGAGAATGATAATGTCCCAGAGTTCCTCTCTCCGGCCAGCGCTGCCGTTCCGGAGGACCAGCCCACGGGCTTCCTGGTTCTGCAGGTGCTGGCAAGGGATGGCGACTTGGGGGAGAACGGGCGTGTCAGCTACACACTGCGAGCGGGGAACAGCGACGGGAGGTTTCACCTCAACCCTACTACAGGTGTGTGGAGCTGCCGGGGATACAGGGAGCAAGCAGTCTCAGGGGCACATTATGCATCATCAGAGCCAAACACTGGAGTAGTGCAGAGATTCTGATTGCTTCTTGCAGTAGGTAAAATGTTTGTGTGCGTCCCTAGATGTTCTTCCTGCCATCACAATATCACTTTCCAATTATAGACTGAATGGGAACAGCTGAAGTTGCCTGGTTAATTTTGGTAGCATTTTTGCAGGACTCGTCGTTTTCATTTTTGGTGTGGAATAGGCATGGGGGGGCAGGCATGGGGGGCAGGCATGGGGGGCGCAGGCTGTCTTGGGCATGTCAGTGGAAGGAGTGACGGGGCTGGGGGAGAAATCCACACCCGCCTTGGGCAGATCTGAAGCTTTGCATTGACCCATTGGGGGGGGGTTGTTGCTGGGGGGGCTGCGGAAGCACTCGGTTCCGGAGGGGGTTGACAGGGACATCTTGCTGTCCTGCAGGAGCCTTGTCCATCGTCCGGTCACTGGACCGAGAGGAAGTGTCGCAGCATAACTTGACTGTGGTGGCCACGGACCATGGCTCCCCGCGGCGCTCCGCCACACAGCTGCTGACGGTGCGGGTGCTGGATGTGAACGACGAGACACCAACTTTCCAGAGAAACCATTACGAGGCCAGCGTGGCAGAGAACTTGCCCCCAGGGACTCCCGTGCTGCAGCTGCTAGCGACTGATCACGACCTGGGTAAGGGTCTGCCGCCACACCCAGTGGTTTTGAGGGGCCTCTTCCAGGGCAGCCCAGAACAGGCCACGCTAGGAAGTGGCCCAGACAGCCGTGGGTTCTGGTGAAACCTTTCCTCCCACGCGAGCCCCCGTGCCAGGGAAAGTTGCCTTTTTCTGTGCCCGACGGCAGCCTCCCGAAGGCACCTGCTGGTTGCGACCCCCAAAGTGGGAGCCCCATCAGCCTGTCTCTGATGGGACCAGAACCCTTGTCCAGCTGTAGGGCGGAGTGGGCGGAGCGCTTAGTGCGAACCAGCCAGCCAGCCCACCCCTCTTTTCCTGAGCCGTCCTGTAGTATGGCTGTTTGGACAGAAAGCAGAGAGAGGCGCCAGACAGCTCTTGGGCTCAGGGGGGGTTGACCGGCAGGCAGGCAGACCATTGCCCTCCCACTGGACGGCTGTCCGAGCTGTCAAGCTGCCCCCGAGCCAGGGAAGAGGAAGCAGGGCCCGCTGGGCTGTGTGCTGCCTGGCCGGTGGTCGTTACGGTGGGCTGGCGATGGTGGGGGCCCTCCTCTCCCCCCACCCCGCAGTTGCCTCTCCTGGTCCCCATTGTCCTCATCTCAGTGGGAGCCGCAGGGCCAAAGCCTGGCCTTCAGCACCTCGACAACAGGCCGCTGAGCAGAAGAAGCGAGGCAGCCTGGGGGCCAGGGAGCTGCTGCCGTTCTCTGCCACCAAGAGCCGGGGGGGTGGGGGGTGGGGGGGTGAAGCCGCTCAACTGGGGCTGGAGTGGGGCCTGGCACACAGAAATGCAGATCTCCCCTCTGCCCTATTATCTGGCTGGGTGGCCCTGGGCCAGCCACACACTCTAGCCTACCTCACCAGGTTGTTGTGAGGATAGAATGGAGGGGGAAACAATGGGCAGGGAAGAAAGGAAGCAAATTAATTTTAAAAAATTCTGTCTGTGTGAGGCTTGGTTTAAACTTTCCTCGTGCAGAGAGTCACGGGCCACCCTTGTGTAGCTCCCCGGTTCTTACCCCGCCAGGAGGAAGATGCCAATTTGCTGCCACTCCAGGCAAGAAATCCCCCCTCTGCCAACCATTCATCTATTATCAGCTGAGCTCACGGAAAAGGCCTGGGGGATTTGGGGCGCTCCCCTGGTGTCCCGTTTCAGTTGGACTTCATTTTGTTGCTGAATGGGTGGGCCGGGGTGGAGTGCCGTGGACCTCGCTGGGAGGCGACTTTGTACCAAGAACTGAGGGTGCTTATATCTGTTTTTGACCCTCTTTGCTGGGGGGAGGGGGCAGGGGGCGTCTCTTCCAGTATAGGCCGCAGTGAATGTCTGCAGCCCCACGGCAAGGGAATTCGTAGCCATTACTCTACTTGCACCCTCCCAGTTTCCCCCGTGGAGACGGAGGGAGGGAGCCACAAAGCACTTCATCCTCCTCTCCTCAATTTGTACTCGCAAAAGCTGTGTAGCAGATTAGGCAGAGGGGGCGTGGCTGACCCGTGGCCACCCAGCAAGCCTCCGTGGTCAAGTAGAGAGTCACACCTGGGTCTGCCGGCTCCTCCTCTGACACTCCAGCCCTCGAGCGGGACGTGTAGCCCGTCTGACCTGCGTCTTTCTACAGAGACCAGCGGGCAGGTATCCTACGGTGGCATCTCTGGAGATGACTTCTCCATCGACCCCTCCACGGGTCTTATCAGCACCCGGCGATCGTTAGACCGTGAGGAACAGGCAGAGCACCTGCTGACAGGTAAGGGGTTTATTGATCTATCCATTCATTCGTTTATTTTGATGGGTGAGAAGGGGTCCTTCACCCGGTGACGTGTGGTCATCTTTTGTCTCACAGGGCGACCAGGGGGGATTAGTGCTGGGCAAGGGGAAGACTTGGTGGAGAGTGGAGAATTTGGGGCTTTGAGGAGCTCAGCTTTAATTTTTGGCAAAGCCTGTTTTTGGGCCTTACGTAGACTCGATAGTTGACTCAAAAGGCCGGGAATTCATTGAGACAGAGTTGGAGGGCCCAGGACTTCGCTGGTGTCTTTTGCCTGACTAGTAGAAGCAGAGGTGACAGGTTGTGAAAACCAGCAGTTTTCACAACCTGTGAAACCAGAGCAGTGACCTTTTGGTGTTGCTGACGGCCCTCCCTGGAGTCACAGCTGCCCTTCCCCCCTGCAGTGTATGCCCGCGACGGAGGTGTGCCTCCACGCCAGGCCAAGGTTTCAGTGCGCATCCTGGTGGCCGATGAGAATGACCACAGCCCAGCCTTCCAGAGCGACGCGTGTGCCCTGGAGGTGCCAGAGAACCAGAGCCAGGTGGAAGTGATCACTGTATGTGCCACGGACCACGATGCAGGCGAAAACAGCCGCCTCTCGTACCAGCTGACAGGTGAGCCTCCTCCAGGATCCGGGTGGGGGGCTCCCAAATGCCCCTGTGGGTGACCCGCACCAAAGGCCAGGTCAAGCTCTGCAGGGCGAAGGACCCACAGGGCTGCGTTCCCTCCCCCACGGGCCGAGTGCTTCTGAACGGGCCGCAGCAGCACAATGTTTCCCACCTCAGAAGCGTTCTCAGGATCTTGCAGTTCCGTATGACGCCGTGGGCACAGTGTGGGGTGAGGCCCCCCCTGTGGAGGGGGCGGGTGAGTGGGGGGTGCAGCGACCTGCGTCCCAGTGGGCTTTATTTCTCTCCTCCTCCCTGCAGCTGGAGACCCTGAGAAAGACTTTGCCCTCAACCCCGTCTCAGGCAAGCTGCACACGACGCGGGGGCTGGACCGGGAGCGGGTGTCGAGATACGTTCTGACGGTGCAGGCCTGCGACCACGGCTCGCCCCCTCGCTGTGCCAACCTGGCGCTCCATGTGCAAGTGCTGGACCTGAACGACAACGCCCCCCGCTTTGCTCAGGAGGCCTACGCGGCGGAGGTGCCCGAGGACCTGCCCGTGGGCTCTCTGGTGCTGTGGCTGGACGCTCTGGATCCGGACGAGGGCGCCAACGGGCAGGTGTCATACTTCCTGGCCAAGGAGTCTGTGGGCACCTTCCAGGTGGAGCCGGAGGGGGGCCGCCTCACCCTCACCCAGGCTCTGGACCGGGAGCGCCGGGCGACCTACAGCTTCCTGGCCTTGGCAGTGGACTCCTCCCCCCTGAACCCCCAGACTGCTTCCGTGCCGGTCACGGTCACTGTCCAGGACGTGAATGACCACTTCCCGACCTTCCCACTCAGCCCGCTGGCCGTCACGCTGCCTCGCAACACACCGGCCAAGAGGGTGGTCGCCACGCTGCGGGCCGAAGACCACGATGCCGGGGCCAACGCCTCCCTCCTCTACCGCCTGGCCGCCCCCTCCCCAGCCTTCGCCATCAACACCTACACAGGGGCCATCCAGCTGCTCCAGCCCCTGGCGGCCGTGGCCAGCCAGCGCCAGCGCACCCTGTTTGTGGTGGCCAGCGACCTGGGGCGGCCCTCGCTGTCTTCCACGGGCGTGGTGGTCATTCACCTGCAGGGTGAGGGTCAACGGGGGGTGCGCTTCCCGCGCAGCAGCAGCGACGTGGCCTTGCCTGAGAATGCCGCACCAGGTACGTCCCTCCGGGCAGAGCCCCAGCAGCAGGTTCAGGTAGCCTCGCCCAGGGCCCCCCCCCCCCGGAGCCTTCAGCGTTTTGAGAGGGGCGTGAGTGCCGCCCCAAGATGGCTGCCTCGTGCGGTGCCCACCGACTGGGGAACTCTGGCCTAGTGTGTCCCACGCGCACCACCAGCACTGCACAAATCGAGTCCCAGAAAGAGAGGAGAGCTTGCCCACTTCTGCCACACTTGTGCGTGAGGAGGGGCCCTCTGAGCCTGGGGGCAGAGCTGCACAGGGACCAACAGACCCCTCCACGAGTGTGGGGAGTGCTAAGCCCCTGGGGATGGGTGTCTGCGGCAGTGCGTGCTGGGCGGCAAGAGGAGGGGATGCCGAGATCACTGAGGCCTGAGCCACGTGGTGGGCTGAGGGACTCGGAGAGGGGAATTCACCGGCCAAGGGCACCCAGTTTTTCCAAAGAGCCAGGGATATGGACCCCCCCCCTTCCTCCTCCCCTGCACGGGCACCTCTTGGCTCCCTCCGTGGCTGCAGGCGCTCTTTCCCCCAGCCCGGCTGTGCCTACGAAGAGGGTCCTTTGCCCCCTCCTGCTGCCACAGCTGACTGTGCCCTTGTGTGTCCCCCACCCCACCAGGTACCACTGTGGTGAGCATCCCTGCCACGCACACCGCAGGCTCTTCGGGCCGTATCACCTACAGCATCGTCAGCGGCAATGAGAGGGGAGCCTTCCACATCCAGACTGGCTCAGGTACGGAGGTGCACACCTGGGACAAGGTGGCTGCCTTCATGAGAGAGCAGGGGGCGGCTTGGGGCAGGGACAGAGCCAGCCCTGGGCAAGCTGGTCTCTAAATGGGGAGGGGGGCTTCTTTTAAGGGTCTCCAAGGAGTACCTGTCTGAGCAGAGAGCTTCCTTCCCTCGTGCTACAGACATAAAGAGTGTCTGTAGCAACCCGGCCGTGCGCTCTGTTTCCAGCAGGAACAAGCGAGGGGTCTTCTGGCCCTGGGAGGAGGGCTCTTCGCACACGCAGCCAGCCCTGGCTCGGTGTGCACAAGGCCCTGGTTAGGCACATGGAAAGAGCCCGGCTGGATCAGAACCAGAGTTACCTGTGCCCAGCATCCTGTTCCACACAGCAGCCTTTAGCTGCCCCCGAGGGCCCAGAGACCGAGGCCTTCCCCTGAGGCGGACTCCCGGCATGCAGTCCTGAGGTTCGCCCTTCAGCCACATGGGCTGGTAGCCGGGTTTTATTTTTATTTTTAAATGTATATGCTGCTCTTCTGAAACGGCTCAGAGCGACTCACAACGTCCCTGTGTCTTTTTAGTCCGCCTGTGCTCATATTTATCACAATCTCCATTGGCAGTGAAACACACACACACACACACCCCCGTGCAATTTCATTATTCATTGAGTGAAAAAGTGGTTTTGTTTTTCATTTTGTTATCTTGGACCTATTTCCAGACAAATGCATTGGGTGCCCCCAAGTTTCCGGCATTATTGGAGAGGACAGGCGAAGCTTCCTTGGTCGGCTTTCTCCCTGCCCTGCACAATTCTAGAAACCTGGATCATGTCTCTCCACGGTGGTCCTTGCTCTAGGCTGCGCCGCCCCACACTCCCCATTGGGAAGCGGCTGCAGCCCCCAACCCTGGCTGCCCTCCTCCTCTGCCCGGTTCCCAGCTCTGTCACCATGTTCCTTTTTGAGGCAGGCTGATCAGAACTCTGCACCCAGGTTCCAAGCGAGGCCAGGGCACAGCTTCCCACCAGAAGGGCGTGGCAACATTTGCCCCTTCTGCCCTGCCCCCCCCATCCCTCGCTTAGTCGTTCCTGGCCCGGAGGTTGCCTTTTTCACCACTGCTGCAAACGACGTCGCCATTTCCACCGAGCTTCCTGCTACACTCAGCCCCCAGCCTCACCCAGTTTGGACCCAATCTGCAGATATCTGAAATTGGGGCCTTGGGGTCTGATTTGCACCCCCTCCCTTTCCCCCTGCATTCAGCGTCACTAGCTTTGTTGCTGCCAACGTTCAGTTTTGAGAGATCTGCTACAGCTCTACACAGTTGACCGGGCAGTTCCTGTCCTGAGTCCTTTGAGGTCGTTTGCCAACTGGGCCGCTGTGCTGCTCATGCCCCAGTTCCGATCAGGCACGAACAACAGAGCCCTCCGGGGGAGGGCGGTTTATAAATACAATAATAAATAAATAAATAAAATAAACTTGGGGGAACCAGGCGCTCATTTCCCACCTTGGCAGGAACTCCCTGTGCTGCCTGCCATTTCACCACAAGGGAACCCACCCTTTGTTCCCTGGAGCTTTTGATGAGGTGTCCCACCTGAAGCCTTTAAGAAGTCCAAATGCGTGGTGTCTGCCAGGCCACGCTTATCCACACACTTGTTAACCTGCTCCAAGGGCTCCAGGAGTTTGGTGAAGCAGGACTTTCCTTCGCAGAAGTCACGCCGAGTTTCCCTCCACAGACTTTGTTCCTCTTCAGGCTTAACAATTTTGTCTTGTGGTCAGTGCCAGGTGGAACCACTTCCAGTGGGTAGCCAAAGACTGATCCGACGGCAGCGGGGCAAGATCTTGGGGGTTGTACTGAGGCTTCGCGGGCATTGCTTTCTGCAGCTTTTGGTGCCATTAATCCTGCCTTGTGGGGCAGCAATTCTTCCTTTCCAAGGGCAGGTAATTTATTTTCTGCATGGAGAAGTGTAAGCTCACCTCCCCCCACTTGCCCCCCCCCAGGTGTGGTTTCTGTCCGGAATCCTGGGGCCCTGGACTTTGAGGCGAGCCCCCGCTTGCGCCTGGTGCTGCAGGCCGAGTCAGCCGCCTCCTTCGGCTTCCTGGCTGTCCAGGTCAACCTTCAGGATGTGAATGACAACCACCCGCGCTTCCAGCTGCAGAACTACGTGGCTTTCATCCGGGAGGCGCAAGGCTATGACCTGCCCGTCATCCAGGTACCACCGGGAAAGAGGAGGGGCCCTTCGCCTCCAGCAGAGCAAGAGGGGGAGAAGAGAAGCTGGGCTGGGTGGGACCTCTCGACACACGAGTCCTTCCTGGTGCCCTCTCTGGAGCCAGGCAGTCAGACGTGAGCTGCGAGTTCCCCGCTCAGGCCCACTGGAATTGGCTCTGTGGTGTGCGTTTGTGTGTGTGTTGGCTTTCTCCCCTACACCATTTCCCCAACCTGCAAGAGTCCCAGTGGGGCGGGGTCAATGTCCCTGCAGATGGGCTGTACATGAGTTGCTTCATCAGGACAAATAGTTGCCCAAAGTGGTTCAGGTCAGCAGACCAGCGTGTGGGGGTGGGGGGCAGGGGGTGGGGGAGTATCCGCCCCTGCTTCCCGTGCTCCTCATCAGCCCACACTTGCATGGGGATGCAGGTCTGACCAGAGAACTCCTGGAGCCTGGCTGGTATCCAGCAATGGGCTGGACTGGTGGGGCCGCGATGTGCAGAGCGTGCCCCCCCCCCCCCATAGTCAGGAGCCTCTGTCTGGTCGAGGGGGCTTTCGCTGAAGCCCCAAGGCGGGGGCGGTGAAGGGAGTTGGGGCGGAGCAGGAAGAGTGAGGGAACTGGAGGAAATTGTTGGTGTGGGGGGAGTTGGGAGTGTGTGGCTTGGGAGAGCTCCACGTGGCTGTGGCACCCACCGTGTCCTTTCGTGGCAGGTCGTGGCTGATGACGTAGATCAGGGCCCCAACGGGCAGGTGACTTATATGATCAACCAGACGCTGCCCATGAACGGGCTGTACCACATCAATCCACAAACGGGCTCTATCACCACGGCAGCCATTCTGGACAGGGAGATCTGGGCTCAAACCCGGTAAGGAGGGGCCTCTCTTCTCCTCTGTGTCCTGAGAACCATAGAGCTGGAAGAGACCCCGAGGGCCACCAAGTGCGGGAACACACAAGCCTTGGCAAGCCTGTGCCTATGGGATGCCAGTGGTCACAAGACTGGGCGGGGGCGTGCTAGCTCCATCCCCACCTCTGCCATGAGCTTGTAGTCGTGGGAACACAGTTTCCTATCTGGAGAGGGGACTCTGCAGGGCTGTCGGAGGGCCAAGCCGGGGCTCTACTCGTGACCTGCCTCTCCAGGGGCCTGAGCCAAGCCACTGAGGCCTCGTGGTGGTCGTGTTTCCCCCCTCCCCCAGGCTGGTGCTGACGGCGATGGACAGAGGGAGCCCCCCCCTCATGGGCTCGGCCACGCTGACCGTGGTGGTGATGGACGTGAATGACAACAGCCCCTCCATCCCTGCCCCCTGGGAGGTGCGGGTGCCTGAAAGTGAGTGGAAGGATGGGACAGGGGGGAGGAAGGGGGTGTCTCCATGGGCCAGGCAGTACCCCTGGTGGGGGGCAGTTCTCAGGGCCCCTGTGCAGTGCCTCTCGACAGCCGTTCATTTCCTGGATAGCCATTTCGGTGCTGTGGTTAAGAACAGCGGAGTCTAATTCGGAGAACCGGGTTCAGTTCCCTGCTCCTTGACGTGAAGCCTGCTGGGTGATCTTGGGCTAGTCCCAGCACCTTCTGAACCCCCTCAGCCCCACCCGCCTCGCCAGGTGTCTGTTGTGGGGAGAGGAAGGGAAAGGCGCTTGTCAGCTGCTTTGAGGCTCCTTAAAGGTAGAGAAAGCCCAGTTCTCCTTCTGCATTTGGGGGGCATCGCCAGAGGGGGGGGCCAGCCGCCCCTGGCAGGGACAAAGTATAGTCATAAAGAGAAGTGGGCTGCTGCGCGTGTGCCCAAGGGTCTCCTCTCGCCATACATGGAGTGCCCCTCCGTAGTCTCCAGGATGGAGAGTGAACCACCTGTAGGGCAGCGTCCTCAGCCTTTCCGGGGGCACTTGGGGGCTGGACTCACACAGTCGGGGGAGGGGGGGTCATTGGAGCCCAAAGGGCCGCTCCCACCCTCAAGGCCTCCACTGCTAGCTGGGCTCTCCCACCTTCCTGCCCGCCCTCGGCCCCAGCCTCCAAGAAGCTTCTGCCCTCTCCATTGTGGGGGTGGGATGCCAACGCCTGGGCCTGACATTGTTGTCCTTCCCTGGCGCAGACGCCCTCCTGGGCACAGAGATCACCATGGTGACGGGCAACGACGTGGACTCTGGCCCGCTGCTCTCCTACCTGCTGGTGCTAGACAGCAGCGCGAGGGGGACCTTCGGCATCCTCCGCTACGGGGGACGCATCACGCTGATGGGGCTGCTGGACTACGAGCAGCGGCACCACTACGCCCTGACGGTGCGCGCCTCTGACTCTGAGCACGAGACAGAGGCCAACGTCACCGTGCTGGTGGAAGACGTCAACGACAACGCGCCCCTCTTCGCCCAGGCCTTGTATCAGGTACGGGGCCCCGCGGGCGCTGCCTGCCTTTTGCCCGGTGCCAGGGAGGCAGGCATAGTGCTCTGACCCAGACAGCCACTGGGGCCTCCTTCCGTGCTGGGGCAGGAGCCAAAGGCAGAGACATGGCGGTGTCCTTTGGTGAGTTCTGCCTTCTGTCCCAAGACACGGAAAGCCCCGGCTGTTTGCCAGCCTGCAGAATTCAGGAAAGTGGGCCCTTGCCCGTGGGCAGCCGAGGTCTGGGGTGGCCCTGGAAGCCAGAGGAGAGTCAGAGGGGAGGGGGACGTCAGGGCCCCAGAACCAGCGGGAGAGAGCTGTGGAGCAGTGAATGGGTGGAAGCAGCCTTTGGCTCTGTGGTGCTTGTGGCTCCACCCCTGGCCACAGAATGTCTGCCTTCGGCCACCCTGTCAGCCTGCCATTTGCCACAGCCGCCTCTGGGGAGAAGCTGCCCCATAGCAGCAGGGCCCCCACACAGCCTGGGGCCAGGGAGCTCCAGGGAACGACAGCACTCTTCTCTCGCCCTCCCAGGTGGTGCTGCCAGAGTACACCCCGGCTGGCAGCCCCATCCTGACCCTCCGTGCCACGGACCTGGACTCTGGCACCAACGGGGAAGTCACCTACCAACTGGCCACGCCCAGCCATGCTATGGCCATCGATCCTCACAATGGTAGGAGAGCAGAGGAGGGAGGGGGGATCCAGGGGTTCGTTCTTCCCTTTTCCCCTCCCCGATCGCTGTTTGTAAACAGGCAAGTTCTAGGTCTGCAGGACGTGCTGTTAGAGCGTGGGGTGGCCGGCACAGAGTCTCTTCCTGTGACTAAAGGCTACCAAGTCTTCCCCAAGGGAGGGGCTGGGGCAGGGGTGCCCAACTCTGGTGCCCCAGATGTTCACGGACTACAATACCCATCAGCCCCTGCCAGCGGGGCCAATTGGTTGGCAGGGGCTGATGGGAATTGTAGTCCGTGAGCATCTGGGGCACCAGAGTTGGGCACCCCTCAGCTGGGGTCTTCCCTTCCCACCCATTCTCACAGCACTTTCCACCCATATTCTGATAGCTTTTCCTCCTGCCTTACAGGTACCCTCTTCACCATGCAGCCCCTCGTTCTGGAGCCCGGATGCACCACGCTGGACATTCAGGTGCAGGCCCACGATCGGGGCTCTCCCAGCCTCTCGTCCTGGACCACCGTGCAAGTCCAGGTGCTGGACGTGAATGACCACGGGCCTCAGTTCTCGCAGCCCCACTACGATGCCCGTGTGCCCGAAGACCAGCGCCCCGGCACCACAGTGCTCACCCTGCATGCCACAGACGGTGACGTGACCCGGGACAACGCGGCCTTGGACTACACCATCGTCAGTGGGAACAGCGGGCACGCTTTCCAGCTGGAGGGCCAGGTGGGCGGGGCCAGCGCTCTGGTCCTGGTGGAGCCTCTTGACTTTGAGGCAGTGGAGGTCTACAACCTGAGCGTGGCCGTGACCGACCGAGGCGTGCCCCAGCGCAGCGCAGTCGTGCCAGTCGTTCTCACTGTGCTCGACACCAACGACAACCCACCGGTGTTCGGCCGTCCCAGCTACCACATGGCTGTGAGCGAGAGCACTGTCCCCGGGTCAGAGCTGCTTCGTGTGGCTGCCCAGGACCCCGACTCGGGCACCCACAGCCAGGTGCGCTACCGCGTCAGCTCTGGCGACCCCGGCGGGCTCTTCCACTTGCACCCCTCCACGGGAGCTCTTCGCCTCTCCAAGGGCCTGGACTGCGAACTGCAAGCCCAGCACACCCTGGTGGTGCAGGCCTCAGATGGCGCAGGCGGGCACTTTGCACTGGCCTCGGTCACCATTGAGGTCAAGGACATCAACGACAACGTTCCCTACTTCCCAGTAGAGGTGCTGACCACCACCTTGAGGGAGAACCTGCCTCCTGGCAGCTTGGTCACCACTGTGCATGCTGTCGACACAGATGTGGGCGTCTTTGGGGAGCTGCGCTACGCCCTGCTGCGGACAGAGGGACGGGATGCCTTCAGCATCAACAGCAGCTCTGGGGCTCTGCGCTCCCGTCTGCCTTTTGACTACGAGCGCAGCAAGGCCTTCCAGCTGCAGGTACAAGCCACGGATGCAGGGAACGCGTCAGCCACGGTCACCGTGCGTGTTCTGGTGACTGGAGAAGATGAATACGACCCGGTCTTCCTCAGTCCAGCTTTCAGCTTTGAGGTTCCTCAGGGGGCACGCAAGGGGCACAGCATCGGGCACGTGGTGGCCACGGATGAGGACGAGGGCCCAGATGGGGTGGTGCTCTACACCTTGACCAAACCATCTCCCTTCTTTGGGATCAACCAAACGAGCGGCACCATCTACCTGCGTGTCGACAGCCAGGTGCCAGCGGGGGGCCCTCCCAAGCGGGAGCCACGGGAGATGGTGCTGGAAGTCCAGGCCCACAGCCCCCTGCCCGCCTCCCGCTCCGCGGCCGCCCAGGTCACCGTTGACGTCACCCACACCTCCTTCGGGCTGGTGCCTGACCTCAACCTGCTGCTGGTGGTGGCGGTGGCTGCCTCGCTGGGTGTGGTGGTGGTCCTGGCCGCTGTGGCAATCATGCTGGCCCTCGTCCGCTCTCGGCAGGGCCGTTGCCGCAAAGAGGCAGACCTGGCCCACGTGAAGAGCGGTTCTTTGCAGAAGCTGGGCCATGCGGACCCAGCACTGCCGGGCAGAGACTGCCTCTACCACGAGGCACTGCCTGGCTACGGGACAGAGTCTGCCGGGCCCTACGCCAGGGGGGGATCGCTGGACCCCTCCCACTCAAGCGGTCGTGGCTCTGCTGAGGCGGCCGAGGATGACGAGATCCGCATGATCAACGAATGCCCCCGCATGTCCAGCGTCACCTCTTCCCTGCAGGAGCACCTGGCTGCCCGGGGGCCGGACTCAGGCATCCAGACAGACGCCGACCGTCTCTCTGACGTGTCTTGCGAGCCGGCCACTCTCGACGCGTCCCACTGGTTCAAGAACAGAAAGGGCCCCGGCCTGCTGCTGCCTGGGCAGCCCCCGCAGCTCTACCGGGACGACGGCGGCGGCGGGGGGAGCGTTGCCTACTTGGGGACCGGCTGCGGCCTCAACATCTCAGCCGCCAAAGACTATTCCTTTCCGGAGGACGGGAAGCCGTGCGTGGACGGCTCGCTCACAGCCATCGTGGCAAGTGACGAGGAGCTCCGGGGCAGCTACAACTGGGATTATCTCCTCAACTGGTGCCCCCAGTTTCAGCCGCTGGCCAGCGTCTTCACAGAGATCGCCCGCCTCAAGGACGAGAGCTCCCTCCGCAAGCCCTTCCCCACCAAACCCAAGCCCCGCATAGACCCGCCCCCCCTCATCACCTCTGTTGCACACCCCGGCGCCAAGTCTGTGCCCCCCAAGCCTGCCGTGGGCCGGGCCTTTCCCCACCTCTCCTCTCTCCGGCGCTCGCCCATCAGTCACGAGGGCTCGCTCTCTTCGGCCGCCATGTCGCCCAGCTTTTCCCCCTCCCTGTCGCCACTGGCCGCTCGCTCCCCGGTCGTCTCGCCCTTCGGGGTCTCCCAGGGCCCCTCTGCCTCCACCATCAGCACCGAGCAGTCCTCGGAGAGCCCCGAGGGGGCCGAGCTCCGCATCTAGGCTGGGCGGAATGCACTGTCCTCTGCACACTGGGGCAGGCGGCTCACGGGCACCAGGCCTGCTCCTTCTGGAACCACGGGACTCTGACAGGCCGGGGCCCGCCCTCCCTCCCGAGGACTGTGGAGGGTCATGAACAGCAGCCCCTTTCTGGACCCTGCGGAGGCCTCTCTTTCCAAACGGTGCACTTGCTGAACAGACGACAAGAGGCCAAGGGCCCGGGGGGGGGCATGCCAGAAGCAGGGGCGGGGGCCTGCACGTGGCACTGTCTCCCTGACACCATGTATAGCGGTCACTGCTGGGCTAGCCCGGCTGCCCAGCTCCACCCCTTGTTTCCCCACCGCTGCTATTCCCTGCCTGCTGTCTTCTGCGACCGGGCCTCTGGGCTGCCTCCTGGATAGGTCAAGGTGCACTCAGACCACCACAGCCACGGGGCTCCCCCCTAGCCAAAAGCACTCCTGCCGCCCTGCGCTGTGGGAGCGTGTGCGTGGCTAGAACAGGCACCGGCCTGGAGACGGGCGCCTCTTTCACCCTGGGCCAGGACTGGGGCCCAAGAGTGGGTCTGGCAACTTCCACAGCCTGTCTTCGGCTTTCCCTGTACGCCGGGGACCTGTGGCCCCCTCTCAAGCATGGGGGACACCTTCACGTAGCCCAGGGGGGCTGGTTTCCCCCAGAAAGAGGGCGTCTTGGCCTAACCGCACGTGCCCAGCAGTGTGGCACCCGGACAGCTTGACAGCCAGGGGTGCCCATGAAATTAGAGACCCTGCCCTTAATCTCCAGGCTGCGTAGACCTGCGGCCCCCCCTTTCATTTTGCTTGATTCGGGGGGGGGTCCTCCTCCGCAGCCCTCCAGAGCAATAACCCACCCTCAGCACAGACTAACCTTTTGCAATGAACACCTCTGCCTCCTTAGACAGCTGGAACTCAGAGCCCACCCACCCACCCACCCCCCATAGCCAGAAACAAGCAGTGACCCTCCCCTCCCCCCAGTGGACGTTGCAGCGGGCGGGGGGGGGGGGCGGCGAAGCGAAAGGGAGCTGCTGCCAAGACAGGCAGGGAGTAAAATGGGAGATGGTTGCAGGAGGCAGGAGAAAACGGGTTTCTGAGGAAGTGCCATGGAGAGGGCTCGACTGTCCCCCCGGCACCCTCTCCATGCGCCCCCCCCCCCACACCAGCAGCCCTTTCCCAGCATGGATCAGTGCCACGAACACTGGCAATTCTTGGCGTGTGCTCTGGTGCCCTCACTGGCCAGCCAGAAGTTCAGCAGGCCGAGCCTCCCCCGAGCGCTGCACATCAGCACGGGGCCCTAGCATGGGGGTGGGGGGGTGGGCAAGAGCCAGCCCCACCCAGGAACAGGCGCTCAGCCCAGCTCTGCCAGGGGGGGGCTTCTTCACTGTCCCGTTCCGCAGAACCCCACCTGTGTTCATGTCCGAGGCACATCCCCGCCGGCCACACGCTCACCCCACCCCCCGCCTGCCCCCCTCCTGCCTCGTGCCCAGCGGTCCAGCCCAGCGGGGACCCCGGCTATTTATTGCAATTTCTTCCCTGATCCAGTCATTTGTATCTTTTTGTATTGCTGAGGTGCACACGAGTCTTGGGCATCGTTCACCCGGCCCTCCTTCTTGCGGGGGGGGGGGGGGAGCCCAATCCTAAGTGCCAACTTTTCTAAGTAATGCCTTAATAAACTACACCATGTTTGTTTGTATGGACTCAGCCTGTTCCCTGGCCGGGGGGGGGGGGGGGGGGAGGGGGGCTTGTAGGAGGCCCAGGGGGGGGGGTCCAGCCTGGCACAAGGGCCTCTGCCTCAGAGATGTCAGCACATGCAGGTGGGGGACAGGCAGCCAGGCACCTCCTGGTCCGTGCCAACTCCCTGCATGCCAGGAGGGGGGCTGAGGCTCTGTGGGTGACTCTGGGCAGGGAGGGATTCAAGGGGTGACAGAACATGAGAAGATGCCCTCCCGGACATCCCCCCCCCCCATTTAACATCACACAGGGCAGTGCCCAATCAGGGGAGCCAACTGTGACTTCAGGGCACCCTGGGAGCCCTTTCCTGGGCCCGGGAGCAGCTGGGCACCTTTGCCGTATCCCAGAGCCCCTGGGTGGGGCCAGCAGTGGGGACAAGCCTTTGAGGGGGGTTGGGGGCCAAAAGAGAGCACCCACGGCCACCACAGAGGCAGCTGCTGGGGTGGGGGGCAGTCAGAGGGGAGGGGGCTGGCAGCACAAACCCAAGGGCTGCCTCCTCCCCCACCCAAAAAGTCTAGCAGCTGCTCCTGCTGCTTCCGCCACCAGCTGCCCTTCTCCAGAGGCAGGAAAAGATGGCGGAAACAGCCAAAGCCTGAAACGCCCCCCTCCGTCCATAAGGCGGGACCGCCTGGCACAGCTGCGGGAACTGTGGGAATGGTTACAGGGACATTGGAGCCCCCTCACCCCTCGACTCTGACAGGGCCGTCCCCCTGGAGTCACCCTCGTGAAGCTGAAGGCCAGGGCCCAGGCCGGCATTCTGGGCTGAAAAGCAGCGGCACTGGCCAGCCGAGGGGCGGCCATCGAGGGCACCCACTCTGGGCACGCAGCAGCAGCAGCAGCCATGTTCAGAGGCGGTCTGCCACACTGCCTGCCTCCGCGAAGGAACCCTGGACTCCCTCCCGCACTAACCAGGGCTGACCCTACTTGGCTTCTCAGAGCTGATCGGACCGGGCTTGCCTGAGAAGGGGGGGGGGAGCTGGTATTTATTTGTGCATTAGGCTTGGATGGCTCACAGCCATGAAGGGAGCCAGCCAGTGGCCCCCGCAGCAGCTCCCAGGAATGGGCGGCAGATGCTGAAGCCACCGCCGAGTGAGAGCGGCACCCTGACCCCATCCACAGCCAACAGAAGAGACGCTCTCCGGCGGGACAGGTGTGTCGGCCACGGAGCTGCTGCCACTGCCACTGCCGGCCACGGAGCTGCTGCCACTATCTGGGCAGCCCTCCACGGAACAAGCGAAGTGACCGTGCTAGCCCGGATCAGTGTGGGGAGCCGGGGGGCCAACCCAAGGGAGGGTGCAAAAGTGGCGCCAAAGATGAAGGGAAGAAGAAGAAGAGTTTGGATTTCTATCCCCCCTTTCTCTCCTGCAGGAGACTCAAAGGGGCTGACAATCTCCTTGCCCTTCCCCCCTCACAACAAACACCCTGTGAGGTGGGTGGGGGCCGAGAGAGCTCCAAGAAGCTGTGACTAGCCCAAGGTCACCCAGCTGGTGTGTGTGGGAGTGCACAGGCTAATCTGAATTCCCCCGATAAGCCTCCACAGCTCAGGCGGCAGAGCGGGGAATCAAACCCGGTTCCTCCAGAGTAGATACACGAGCTCTTAACCTCCTACGCCACTGCTGCTCCTCTTGGCTCCTTCACCCGCAGCCTCCAGCCCGCCCACCGGGGCGACCAGCCTTTCCCCTCGTAAGCAAGGTGCGCCCTGAAAAACGCTTCCTTCCTTCCTTCTGGTGGGCTCGAAAGCCGGCTGGCCCAGAGTTCGGTGGCCTCTGCTTGGTCCTCGCGGGAGGCCCTGGGGAGGCTGGCTTTGGATTTCGCTTTCGCAGGTGGCACACCAGCCCCCTGCCCGCCCTGAAGCCTCGTTGGCATCCCTGGGAAGCACATTCAAGCCCAGACCAAGACAGCCCCGCCCTCGGGGGATGCCCAACCCTCCCTGCTGGGCACAAGGCGGGCCCCCTGTCGCCTGGTTCTGTTGGGTTTTCCGGGGGGCTGTGTGGTCGTGGTCTGGTGGATCTTGTTCCTAGCGTTTCGCCTGCATCTGTGGCTGGCATCCCTTCAGAGGTGCATCACAGAGGGAAGTCTGTTTCGCACTGTGCCCAATTCCCTTCTCACTGGACATGGTGGTGTGTCACAGACTTTCCCCTGAAGAGGCCAGCCACAGGTGCAGACGAAAGGTTAGGAACAAGGTCCACCAGACCACGGCCACGCAGCCCCCCGGAAAGCCCTCCAGAACCAGTTGAATCCGGCCGTGAAAGCCTTCGACAACACATCCTGCCGCCCACAGAAGCAGCCCCGTCTGCAGGAAGGGCACTCCTGCCGGGCAAGGCAGCCCCGCCGGGGGGGGGGGGCGTGGGGGGGGATGCGCCGCGCGCTGCGCTGCTGGCCGGGAGGGGCCCCGCGAGGCCGCCTCGGTCCCGTCGCCTCCCCCCGCCCGCCCGCTGCTCCCGCGCCAGGGGCCCGCGGGCACCAGCTCCGCCGGGTGGGCGCCGCGAGAAGGGTTCAGGCAGCCGCGCGCCCCACCCGTTCGGAAGCCGCCCCCCCCCCCCCCCCCGCACGGCACCAGCAAGCCTTCGGGCACGCGCAGAGTGCACGCCCCCCCGCCGACGGCTCCGGTCATGTGACAGTCCCCGCCCCCCCGCGATCATATGACCGGCTCTTTCTTCCCCGCCAGCGCGCCCCAGAAGCGGCTCCTGTCCCTGCCAGAGGTCTCCATGGCGCAGCCGCCTCTCCGGTACCCGACGGGCTGCCCGGGCTGGGGTCGGGACTGCCGCTGCCGGCCCGTGGGAGGAGCGCCCCCCCCCCGCCATCCTCACCCTCCCTCTCTCTGTGTCCCCCTCCTCCAGGCTGGTGGCGCTGCTGGCCCCCCTCGGCCTCTGCCTGTGCCTGACCGGCGCCGCGGATCCGCCTCGCAACTACGCCGCCGCCGCCGCTCGGAGCCCGGAGCCGGACCAGCCCTTCCGGTAAGGGGGCTCCCTCCCGGCCAGCTGCGGGCCCTCCCGCCCCCCGTGCCGCTGCTGCTGCCGCCGCTGCTGCTGCTTCCCCCCGACACGTCTCTCCCTTCCTCCTCGCCCGCAGGGTCCCCGTCGGGTGGCGGCGCCTGGGCCGGGTGGCCCCCTCGGAGGCGCTCAGCCTGACCTTCGCCCTGCGGCAGCAGCGGGTCGAGCGCCTGGCGGAGCTGGTGCAGCGCCTCTCCGCGCCGGACTCCCCCCAGTACGGTGAGTGGCCCCCCTGCGCCCCAGCGAGCCTCCAGGGTGGAGCGGGGGTTCGAACCCGGGCCGCCCACGGATCAGCCGCCCACCACTCTGCTGCACTCTATGCTCTCGAAACCCGGGCGGGGGCGGGGGCGGGGGCGGGGGGGTGCAGCTAGAGAAGAGAGGCCTCCGTGGGGAAGGGCCCGCCGCGGGGCTCTTCTTCCTCCCCCCATAGTTCTCTGGGCTCAGCCAGCTGGGGGGGCTCCCTGTGGGAGGGAGGGAGGGAGGGAGGGAGGGGAGTCGCCTCCAGGCCTTGGCACTGGCAAGGGGTTGGGACCTGCCCCCCCCCCCCTTCTGGAGACTAGTTACCTGTGGCAGTTGCAACATTCAGAGAGAAAATGTGCAGCCCGCCCACGGGTCAGGAGTGGTGTGTTTATCAGAATCCTGCAGTCGCGTCAACGAAGCAGGAATGTGTCCCGGGGAGAATCGGGCTCGGCGTGAGTGTTGCAATCAGGATGGAGTTCCTGATCAGTGCTGCCAAGTCAAGGAACCCGCTCCCAGATGTGGCGGACGGTGGCCCACTCGAGGGGGACTGGCACACCCCACACACACACCCCTGGGAGAGACCCACCGGTGCTTCTTAGCCAGAAGAGCTCAATGGAGCCCCTGCACTCTGGGGGCAGCATAGCTCTGAATGCCAGTCACAGAATGTTCAGAAATGGCAACATTAACAACCGTAGGGAAAAGCAGTGGTTAAGAGCAGGTGCACTCTAATCTGGAGAACTGGGTTTGAGTCCCCGCTCTGTCACTTGAGCCGTGGAGGCTTATCTGGGGAACTAGATTAGCCTGCACACTCCAACACACTCCAGCTGGGTGACCTTGGGCTAGTCACAGCTCTTCAGAGTTCTCTCAGCCCCAAGCACCTCACAGGGTGTTTGGGGGGGGGGGGAGGGAGATTATAAGACCATTTGAGTCTCCTTACAGGAGAGAAAGGGGAGGTGTAAATCCAGACTCTGTTTCTCTTCTTCTTATTGTTAATGGACAGTAGTACAGAGAAGTTTGTAGAAAACTGGAAACCTTTTATGGACAACCAGTTGAAAAAATATGGTTGAAAAATGCAAGATTTGAGATCTAAAAGAAAACAGCAGACTGAAATAGGATATAAAAATGATAAAATAATGTAACTGATAAATTGTTTCATTTTTGTATCGAGTATTATTTTTTGTTTATGTTGAGAAATTAAAAAATGGGGCAAAAGAAAGTTCTTGGTTTCCATTTTTCCTCCTCATTGGAACTGTTTGAAATTGTGCCTTCAAGATCTCCCGTGTCCTGCAGGCTCTGCAGAGGCAGCAGCTGCAGCCGGGCAACAAGAGAGGAAGAGGCCACTTCTGTTCTAGGGAAAGGTGTCAGGATGAAGAAGAAGAGTTTGGATTTATATCCCCCCCCTTTCTCTCCAGCAGGAGACTCAAAGGGGCCTACAATTTCCTTGCCCTTCCCCCCTCACAACAAACACCCTGTGAGGTGGGCGGGGCTGAGAGAGCTCCGAGAAGCTGTGACTAGCCCAAGGTCACCCAGCTGGCATGTGTGGGAGTGCACAGGCTAATCTGAATCCCCCCAGATAAGCCTCCACAGCTCAGGCGGCAGAGCGGGGAATCAAACCTGGTTCCTCCAAATTAGATACACAAGCTCTTAAACTCCTACGCTGCTCCTCTCAACCCAAAGTCTTGATGGCGCCGGCTGCCTTGAGACATTCTGCTCCAACTCAAGCGGCTCTCTGCTGAGGGGCTGGGCCTCCTCCTCCGCCAGGCAGGCCAAGGTGCCGGGTGCAGGTGGAGGAGGGATCCAGCCCCTGCCTCTCAAGGATGAGGAGGTCAAAGCGCCAGGAAAGGGGCTGAAAAGGGCTTGACAAGGGGGCTTAGCAGACACAGTCGAGAGGGCAGGAAACGCAGAGGTGGGCTGGCTGGGAATCAGGAGGGCTCTAGCTGTTGTTCACCCTTGCTGGTGACCGGGCTCCTCGTGTGTGGCAGACAGAAACAGGCTTCTGAGGGAGGGCTGTGGCAGTTGCGTTTGTGTACAACAATGTCTGTTTCTGGCTGTACGTGACCTCTTTAGCTAAGTGGAACCTCCCTGTTCCGTGGCAGGTTACCTCTGGATATTATGGTACTTACTTCAAATATTGTTTCTATTAAGAGGATCGGTCTTTGTAGCTCTTTATGTTCCGCTTCTGGTTGGAGGTCTATTTTATGGATATTTTTCAGGGCGGAGTGTTGGTGTTGTGCTTTTAGCTTGCTTTGTTTTTACATTGACACTTTGTGATTTGTGTAATTTTTTTTGGGGGGGGGGATATTCTATTGTGTTGTTTTTACTCTTGAGGGGCAGCAGTGGAAATTCCTTAAAATGGTGCCAGCGCCAGGGTGGATCCGGTTGCTGTGGGCGGCTGGGTGCTCTGGGCCTTTTAGGGCTGGCGTGGGGAGGCGATAGGCTTTTACAATTAAATGTAATATGAGTGTATTAAGACTCAGCCAGTGGTGGTGTGGGAGCTGGAGTGGAATCTGGGAAGGCCACGTTTGAATCCCTTGCTCTGACCGTGTGTGCGTGCATGCGTGTGTGTGTGCATGCGTGCGCATAAGTATGTCTCTTGGGCCGTGGAGCACACTCCCAGCCTGGCCTACCTCAAATGGTTATTGTTGTGAAAATAAAACGAAGGAGCTTTGCAGCAGGATGCGTCGTGTCCCCATTCAAGAGAAAGGCGGGAACAAAGGATATAAAGGAAGTCAGCACATTTACCATGGAGTCCAGATCTGTGTGTCATCACTTGATGACCGGCCTGGAGCCTTCTCTGCCTAGAGGCTGTTGATCTCAGAGCAGCATTGGGACGGGGTCCCTTTGCTTGGCTTGGCCCTTCCCCAGAAGATGTTGGGGGGCACAGGGGAGGCTCAGTAACTGGCAGCACATTGTTGCTTGGAAAAGCGGGTACCCCAACACCCAGGGGGGAGACACCTGGAGTACAACAATACACTGCTTGGAAAAGGCCTCTCACGTGCAGCTGACCTTTCCTTCCCAAATGTGGTTTCGAAGAAAACTGCTGACATTGCAGACTCTCTGGCCCCAATATGTGTACGTGCAAATACTTAATCCTCTGCTGTAACCCCCATGCTCTTTGCTCTCTCCATTGTATTGCGTTTCCCCTGCCTGCCTGCCTGCCTGCCTTGTTTGATTTTCCACTTGTAAACTGTCAATGAAAGGGCTTGGAGAGAGACGGGACAGCAGAGTTGCTCCCTGCTTCTCTCACTGGCCGAAACGACATGCTGCCTTTTTTGCTGTAAGACTACAAGAAGAGTTGTTGCAGTGTTTATGCTCCCTTTGCAAACCTCTGTCTAAGTGTTGGTGGGGGGTGGAGGGGGGACGGTGAGCAGAGCGTTTGCAGGGAGGCAGGAGACCCCCAATTCAGTCCCCTTCAGGTAAATGGATCCAGTAGAAAGAGGTAAAGGGAAAGATTTCCACCCGAAAGCGGTGGCAACGGAACAGCTGAACGGCAGTGCGTCTGCAGAAGGGCCCAGGTTCAGACCCCGGCAGCATCTCCAGGGGGAAAGACCAGGCAGGAGAGGATGGGAAAGGCCCTTGGCGGAGTCAGCACGAGGCGCTGGAGCCCTGTCTCCAGAAGGGCCTGCTGGTCAGGCGGTTATAAAACAGGGAGTCGGCCCAAAGTCATTGGGAGAGCCGGCCCAAACCTCAGCCCTTCTGGGGAAAAGAGATCCCAGCCCACGGGATCTCTTTTGCTCCTGGGGGCGGTGGGGGGGGGGGGAGGATCCAAGGAGAGAGCGAGAGAGCCACCTTTGAGGCTGGGAGAAATGCTACCATCTCCTGTCTGTTGCCTTCTAGGGCAGTTCCTGACATTGGAGGAGGTCCAGGCGTTGGTCAAGCCATCCTCACTGGCTCTGGACACCGTTCACAAGTGGCTGGAGGCTTATGGCGTCCAAGACTGCCAAACCGTGTACACTGGGGATTTCTTGCAGTGCCTGATGCCAGCACAGTGAGTTGGGCAGGCTGGCCTTGGGGGGGGGGATGGGATGGGTGGCAAGGACACAGGGCAAAGAGACCCCCCCCCCTTTCCAGAAAAGCTAGCCTGGAAGCCAGTCTGGAGTGTGTATGCATGTCTCAGCTATGACTGGGCTGGGGCTTCTCTCTGCAGTGTGTGAACATGGAGCAGCCCTTTGGGTGCGCAGTTCCACCGCTACAAGAATGGCACGCATAGTGTGGTGAGGTCTCCTTTCCCATACACCCTGCGGGAGGAGCTGGCGGAGCATGTGGAGTTTGGTATGGAAAGTCTGGGGGGGGGGGGTGGATGGGGCTGCAGGAGACCCTCAGGGCCGGCCCCTTCACACAGTTTCCCGCAGCCTGGATGGCACTTGGGAGGGGGAGGGGGTGCCTACTGGAGCCCGTCCTTGCCAGGCAGCTGAGCTCCTGCCTGCAGCGAGGCTGGATGGAGAGCCAGGTTGCCCACAGTGTGTCTGTATCTGCCCCACCTAAGTAGTGCGGGGGGCCTCCACCGGCCTCAGCCACAGCAAAGGCGGTCACTGGGCCTGGGGAGCACAGGAGTATGGGTTAAGGCCTGGCAGGCGGCAGCTATCCCTCCCTTCCACCTGGGCGTGACACCGGCCGTGATCCGCAAGCGCTACAACCTGACCGACGCCGACGTCGGGGCCGCAGCCAACAACAGCCAAGCGTGTGCCCAGGTAATTCTGTCCCGGTTTTGTGGCCTTCGAGGGGGGGGGGTGTTCCTGCCTGGCCGGGGGTTGGGCTGGAGGGCTCCGGTGGTCTCTTCCAGCTACAAGGAGTCTGTGGTGGTTGCTCTGTTCATGGGGGGAAGGGTCGGAAATGAATGAGGAAATGGAGCCCGGCTCATGCACACACATCAGGGTCACGCCTTTTAAAAATGCCTGCACAGCTGCCTGCCCGTCCCATTCCTCAGAGGCAGACGTTGCCATTTAACACCTGCGTCTCCCAGCGCTCTTGCAGTCTGCAGTTACTCTGTTAGTTGGAAGCAGCCAGAAGGGGCAGCAAAGACTTCCAAGAGGCCACCCCAGGTAGTTTGTCAGGAGTGCGCAGCTGAGCAGGACACAGCTGGCAAGCATCAGAGCAGCTGGAACTGGAGCCCCAGCAGAGCCCTCTCCCCGCCCGTGGCCGCAGAGCACGCTTGGCCTCGGCCGGGGCACCTTCAGGGCCTCTTGGAATTGGGAAGAGGCTGGCCAAGGCTACTTCACTAAACTTCACTCGCATGACGCGACCCTTATAGCTGGGTTTTACGTTATTTATTTATTCATTTATTATATTTATATACCATCCTCCCCAAAGGCTCAGGGCGGTTTCCATCAATAATAAAACAATTTAAAACATCATAATATATAATTTACATAAAATAATACATAAAATAGCAAGACTACAGATGGCTTCAACCCCTCCCTCCCCCTTTTATTTACCCACGGGAGGCCAGAGAAACATTTTTACAAGGAGAGTTGTTTTACTGTGGAGTCAGCTGCCTCGCAAGGTGGCACGCCCACTTACAGGCAGCCTTTAAACAGTGGCTGGACAGACGTTTGCCTGGGAGACTCGAGGGCTGGGCGAGGTCGCCTGCATGACTCCTTCCAACTGGGTGATAACACAGGTTTACGTAATACCGAGAGGTGCTGATGGACCACTCTATGAGTCTCTCAGCTGAGGGCGATTTGAGCTTGGGTCTCCCCAGTGGTCCAGCCTTCTAGCTGCCTCACTGAACAGGTTGTGTCAGCGTTAAATCACCTGGGAAAGGAGGGGGAACCGGTTCTTGGCCGCTCTGGCAGTCCATCTTGTCTCCCGAGAGGCTCACGTGGCTTTTCTGCTCCTCCAGTTCCTCGAGCAATACTTCCACCCGGCTGACTTGGCCGAATTCATGCATCTCTTTGCGGGAGGCTTCCCGCACCGCTCCAGCGTCGACCAGGTTATTGGGCGCCAGGGGAAAGGCAAGGCTGGCCTGGAAGCCAGTCTGGATGTGGAGTATCTCATGACCACAGGCGCAAACATCTCCACCTGGGTCTTCAGCAACACAGGTACCTGGGCCAGGCGGTCGGCTTCTCTGTGCTGGGCTCCCTCTATTCAGTCTCATAAGGATTCGGCCCTCTTCTCCCCCCCCCCCCCCCCCCCACATCGGTCCTGATATATCTGGTAAGGAGGCTTTATCCTTTCTCTGGTTAGTTGGCATTTCCTTCCCGAGAAGTGCTTTAGTCCCATAAACCCAGAGGTGGGATCCAGCAGGTTCTCACAGGTCTCGAGAGTAGAATTTACTATCAAAATTATCTGTGTGTGTGCCGAGGCGGGTTACCCCTAATGGGTGATTTTGCCACGCGATTTTTTGCCTTGAATTACGCCTCCTCTCAGCAGTAGCGCCAGAACTTGGAAGTAGCCTAGCAGGAGGTGACACCGGCGCGGCGCGGCAGCCTGCGCCAGTGTTGCATTTGTTTCCGCTTACCATGACCGAAGCGCTTGGGCAGCTGCTGCGCTCCAAGCCACAGTCTCCTGCCCAGGAATGCCCTGCACTCGAATGCCCAGCCACACCCCCATCGTACCCCACCCAGCCCCATTTGCGCTATGCCACAGTTTGAATCCCACCACCATGGGAACCTGTTACTAAAATTTTTGGATCCCACCACTGCATAAACCTTTGACTGCCTTTCTCTTCACATGCTGGCTATCTTAGTATTCTTCCTAACCTCAAATATGCCCTTTCAGAGAAGGATTTTGTTTTCTTATGTGATGGGCCCCGGTGGGTTCTGGAGCCGGACTCCTCTGGGTCTCTGGCCACTTTCTCTACTTCCAAACCCCCCCCCCCATGTTCTTGGGATGGCCCAAGTATTTTGGGTGCCCAAGACAAACTATGACCTTGGCAACCATCAAGTCCAGCATTCCATTTTCTAAAGTGGCTGTTCTGTTCCCCAAGCAGACTAAAAATCAGGTGCCTTGCTCTGGGCCAGAACAGAGCGTAAGACCCACAGACAAGTAATAGCTAAAAAATGGTTTAATAAACATTGAATGTTTAGGACTCTGACTCCTCCCATGAAGTCTAACTAAATAAAGAATTTGGGTGCTGTGTGGTTTCCGGGCTGTATGGCCGTGTTCTAGCAGCATTCTCTCCTAGGAGAGAATGCTGCTAGAACACGGCCATACAGCCCGGAAACCACACAGCACCCAAGTGATTCCGGCCGTGAAAGCCTTCGACAATAAATAAAGAATACTTGAGATGCTGGAAACATTTGGAGATGGTTTGAAGTACTTGCAGACATCAACTCTTTCCTTAACTGCTTCTAAGGAGGTCTGTGCTCCTTTTGAGATCTCCCGGTGTCCTCTACTTGGCCTCTGTTTCCTTGCAATTCTGTTGAAACTGGATTACTTAAAATACATGAAATGGTCTAGCAAATAAAATGTGTCTCCTGAAGAAACTTTCTAAACATGGTGCCCCCTCACCTCCTGGATCGGTCCATCCCACAGAGGGGGACCTACCACTTAAAAGCCCTGGGCCCCATTGATGGCAGCCGGCCTGTCTCTAGAAGGGGAACTGCCAGAAGGTGGTGGTGAGGGAAGGAAGGCAGCTTGCTGGGCCAGGGGGATATTTGAGAAGAGACGGTCTCTGGAGAGTCTGGGTCCCAGGCCAGGAAGGCCTTGAGAGATCCTAAGCAGCATTTTGTGTTAAGCTCAGAAACCAGCTGGCTGCCAGTGGGACTAGAGGAGGAGGAGGAGGAGGTGTCTCAGACAGATCTGATCTCAGGAAAGGCAACAGACCATTCTGAAACAAAAGCCAGGGCCTCCTGTGACGCGTGTGGCTGCAGCTGAAACTGTAGGTGATTGTGTGTCTTGTCTGTGGAGTCTGCACTTGTCTTTTGCTAACTTGCCTCTAAACTGCCCTAGGAGTCTTTGGGGGTGGGGTCAGCAGAGACTCAAGCGGCAGGGAAGGTGCTGGGGAGGAGGGGGGCCTCTGGCTCTGCCCGCCCCAGCTGAGCGGCCTCTCCTCTGCCGCAGGGAGGCACGAGAGCCAGGAGCCCTTCCTGCAGTGGCTGCTGGTGCTGAGCAACATGTCTGCCTTGCCGTGGGTGCACACGGTCAGCTACGGAGACGACGAAGACAGCCTCTCGCAGGCCTACATGGCGCGCATCAACGTGGAGTTCATGAAGGCGGCCGCCCGGGGGATCAGCATTCTCTTTGCCTCAGGTACTTGCACGGCCCGACCCTGCAAGTGGGTGCCCCTCGCCAACAAGCGCCCCTCGGGCCGAGGACCACAGAGCTTTCGCGCTAAGGAAAGCGTCCCCTGCAGCCCCGAATCTTTCTCTTTTTGGTCTGATTGAGTCTATGAGAATCAGCGGCAGGATCGGGTCACTGCCCCCCCCCCCCCGGTGTCTTCCTGGACTCCTCCCCGGCAAGCCGAGCCAAAGGCCTGGCCAGCTGCATCTCCCACTGGTGTTTAAGTGCAGATACTGCTGGGTATGTGTGTGTGGGGGGGTGAGGGGCGGGGGGGGGGGGTTACTGTCCCTTCCCAGCCTTTACAGCTGGAGTGCCCCAGGGTTGCAGTCCTGGCAGGGGGGGAGGGGGAGGCTTTTCTCAATTTAATGCAAAGTTTTGTTGAAACTGGTGTCTGAGGCCTGAAGGCGACTTGGTTACTTCTGTTTTTCTAAAGAAGTCACTCATAGGTATGACAGAGCGCCACTTAACCTGCTTTGCTGTGTACAGGTGATTCCGGGGCAGGTTGCCGGAAGGCTTCCGGGGGGAAGCACGTGTTCCGCCCCAGTTTCCCAGCTTCCAGGTAATGGGGAGTCGTGTGCTCCACCCCCTCTGTGCCCCTGCTGTGGGGGGCCCTCTGGAGAGACAGCATCAGTGTTTTCTAAATAAAGGGAGATCAACAGCTGGGCTGGAGGGAGGGGCTTTGAAGCAGCTCCCCATAACTCTCAAGACTCCTCATTGCACTTTGCTGCTCCAGAGCCCTCTCTGGGAAGGGATCATGAGGGTCTGCGACTCTGAAACACTCCGCACTGAAGGCAGTGCGAGGCCACGTTCTGCAGCAGATGCCACTTCTCGAGTGTAAATGCGTGCTGCATGGAACAGCACTCCTTTTGGATCTAGGCTTCATCAGTGAGGATTTATTTTATTCACAGGAGCCCCTCAGTTGTGGGGGCTTCTCACGGATTCTGCTGTCTGGGGGGGGGGGGTCTTGGTCATGGGTGGAGGTGCGTTCCTTTGGTGGGGTTGGTGGGGGAGAGAGTGGCCAGTAGGTCCTAGTTCACAGCAGAGGCTCTGCAGGTGGGAGAGAGGCCCTGTGTGTGACGCCCTCCCGGAACAAAGCCAGAATGCAAGCGTCCTTTTTGGCCATCCAGTCATATCGTGTGGTGACCCCTGGTGGGGTCTCCAAGGCAAGGCACTACTGGGGGTGGTCTCCGCATCACAACCCTGGACCTCCTTGGGGGGGTCTCCTGTCCCAGTCTTGTCTCCCACCCAGGGACACTGGTGGGGGGGGGGGGGAATAAATGTACAGAAAAATAAATAAATCAGGGCTGACCCTGGTTGGCTTCTAAAACCGGATGAGACCTGGTTAGTCGGGGCACCAACATTCAGCTAAGAAATCGATCTCCCCGTGAGGGACCTCAGGGGCTGGGGAAGACCTTTCTCTGCACGAGGCCCTGGACAGCCCCTGGTCAGGTAAGAGCAGCTCAGGTGAGCCTCGGAGTGGGCTTGCTCGGAGGCCGCTTCCTGTGCCCAGGGACCTTCTTCCTGTGTGTCTGCAGTCCTTACGTGACGACCGTGGGTGGGACGTCCTTTGAGCACCCCTTCCTGGTGAGTGCGGAAGTGGTTGACTACATCAGCGGAGGGGGCTTCAGCAACGTCTTCCCCATGCCGAGTTACCAGGTGCGTGCGTGCGTGCCTTCCTTCCCCCTCTGGCAGACCCCGCCGAGGCCCCTCTGCCCTTTCGCCTGAGAATTGGGGTGCTCTGGGCCACGGGGGTTTCTGCGGGACGCTTACCAAGAGGTCTTGAAAGGGAGTGGGAGGCAGCCGCAGTTGTCGGCTCCATCGAATTGGGGCCGAGGGGGCCGTTGAGCACTCCCTGAGGCCCAGTGGCCCTCCAGCCTCTCGACAGGGCAGCATGTTGGGAAGGTGTTTTCTCCTACCTTTTGCAATGCAGGTGTCTGCCGTGAAAGAGTTCCTGAGCACCTCCCCCAAACTGCCTCCCGCCTCCTACTACAACAGCAGTGGGCGAGCGTACCCAGACGTGGCGGCTCTTTCGGACAACTACTGGGTGGTGACCAACCGCATCCCCATGCCGTGGGTCTCTGGCACCTCGGTGAGAGAGAGAGAGAACATGCCTGGCACCCCTGCCTGCCCCCCCCCCTCCTCCCCTCAGCCCCAGCTCCAAGGGAAAGGCCGGGGCAGGCAGCCAGGCCTCACTCTGCCCCCTCTCTCGTGGCAGGCCTCGACTCCAGTGGTGGGGGGCATCGTTGCCCTGATCAATGACCGGCGCCTTCAGCAAGGGCGTCCCCCGTTGGGCTTCCTGAACCCTGCGCTCTACCAGCTCCAGGGGCAGGGGAGGTCCTCTGCCTTCTACGACGTGAGTGTGGCTGAAGGGGGGGAGATTGGGGAAGTGGGAGACGGTGCTGGTTGGGCCAGAGCTGAGCCGCGTGGGTTCATATGGCCGTGGGACAGGGGACTCCTGGTAGGTAGCTGCAGGGGCACCCAGTTGTTTCCACAGTGACTGTGTGTGTGTCTTGAAGGCTCACGGTGTCCTGAGGAAGGGTGTTCGCTTCTTGTCTTACTGTTCCATGTGCTTGACCTGTGGGGTGGAGGGAGGCATCCACCTGAGGAGTCTCTCAGTCACCCCCACCCGGCTCTGCCTTGCAGGTGACGCAGGGCTGCCACCTGTCGTGCCTGGATGCCACCGTGGAGGGCCAGGGGTTCTGCGCTGCTCCCTCCTGGGACCCCGTGACCGGCTGGGGGACCCCCAACTTCCCAGAGCTCCTGCGTGCCCTGCTGGCTCTATGACGACCCCATGGGGAGGAAGGTCCTTCTCTGGCTCCGGTCCTGAAGCTGTTCAACCTCTTCGGCGCACGAGGCCCCCCCCTGTGGAAAGGATCTCTCTTGGGGCCGATTTCTGCACCTGCTTGGGAATGGGGGGCGGGGGGGCGTGCTGTCCTTGGGTGGGTTCCGGGGCAGGCCACTTGTCCTGCTGCCTGTGGGGTGATTAGAACACTCGTGAATTGGGTCCCCAGTCAAAGAAAGAGACCCTCTTGTGCCTCCGGAAACAGGACCCGCGGGCCGGAGGGCGAGTTTGCATCAGTCCTGATTGCTCTTCTTTTGGCCAGCTGCCTCCTGGAAAGGAAGTAGGGCTGCAGGTGGCTGAAAGACCGCAGGGCAGGGGTCAGATGTATGGGGCTGGCAGGAAGTGGAGCCCTTGCCCCCAACATTCAAACCACTTCCTAGCTGTCCAGGACTCCTCTCTGGCGGCCCCTACAGCGAGCCCCTTCTTGGGTTCCCTTCTTGGGACATTTGCCTCTTGACGGAAGAATCGCTGCGCGAAGGGAAGACCAGCAGCCTGGCAGTTCTGTGTCCCTCGGCATGTCTGTCCACACATTCCTGCCTGCGTGGGGGAGAGCGGAGTGGCTGACAGGACGCAGGCTGTGAGTTTGCAACAGACTGTCTCTTCGGAGTGCGCATTTGACCTGAGGAATTAGTTTTCTTGGTTTACATGGAGTTCGTTTTGATTTCATATATGGAGCTCTGATTTCCCTCAAACTGTTATATTTGGACACTGTAATTTAAACAATCTGATTTCCAGGATGCTAAGAGAGATGCTTGGAAGTGCAAGAGAGGCGTGTTTCCGGGCAGGCTGCTGCAGTGGCCCCCGGGGAAGGGGGGGGGGGCGTCATTTCATCGCCACTCATGTTTCTCTGGCCCTTCTCATGCGCTGCAAGGACGGGCATCCTTCTGAACCCGGAGGGTGGATTGTGTCCGCAGCCATCTGCAATCCGTCTGCATTCCCCACTTGGGGTCTCTCTCTTGGGTCTCCCCCCTTCCCCGCCTCTCCCAGCACCAGGCCAGCCTTTCTGTGGCCGGCCTGTGGGTTCGGGGGCCGGCAGACTTGGAGCAAGCAGGCCGCCCTGGGCCCGTTGAGCTCTACATCTCTGATCACGGCACCCTGCTGACGGGGAGAGGGTGGCATGCTCTTCCTTCCGCCTCACGTCGACAGCGAGAGGCTTGGGAAGTTCAGTCGCGTTAAGATGTTGCCATCTCTTTAACTGAAGCCCATGTCAATAAATACTCTGGAAACGGGTCTGTGTTGAGATGGGCTTTCCTGGCAAGGACCCGTGGAGACGTTCAAGGTGAGAGATGAATAGAGATGGCTGGCCATCGCCTGCCTTTGGACAGCAACCTCCGCCTTTGCAGGTGGTCTCTCTCTCATCCAAGTACTGACCACAGCTGTCTGTGCTCAGCTTTCAAGCTCTAATGAGTATGGACCATTCAGGCTACCTGATAATAATAGAACCTATGTAGCTTTTTTGGTGGGGGGGTGGGAGGGGGGAATGATAAGTGTAGCTTAGAGAGAGAGAGAGAATGCAGTTACCCAGTTTTGCTCACACAGCCTGTCTGTCTCCCTTCTTTTAATACACCGGTGTCACTTGAGTTAGAACTCAAGACTCCTGTTTGCTCCCAGCCATGCCGGTCTCAAATCACGCTCTCCCAAGGAAGAAGGGAGGGGGCGGTTGAGCCGGTCCTCCCTGATGGGTGATGGCTTGTAACAGGGGCAACCATTCCACAGCAGGGGGAGGGCTCAGGTAGGCCCAATGGGGACCTTGTCTGCTGTGCCAGAGACAGAGAAAGGCAGGCCAGTGGCCCTCTCTTCCGGCTGGTGTTTCTAACTGGGTGTGGGCAGAGAGTGGAGGAAGGGCCAATACCAGAGTGGGGAGGTGAGGGGTGGGGCAAGAGACTCCAGGTGCGGAAGGAAGCTGGGCCTGTGGACTCTTTCTCTATATGGTCGAAGGCTTTCACGGACAGATTCAGCTGGTTGTGGTGGGTTTTCCGGGCTGCGTGGCCATAGTCTGGTAGATCTTGTTCCTAATGTTTTGGCTCTATCTGGGCTGGTATCTTCAGAGGTGTATCACAGTACCACAGAGAGAAGTGTCCACGAATTGTAATGTTTTTACATTGAACTCTGGTGTGGCCACATCTGGAATAAAGTCTACCCTAGTCTTCTGCATGGGAGTTTGTTTCATTTTTGTTAATTCCAAAAGGGACTTTCGTTAAATGTTAATGTTTCTTTTGTTGTTTAGTTTTCATCATTTCATTGTCATATTTCCTGTTGGTTTCAGTAGAAGAGACAGGCCCCTTTCCGAGGGTCTGTACTTCCAAACTGAACACCATCTGTGGACATGGCTGTTCTCCACTAGGGCATCCACCCTGCCCAATTTTGGACATACATGATCCAGGAGTTGAGGGAAAGGAGAGCAGACGGGTCAACATCAAAATCCATGGGAGAATTGATAGGGAAGAGCTCAACTCGCAGAAACGGGCTGCAGTGAGGGAGTCTGGCCCTGCAGCAGGGAGCTTGAAAGGCAGCAGCCTGAGAAAGGCAGGAGTCATAGTCCCGCTGGACCCTGCATCGATCAGGCCTCGCCTGGAGTCCCTTGTGCCGCACGAGAGGCCTCACTTCCCAAAGAACGCAGACAGTATGGAGCGGGTGCAGGTGGGTGTGACGAGGAGACCGAGCCCTGCGAGGAGGAAAGATGGAGGGACTGGGGCAGGGGTCTGCAACCTGTGGGTCTCCAGGTGTTCATGGACTACAATTCCCATCAGCCCCTGCCAGCATGGCCAATGGGGAATGTTCCGTATGGAGAAGGTGGGAGGGGCTCTTTTGGAGGGAGCTGCCGTTTCTGTTGGCAGCAGAGGACTCCTAATGGTGGGTCCAAATTACAGACAGAAAGGATAGGGTTTGAAGAGCAGCAAGCCGGCCGGAGGAGGCAGCCTGCGAAGGGCGAGGGGCAGGGCAGGCATTCGCCGGGGAGGGTCCCGGCGGCAAAGTCCCAGAGCGCCTCCCACACCAGACGGGTCACTCCAGAAGACAGAAGCTGCTGCTCGCAGTGCAGTGAGGAAGGCCAGACCGCCCCCCCGCCCCCCCCGCATAGCACAGCAGAGACACGCGATTCTCTTAAGTGTACTGAAGGGCGGGGGAAGGAGGCGAGGAGACGCCGCCGCGGGCGGGGCTCTTCCATCTGCAAAATGGCCACGGGGGGCTCAGAGACACCCCCCCCCGCTTCGCGGCGAGTGGCCGGGCAGCGGCAGACTCCCACGGGGAGGGCCTGGTGGGCGTGGCGGGCAAGCCGAAGGATGCGCGGGGGGGGGTCCGAGAGAGGCCCGGGGGGGGCGGAAAAGAGACGCGGAGGGGGTTGGGGGCGGGGTCTCCAGGGCGCCCCCCCTCCCCCGGCCCCAGCAGAGAGCCCGATGCCCGGCACTTCCGGCGGCGGCCCCTGCTGTGGAGGCGGGGCCGGAAGCCCCGCAGCCAGGCCGGCCCCGCCGGAAAGACCCACTCCGGCTTCCGTAGCGTGGGCCGGAAGTGACTGACCGCCTTCCGCCATGAACGCCGCCGTCAGCGGGAGCGTCCTGGAGGCCGAGCCCAGCCCGGCGGCCGCCCTCCTCGTCCCCGCCCCCCCGCCGCCGCCGCCGCCGCAGCCCCCCGCGCCCCCGCCCGCCCCGCAGCCCTCCGCCCTGGCCGCCGTCGCAGGGGAAGGGGCCAAGGGCAGCCCCGGGGCCGTGGCGGCGGCAGGAGCAGGAGGCGGAGGAGCAGGTGAGCGGGCGGGCGGGCGGGCGGCGGAGAGCCCTCGGCGGGTGGGCGGAGGCGGTGCCGTTGGGGCGGCTGACCGTCTCCTGTTCCTCCCGCCCCTTCCCCGCGCAGGTTCCGTGGCCGCCGCCGCCGCCTCCTCCTCCGTGCCGCCCTCCGAGGGCCCCGCCGTCTCCAACGGGCTCTTCGTGCCGCCCGGAGCGACCCCCAACGGCGACGCCAAGGCCGCCTGCTCGCCCGCCCCCTCCAGCGCGCCCCTGGTGGACTTCCTCCTGCAGCTGGAGGACTACACGCCCACGGTGCGCCCGCCGCTCTGGGGGGGGGAGGGGGGCCGGCGCCTCTCCCTCACTCACCCCCTCCCGCTCTGCCCCGCAGATCCCGGACGCCGTCAGCGGCTACTACCTCAACCGGGCGGGCTTTGAGGCTTCGGACCCTCGCATGTAAGTCGGGGGCGCCCGGCGGGCGGGCAGGGGCAGGATCCGCAGGGCTGGGCGGAGAGGCTCCCTTCAGGTCCTGCCTCCACGATCCTCGCAGGGCGTTGGCTGCCCCCCCCCCGTTCCCCACCCCAGCTGTCGGCCTGCAAGGAAGGTGGGCTTCCTGGTTTCCCCCAGCTCAGCTCTGGCAAATGGGACCTCAGAAGGAGGAGAGCCCCCCAGGGAGAGGCCGCCATCCTGCCGCACAGGGTGGCCAGGCAGGCAGGACCTCTGGAGGCCCAACTGCAGGATTCAAAGGGTCCCTGTCTCTGAACATGGCACATATGCTGATAAATCACGCCCCCCCCCCCTCCCTCCCTCCCTCCCTCCCTTCCTTCCTTCTAAAGCTGCCTGTGCTTATTACTACATTCTCTGGCAGCAAAGTCTGTGTGCTAATTGCTCGTTTAGAAGTTTAGGGTTGAAATAAAGTGCTGTGTAGATTTCTGTGGCAGGAAGGGCTGGGATTTCCTCCTGCTGCCCTTCAAGGTCCCTTGCTGGATTCCCACCCCCTGCCCCTGGAAGTTTGTGTGTGAAAATGCCAGTGGCAAGTACCAGGGAGTCATCTGGGAACTTTGGTTGACCACTGTGAGTTCTTTCCCGCAGCATCCGCCTGATTTCCTTGGCTGCACAAAAGTTCATTTCTGACATTGCCAACGACGCTTTGCAGCACTGCAAAATGAAGGGAACGGCCTCCGGGAGCTCGCGCAACAAGACCAAGGTAGGGCTCTCCTCAAGAGAAGGCTGGCCTCCAAAAGCGCCTTCTGTGTCCTCTGTGCCAGAGGCCCACTGGCCTGGTCTCTCGACAGTGCTTATTTTGCCACGCTTACCCACGCTGCTTTAACTTTGAGGCTTGACTGTTGCAGTGTTTGGTATGTGGGGCTGCCCTTGAAAACTACTTGCAAATTCAGCTGGTGCAGAACGTTCTTGCAAAACGATTGGCCGGGGAACACCAGAGTGATCCTGCTACCCTGGTGTGTGGGTAGCTTCATTGGCTCCCTGTTTGTTTCCAGTCACAATTCAAGGTGCCTGTTGCCCTTTAGAAGTGCGTGTGGGATCTACACCTGTAATGGAGGCCTGTCCCCATGCAATCCTGTGATCCAGAGCTAAGGTTCTCGGGCTCGCCATTTCTGTTTGTGAGGGAGGCTTGCCCACGGCCTGGGCACGCCCATTGTGAACGGCCACACTTGCTCTTTGGCACGCGCATGGGCAGCTTCAACACTCGCCCTCTCCCCTAAAAGGCGCACAATGGAATTGCTCCCTTGCGACTTTGGTGGAAGTAAGGAATGGGCGTCACTGACCAGCAGCCGGGGGTGGCAGATGCCTCTGGCGTCGTGGTTCCAGCTTAGTGTACGTCCCGTGGTTTTCACTGTGCCTGCTTGCATTTGATAAGCTGCCTTGGGCGTTGTCGGACACATGCATTTTAAGTTAAGAGAGTCTTGCATTGTTAGCGAATGGGATACTTTTTCAGGTTTCCTGCAAGGGGCAGAACTGGGGGGGAGGGGGGAGGAAAATTGATGAAGCGGTCCTGTGGCTACCGCTGCTCTTCTCCGAACTCTCCCTCCCTGCAGGACAAGAAGTACACACTGACCATGGAGGATCTGGCTCCCGCACTGGCAGAGTATGGTGTCAACGTCAAGAAGCCCCACTACTTCACCTAGGCCCCGCTGGGGGATGGCATCTTCGGGACTCCTGGCGCTTGCCCGCCTGCATTCCCCCCACTCGCTCGCTCGCTCCCTTCAGAGACGTTGTGCTGGTTGCCATGATATTAAAGTGCTTTCTGGGGCCTGCGTAGATCTCTGCCCACTCCCTTTCTGGCTGCTGCCAAGGGTGGATCCTGGCAGGGGGAGGAAGGGGGCAGCCTGGACCAGGAGGGGGAGCTTATTGTGTCTCTCTGCCCCACCACCCTTTAAACCCCCTGGACTGTTGGCAACAAGTTTGCTTGTGTAACCCTAGAGATTTTTGACCTCAGGAGCTGGGGCCTGACCTGCTGCCTGCCATGGAAGAAAGTGCTGCTGTGCTTGGCCTCTTTGGCCGCGTGTGTGTCCAGTGGGCACCAACTGGGGTTGCCCGGTGCCCTTGGGCTAAGAAAGTCCAGCAGAGCAAGCGCTGTTGCTGCGTTCTGGGCTCGATGTTCTTCTGGCTGCCTTGCAGGTCCAGATGTCTTGTTTGAGAACACGTGTGTGTCCAGGCGATATCCTTGTGTGTGCAGGGGAAGTGTTGCGCTATAAAAAGGGGACACCTGCATTTCTGAAGTTGTGAGCGTGGAGTGAATTTTTGTGCCTGAGTTCATCAGCACCACGGTGCCCCTTTGGACCGGCTCTGGAACCAGGAGGGTCCCTTCCGGGCACGCCCCTCCGCCCCCTTTCCCAAAGAGGAGGGCACTAGCGCAGGGAAGCAGCAACCCGGCTCTTCCCATTTCCACACACCAGGAGAAGAGAGGCTGCCGAGTGGAAAGACACCTCTTGGGCCCCACAAAACCCAGGAGCATCTTTCGTTCAGAACCAGACTGCCCAAACTAGGGCAGGTGTTCCGGTCCACTGGAGCTCTTCAGCAGGCCAGATGCTGCTTTGCACGGTGGGGGTCAGAGATGTAGGGGGTTGGCTTGAAACTGGCAGCATAGAACAGGGCTCCACCCGCACCTGTGCCTTCCCGCTGCCCGGTCTGCACTGTGCTTGTTCAGAGATTTACCCAGCAAACTACTAAACATCCGCAGGGGTGGTGCAAACTTGCTGGGGAGGCAGCCCCCCTCCCCCCAAAGGCTCTGCCCCAGAGATATTTGTCACCTAGGCTGATCTGCTGACTAGGAGTACCTTTGCAGCGAGGCCAGATCTGTGCCCTCACCCCCACGGGGTGTCTTGTTCTCCCAGTGAGGTCTCTGTTAGGCAGGAACCCCAAGGTGCATTTCCTCTGTAGCTCTGCCACTGAAGACGGAGCACGAACCCCCCCCCCCCCCCCCCAGGCCCACAACAGCTTCACCGAAGCCGTGGTCTCCAGGGCTCCCTCCAGCGTGGCCTCCCTCCACGCCCACCAAGCAAGAGGAAGCAACCAGCAGGGCGTCCTTTCATAGCAAGTGTTTATTTGAAGGCCCTGGCCATAGCCCTGGGGCTGCATAGAAAAAAGAAATAAAAAGCTAGAATTAAGCTCACTTGGGGGGGGCAAGGGCGAGGCAGGAGCAGAAATGCGGCTGCAGGCAGCGAGGGAGTCGTGGTAGAGGAGCTTGCCGTACTGAGGAGGACCTTGTCGAAGCAGCAAGAGTCTGGTTACACGTGACAGGAGAGCAAGGCGGCAGACAGCGAGCGTGACCCCCCCCCCAGCTCCTGTGCGGGGGAAGGCGAGGCGGTGGGCTCCAGCTGTACCGTATTGTCGGGGGCGACACCACCCAAAGGCACTTGGGCAGGGCGGGGGCCAGGGAGGGATGGGGGACGGCTCTTCCCCTCACTTCTCCTGCATCTTCTCGAGGATGGGGACGATCATGTCAAATTTCGGGCGCTTTGCTGGGTCTTCGTTCATGCAGATCTTCATCAGCTTGCAAATGTGGGGAGAGATCCCGGGAGGGATGGTTGGCCGCAGGCCCTCCAGAGCCACCTAGGGTGACATCAGAGGAGTGAGAGCTCCACGGCTGCCCTCGGGGGGGGGGCCCTCGGGGGGGGAGCAGCCCCGCCCACGCCCCCTCCTCACCTTCATGCCAATCTCCATGTTGGAGAGATCGGCGAACGGCACCTCCCGGGTCACCAGTTCCCAGAGCAGCACAGCAAAGCTCCACATGTCTGCTGAGCGGCGGTTGATCTCCTCCGCCTTCTTCTGCAGAGCTGGAGAGACAAGAAGCCCAGCTCAGCTGCCAGCTCTTCTGCCGGGTCCCCGGCACCTTTCCTTGAATGGCTGGTTGGGGCTGGGCGGGCACGAAACACCCTCAGCGCTCATCAAGGGACCGAAGCCCCAGGGGAGGGCAGAAAGGAGCGCTTTGTGCCAAATGGGCTGCACCCCGCCCCCACTCACCCTCTGGCGCTACCCACGCAGGGGCGTACATCCTGCCCGGGCACTGGAAGGAGAGCTTGACGTCTGCCATGCTGATTCGTGCAGTCATGTCCTCGTCTATCTGTTGGACAAAACACGCTGAGCCTGAGCTGCTGGGTGCCTCCCGCCCCAACTCCTGGCACTGCCCCCCCCCCACTCACCATGACGCTGCGGCTGTTCAGGTAGTGCCGGGGGATGAGCGGCTCCAGCGTGTGCAGGAAGGCCATTCCACGCGCAATGTCCAAGGCAAACTTCACCGCCTGGCTCTGGTCCACCACAAAATCTGCCGCGAGAGGACAGGTGCTGGGGTACAGCAAGGCCACGCCAGGCGGGGGGTGGGGGTGGGATTACGTGGCCCGGCTGCTCCCCTCATTGGCCAAGCGGGACCTGCTCCTCCAGAGCCCCCTCCACCCCCACCCACCATGGCTCTTACTGGCAGGGAGCAGAAGAGGAAGCGCTGGGGGAGGCAGACCGTGGGCCCCCTCTGAAGCTCCCGTATCTAAACCCCACGCAAACGTCTGAACAGACGTGACAGAGACTGGTGGGGCTCAGCAGCCACCGCTCGTGGCCGGCAGAAGAACCCACTGCGCCCTGATGCACCCAAACGGAGAAGCTAAGCCAGGCCTGAGCCGACTGAGGAGCTGTGGTCATTCCCCCAGCCCAGCGGCTGAAGGAAGGAAGGAGAGCTCCCAAAGGTACTGCGTGTGCAGTGCCAGGAGATGGACTCTGGTCTGATCCAGCTGCTGTCAGCATTTGCAGAGGGTGGGCAGGAAGGCTTGTTCCTCATCCATAAGAACATAAGAACTAGCCTGCTGGATCAGAACAGAGTCCATCTAGTCCAGCACTCTGCTACTCGCAGTGGCCCACCAGGTGCCTTTGGGAGCTCACAGGCAGGAGGTGAAAGCAAGGGCCTGCTGCTGCTGCTGCTGCTCCAGAGCACCTGGTCTGCTAAGGCATTTGCAATCTCAGACCAAGGAGGATCAAGACTGGTAGCCATAGATCGACTTCTCCTCCATAAATCTGTCCAAGCCCCTTTTAAAGCTATCCAGGTTGGTGGCCAAGGGAGAGCGACCCGGGGGGAGGGGGGGTGCCCCTCTGCCAGAAGATGGGATCGGCAACCGCTAGCTCAAGGCTGCCTGTCTCTTGAGCTCACCCATTTTAGACCTCAGACGCTCAAAGGCCACAACTGAGGACTCCACACTCTGTTCAGAGAAAACCTGCAAATCCACTCAGATCCCAATTAGTTTCAGGGAAACCCGACACAGCCCACAGACAGAGGAAAGGAAGGGAGACCTGTCCTAAGACCCCGGACAATCTGGGAGGGGGGGGGGAGATGTCCACTACCCTATAGTGCAAACGATATGTATGTTTGAGGGTGAGGAGGCAATTTTCAGTATTTAAAAAAGGAGCCAGCAGTGGGGGACGTTGATGGAAACGTGGCACATTTTAACTGCTGAACTACACAGAAAGAAGCAGATGCAAGATCCAGGATCTTTTCTGTCCTGATGGCAACGACATCTGCTGCTGCACACCTGAGCAAGGAAGAGGCCGTGGCACTTATGGGGCAGGATCAAGTCCAGGCATTCCACGTGTCCCCCCCCCCACACACACACACACAAGCGAACCACAGGACTCACTTGTGCCCTCGTGAAGCACGTTGTAGAGGGAGCCGTAGGGCATCCAGTGGGTGATGACGATGGGGTGGGGGGCGGGTGGGGCTTGGCAGGCCCCCAGCACCGGAAGCACGTTGGGGTGCGAGAAAATCCTACCGAGCAGAAAAGGGCGTCAGTAAAACAGAAAGCCGGCAACTGCCTGCCCCCGGGGACTGGCCCCTCCCCCATCACCTGAGCTTCGGGTATTCTTCGTTGAAGTCCCGGCTCTTCCGCGTCGTCCAGTCCCGCACCTTCAGCACCTTGATGACGATGTCGTTACCTTGCCAGCGGCCCTTCCACAACTGCGGGGGAAAGGGGTGTCAGGGTGGGAAAGGGCAGGAAGGCACGACAGCCACGGGAACTGGCCACAGGCACAGACAGCAGCCAGTGGGCAATTAGCCTCCCAGGTATCCTCGGGGGTGGGGGGGGGTGGCGTGTGGGGAAAAAGGTCAGCACCTCTCCTGATTGGTTCTCGTTGAGTTTGTGGCCCAGACTCAGCTGCCGGAAGTCGATCCCTGCCAGCTTGTTCAAAGTCCCGTTGCCTAGAACAAACAGTCAGGCCAGGTCTGCGAGGGCTTCTCAGCCAGGGCCCCTGCCCACCACCTCTGCGCCCCCCCTCCCACACACACTCTGGGGGGGAAAGTATCTTACGGGGTCGCGTTCGCGTTGTGCCCTTCCAGAAGGTATCTTTATAAGGAATGCGGGTCAGACTTTGGCCCAACTTCTCTGCGCGTTCTGCAGGGAGAGAGAAACCGGCACCCCTAAAAAGGTGGGAGGGGGCACGGGCAGGCGCCAGAGGGAGGAAGCTGCCCCATCGGCCTCCTGACCAAGCACCCCTAACCCTTCCCACGAGACGCCCCAGCTCCCAAACGTTTCCACAAAGAAAGTGCCCTGGCAGGCCCCGCTCATGCCCAGAGAGAGCTCAGCAAGAGGAGGGGCACACTCACGCTACCAGGCCCCCAAGGTGTGGGGCTAGAGGCGGCAACCAAAGCCGCGGAGCTGGTGTGCGGCAAGCCTTCTCACCTCTCAGCGAGTCTCGCAGGGGCGCCTTGGCTTTGTCCAGGGGAGTCTCCCCGTATTTGCTGCAGATGCTGACCAGAGCCCCACTGCTCACCAGGTCCTGGCAAGAGGCAGGCGAGGAGAGAGCGGGTCATGTCGGCCGGGGGGGGGGGGCTTGGAAACAGCCCAGCCCCTCCTCGCAAGGCCCAAGCACACCTCCGCAGTCTACAGCCGCAGGTTTCAGGCTTGCCCCTCCCCCAACCCCCCTCCATCTGCCCCCCCTCCCCTCCAGCTCACACCTGATGGCGGCCTCACCTCAGCCACCTGCTCCTGGCCCCAGAAGCAGGCGTAGTGGAGTGGGGTGTTCCCATGTTCATTGACGGCGTTGATGTCCGCTTTGAACTGGATCAGCTGAGCAGAACAGGAAAAGGAGAAGTGCTGAGGGGGGGACCCTCCCTCTGACCCCCCCCCCCCCGGCGCAGCAGCAGTGTCCCTCCCTCCCCTCTTCCAGCAGGGGGCGCCCCAGAGCACGGGGTGTGTGCGTGAGCAGTGCCAGGAGGCTCGCAGCCCGCGAAGAGCTCGCAGGCAGCCCTACCTTCTGGACGATGTCTCGGTGGCCGTGGCTGGCGGCCAGGTGCAGGGGGGTGTCATCCCCGCGGTTCATGACGTTGATGCGCGCCCCGCGCATGACCAGCATGTCCACCACACTGGAGCGGCCCTCTCGGCAGGCCCAGTGCAGCGGGCTGAAGCCGTGGTCGTCTCTGCAGGGAGAGGGCTGGGCTCAGCAGCACGGACAGGGCGGCAGGGCGTGTCGCAGCCCCTCCTCTGCCAGGGATGCCGCCGACCCCCAGGTGGGGGCCGACCCTTCCCATGAATTACAGCTCCCTCCAGATCCCGCTCTGAAGAGCGAAGGGAGGAGGCTCTGTGGCGTTGCATTGCCGCCGCAGCCCCCGCCCCCCCCCCGAGGTCCCTGCCCTCCCCAGACTCCACCCCAACATCTCCAGGAGCACCCTAACCCCCCCCCCCGCGACTCGGAGGCAGCATCAGCGGCAGGAAGCCCCAGGAAGGGCAGAAGGCGGTCCAGGAGCGCGCCCCCCCCCCGGATGCCGCCCCCACCCCGGCGGCTGGTCTGTGGCTGCGGCCAAGCGCGGGAGGAGCGCGCCGCCGGCCCTTAAAAGGAGATCTCGGCCCAGGCAGCCCCCCCTCCCCTCGGTCGCTTTGCGGGCGGCGGCGGCCAACCCCACGGAGCCCCTCCCCGTCGCCGCCCTGGTCGGGAGCGCCCGTCGGAGGGAGGGAGGAGGGGGGCGCCGGCGCTGTCAAGCGAGGGCGGGCTGGGAGGCTCGGGGGGCGGGGGACAGACGGGCGACCCCCGCCCTAGCGCGCCCTCCCGCCGGGAGATCGCCCGTCGGCTGCCAGTCCCGCCTGTATGCTGGCCGCGGCGGGAACCTCCGGCGGGAGAGTCCTACCTGGCCGGGCGGGCGTGCGATTCCGCCCCCGCCCCCCCTCCCGCGCTCACCCTTGGTTGAGGTCATTCTCGGTGTTGTCCAGCCAGAGGCGCACGGCCACGGCGTTGCCCTCCCGGCACTGGGTGAAGATGTCGTCCATGGGCGCGGGGCGCGGGGCGGGGGCTCCTCCTCCTCCTCGGGGTGCGGGGGGGGTCTCCGCCGGGCGCTGCGCGGGAGGGAGGGAGGGTCGAGGCGCCGCTGCTGGCCTGGGCGGGGGCTCCTTCCTGCTGCCCGCCCGACTGCCAGGGCGGGGGGCCCGGGCGAGCGGAAGGGGCGGAAGGGAGGGCGCGCGGCCTCCGGGCGGCAGGGGGCGCTCCGGCCACCAGAAGGGCCCGCCCCCGCCCGTGACGTCGCTCGCCTGCGCCGCTGCGGGGAGCCCATGCCCGCCGTGACGTCACTGGTCTGCGCTGCTACCGGGAGCCCGCGCCGCCTGCCGGCCTGCCTGCCTGCCCGGGGCCGCCGCCGCCGCCATGTTCGAGGAGGGCGCCTGGAGCGACGGAGAAGGGGCGCCCCCACCGGCTGCGCGCCCCCCGCTCCCGCCGCCGCCCCCCGCCCGCCGCCGCCGCCTCCTGGCCACCCTGCGGCGCTTGGAGGCCGCCTCGGCCGCCGCCATCCCGCCCAGCGCCTCTTCTCCCCGCGGGGAGCGCAGCGCGGCGGCCGAGGCGGAGCCCGAGGGGGGGGCGGGGGCGGAGCGGCGGCTGAGCAGGCGGCAGTGGCGGAACCGGCAGAAGAACCAGCGGCGGCGCAAGAACAAGTTCCGTCCCGGCCAGCGCCCGCCAGCGCCCCGCTCCCCCTCGCCGCCGCCCCCCGGGGCCCCCTCGCCCCCCTCGCCCCCCTCGCCCCCGGTGCGGCGGCGGCTGGAGCAGCGGCTGGACTCGGCCCGCTTCCGCTACCTCAACCAGCAGCTGTACAGCCGGCCCAGCCGCCAGGCCGCCCGCCTCTTCCAGCAGGACCCCGAGGCCTTCGCCGCCTACCACCGCGGCTTCGCCCAGCAGCTGGCCCGCTGGCCCGACAGGCCCCTGCAGCGCTTCGTCCGCTACCTGCGCCGCAGGTGAGGGGAAGGGGCGGGCGGGCGCAGCCGCCGGTGGGTTTCTGCTGCAGCCGCAGGGGCTTCCTCTCCTCTCCTCTCCCGAGCAGGCCGGCTTCGCTGGTGGTGGCCGACTTCGGCTGCGGGGACTGCACGCTGGCCCGGAGCATCCCGAACCGCGTGCACTGCTTCGACGTGGCAGCCCTGGACCCCCGCGTGACCATCTGCGACATGGCCCAGGTACCCCACAGCAGCAGCAGCAGGACGGGGGGGGGGGGGGCTCTCGGCCCAAGCTCTGCACAGACTGCCCCTTTCTGCCCCGAAGCTGTGCCTGGGGGGCTGTGGGCACAGGATCCCCTGCTTGTGCTTGGGGGAGGGGGTGACCTCTGGCATGGGATGTCATCCCATCTCCCCCCCTCCCCCAACATTGTTCCCGGCTCACATGGCCACAGGTGCCCCTGGAGGATGCTTCTGTGGACGTGGCGGTTTTCTGCTTGGCGCTCATGGGGACGAATCTGTGTGAGATCCTGGAAGAAGCCAACCGGGTGTTGCGAGTCGGGTAATTGGGGCCAAGAGACTGGACTGACTGGGCGGGGGGGGGGGGGGCATCGCAGCCATGACCGGAGCATCAGCAGCAGGTGCTTGGCCGGCCCTGCCTGCACACAACTCCCTGTCCTGCAAGCAGGGCTGCCAGACCCCAGGAGGCTCGGCTAATTGGCCGCCTTTCAGCCCATTCAGAAAACCAGGTCCCCCCCCGTCCCCCCCCCCCCCGCGCTCAGTGTAGCTCTTGTGTCAAGCCCTTTGCTTCTGAAGGCCCCGCGAACTGGCCTTAACGGATCAAAGATGCTGCTAATAACTGCGAGGAAAGATCAGGTGCTTGTTTTTGTCTGGCACTGAAGAGAGAGAGAGAGAGAGAGAGTGAAGTGCCATCAAATCACAGCCAACAAATGGCAACCTGGCAGTCTTTTCAACGCGGAGAGGGGGTTTGCCGTTGGCTGCCGCTGCACAACCGCCCTGGGTGGGTGGTCTCCCATCCAAGTGCTGGACAGCACCGTGGTCCACCCGGGGGCCCAGAATCCTGCCTAGCAGAGCGGCTGGCCAGTTACCTTGGAGGGCCAGCAACAGGGCAGCACTGGAGCCAAAGGTTTGCCCCCTCGGTGCCTGTGGAGGTTCCCTTCAGTCGCCATGGCTAGCAGTCGCCGAGAGATCAAGGGGCGGCCCTGCTTAGCTCCCAAGATCTCACGAGATCGAGCTCGACTGGCCCTCCCAGGCGAAGGCCCGTAGCCACCTGCCAGGAATCGGCGGTCTCCAAAAGAAACTGTCTTGGATTTGCAGACCCAGTGACTTCAACATGCCCCCGTCCTGGTCAGAATTCCTCCCGCTTTTCCATGGAGTCTCCCAAAGTGGCGTCATGCCCTGATGAGAGGTCTGCACCCCACGGATCGGGGGCCCTGGCAGGACAGAGCGGGCCCAGGGGCTTTCTCCCTTGGGGCAGAAGGGGAGGGGGGTTGGTGGGGGCCCCCAGGGCTGACTTCCTCCCATCCCCTTCCTGCACCTGGGCCAGTTTCTGCCACCTTTTCTTCATTGGGGGGGGGGTGCGATGACCAGGCACGCTCTTTTCTGCAGGGGCGTTCTCCTGGTGGCCGAGGTGGCCAGTCGCTTTGAAGACCTGCATGGCTTCCTGGGGTCCTTGGCCTCACTGGGTTTCCAGTTGGTCTCCAAGGTGAGTTGGGGGAGGGTGCATTCTCTCTCGGGCTGGCAGTGGGCGTGGTCTGCCTCCCTCCTGCTCCTGACCAGTTCCCTCCCTCTCCCCCCACCCTCAGGATGTCTCTGGCTCCCACTTCTACACACTGGAGCTGCGCAAGGAGGGTCCGCCACACACCAGTGGGGCTGGCCCCACGAAGACACCCGCAGGCTTGGTGCTCCGGCCCTGCGTCTACAAGCGGCGCTGAGGGGGGGGTGAAGCCAGGGCGCATGATGTCTGTGCGCAGTCTGAATAAAGCACCTGCCATCCCTGGCCAAAGCTATGCTGTCCGCCATTCAGCACAATGGCGTGGCTGTGTGGACGGTGGCGGAGCAGAGGGCGACGTGGACCGTGGCAGGGAGCTCTGGGGCTGGAGGCGGTGCTGGCTCCAGGGTGGCGGGTACGAAACTGGACTTCAACCCGGCTGCCTTGGCAGAGCTGCAGTGCTGGTCAGAACTGGGCACCGCCGGGTGGGGGGGGGGGGACTGTGCTGTAGGGGTTGCTGCTGAGGCTCCCTGCAGAGGTGGGACCCGGTGGCTCCCGTGGTCTCAGGCTCCTTGCTGCCGATGAGCCTGCCCGGGGTTCATGCAGGAGCTGACGGGCTAGAGGGCCTGGCCAGACCGGGAGGCAGAACCAAGGAGCACGAGGGCCAGGCTTTGTATACGCAAACAATACATCCCTTTATTTCTGTACGCGTGTGCTTTTTGGTCTTTGCCCATTGCTGGCTCGGAAGCGGGGGTGGGGGGTGGGAGTCTTTCTTCACGGGGACGAGCGGTCTTCCTGCAAGATGCTGACAGCGTGGACCCGTCGCTGGGCGCACACCTCCGGGGCCAGCTGGCACGGCAGGGCCACGTGCGTGACGGGCTTCCGCCTGCCGAGGGGCACAAAGGCGTCGGGCGTCCCGAGGAACACGGGGCACTGGTAAGTGGGCTTTTGGGAGGGCACCTTCCATGGCTTGAAGGCCGCTTGGACCCAGATGGCGGGCAGCTTGCAGGGCTTGGCCGAGGGGGCCTCTTGCAGCCGGTAGCTGTGGGTGTCCCAGAGAGCGTGGCGTAGCTCCAGGCCTGTCAGGTACAGCCCCACCTTGTTGGGAGCGTTGCTGGGGGGCCGCATCGTGAGCAGAACCTGGGGGAGACAAGGACCGAGGTTGGCGTCCGGGAGCCGGGCTCTGCTGCCCTCCTCCGTGCTGGGCCAGGCAGGGGCCTACCTGTTGCTCCAGGGAGTAGCGGTCCAGCTCCTGCTTCTCTGCACGGGCGGCCTCCTGCCGCAGGGCCAGGAAGAGGCGCTGGGGGTACTGGAAGGCGGCCAGCTGGAAGGTCACCCCTGCCTGGTCCTTCAGGTAGCAGCAGAGGAGCTGGCAGCGGCGGCGGAGCATCTGGAGCCAGGCCTGGGGGGGCTGCGGGCCGGTGGGGGTGTATCGCAGCCACAGGCAGGGGACTCTGCCTTGCTTCAGCTCCCGCAGGATGGCGGTGCAGTGGGGGGAGGGGCAGGGGGGCCCCTGCAGGTGCTCCTGGCAGCACCGGAGGTCTCTCTGCACTTGCTGCAGCAGGGCCAGGAGGCTGCCGGCCTCCTCCAGCAGGAAGCGCTGCAGGGGCCGCAGACTGGAGTGGGGCTGCCCCTTGGGCACGTGGATGCGGACTCCCACCTCCCAGCCGCACGCCTCCAGCTTCCCCTGCAGTTCCTGGGCCAGCTGCAGCCCCTGCGCCACCAGCTCCTCCACGGCGGCTTTCGGCTGGCCGCTCGGCAGGCGCCGTGGCTGCCACAGGCCCTGGGCCTTTTGCAGAGCCGAGAGCATGGCCCGGCTGCGGCTGGCCAACAGCTCCTGCTGCAGGCCGCTGCTCAAGCCCACCCAGGCCGGCTCCATGGGCATCGGGAGCCGCTTGATGCGTGCCTCGGTGGCCGCCGCCGCCTCTTCCTCGGACAGCTCTGGAGGGAAGAGAAGAGGGGCAAACTGCAGTCGCCCTGCCTGCCTCGGGGGGGATGGGGGTGGGGGGGGGTGAAGAGGGCTGCCGGCAGGTGCATTGCTGGGTCGCTCACCTGGGTCTGGGTTGCCTCGGACAGCGGCCAGGAGGTTGGAGAGGCCAGACTCGGCCAGTTGGTGCGCGTCGGAACTCAGGAACTGCTGGGTCAGGTACTGCGTGGCCTCAGCATCTCCGCTGTCCAGGATGTGACCCCCAAAAGGGATGCTTCCTGCAGGTGATGCAGGCAGGGGAATCGAAGAGAGGCTCAGCTGGCCCCAGGGACAGGAGGGCCTCTGGTAAAGTGCCCCCCCCCCCCCCGCCGAAGCGATCCTCTGTACCTGCAAGCTCCTGCAGGGCTGTTCCCGAGTTGTCCATCAGCCTGCTCAGCCGATCCTGGGCCTTCAAGCCTTCCCAGAGTTCCACTTGGCTCCTGCAAGTAGCCCGAAACAGGAGAGTGTGGGTGTGCCTTTTGGTCCTTGCTCAATGCGGCAGCCGCCCTCCCCACAAGCGGCAGCAGGCTCTCCCGGGGCTGCTGGCTCCCACCTATAGGGATGGGGGGAGGTCTTCGCTGGAAGCCGCGTCTCAAAAAGGATATCAAAGAGATAGAAAAAGTGCAGAGAAGGGCAACGAGGATGGTTGAGGGACTGGAGCACCTTCCTTATGAGGAGAGGCTGCAGCGTTTGGGACTCTAGTTTGGAGAGGAGACACCTGAGGGGGGATATGATCGAAGTCCATAAAATTATGCATGGGGTAGAAAATGTTGACAGAGAGACATTTTTCTCTCTTTCTCACAATACTAGAACCAGGTGGCATCCGTTGAAAATGCTGGGGGGAAGAATTAGGACTAATAAAAGGAAACACTTCTTCACGCAACGTGTGATTGGTGTTTGGAATATGCTGCCACAGGAGGTGGTGATGGCCACTCACCTGGATAGCTTTAAAAAGGGCTTGGACAGATTTATGGAGGAGAAGTCGATCTATGGCTACCAATCTTGATCCTCTTTGATCTGAGGTTGCAAATGCCTTAGCAGACCAGGTGCTCGGCAGCAGCAGCAGCAGGCCATTGCTTTCACCTCCTGCACGTGAGCTCCCAAAGGCACCTGGTGGGCCACTGCGAGTAGCAGAGTGCTGGACTAGATGGACTCTGGTCTGATCCAGCTGGCTTGTTCTTATGTTCTTAAGCCTGCCATAGCCACTGGGCGTGTGGGGGGAACTGGGAAGTGGGGGGGCAGCAGATCGATGCTCTGGGCCACTGGGAGGCCCTCCAGCTAAGCCAACAGTCTGCAGGTGTCGACTGGGAAGCTCAGTGATCTCTGCCCTGGGATCACGGCTTCGGGGGCTTGTGCCTCTCTTGGGGCCACTGGAAGAGCAAGCCAGGAGGAGGGAGGGAGGAGGCGGTGGCGGCAGGGGAGACCCGTCGGCACTCGGTGGGCCTGCCCTTCGGTCCCTGGCTCACCACAGGTAAGAATCCGCCTGAGTCCAGTGGCCATACGCCTGCCTGTAGTTCACTGCCGCGTACAGCACCAGCAGGGCCAGCCGGTGGTTTGTGTCCAGGCCTGGCACCTTCCCCTGCAGCAGGTGATGGGTGCGTGCCAGGATGCTTCTGAGTTCTAGGGGCATCTCGCAGAAGAGGACCACGCTGTTCCGATGGATGGGCCCTGGGGGCAAAGGCAGCGTCGGGCACTGAGTGGAGCTTGTGGGGGATTTTCCATCTGCAGAGAAGGGGGTGGGGGGCAAACCTGGGCCCTGGGGAAAGAGGCCGTGGGTGCCCCACTGGCAGCTAGGCCTGGGCCCCTCCTGGCTTTCAGCTTGCTGCTTCCCACAGGGATCTCCTTTGGGTTTTCAGTCAGCCGACAGGAGGGCTGTTCCTGGTGCTCGCCCGTGCCCCAGCAGTACCTGGCACAGAGCCTGGGGCATCAGCTGCAGTGATGAGCCAGAGGCGAAACTTGGGGTGGATCTCAAAATCTCCTCCTTCACTGTCCCCTGCCAGACAGAAGAGGAGATGTGAGGGGGGGGGGCGAGAACAGCGGAGCCCACCCAGGCCCTCCTTCTGGGCACCCAGGCTGCTGTGCTGCCTCAGAACGGCCGGGTGGCGAAACCTCCGACCTCTTGTGACACAGGGGATGAGACTGCACGAGGAAGCACAGGGGGACACGGAGACGACAAAACAGTTCATCCTAGAAGCACCTTTCCCATCTGGTTCTGGTGGGTTTTCTGGGCTGTGTGGCCGTGGTCTGGTGGATAGGGTTACACGGTGTGTCCAGACTTCCCTCTGTGATGCACCTCTGAAGGGATGCCGGCCACAGATGTAGGCGAAACGTTAGGAACAAGATCCACCAGACCACGGCCACACAGCCCCCCGGAAAACCCACCACAACCAGTTGAATCCGGCCGTGAAAGCCTTTGGCCACACAGAGGAGAAATCGATTGCGTGGCTCTGCCTCCACGCTCAGGGTACTGCTTCTGCCCGAGGGGCAGGTAGGCTCAGCCAAATAAGCCTGTTCCCCTTAGGAGCCACCCACTGGCGGGGTGCCCTGCAGCCTCCAGAGGGCAGTCCTCAGCCCACCCTCCCTCCCTCCTAATTCTCAGCCGGCTGACGGACGGACGGTGGAGAGGCCCGAGCGAGGGACTGCGGGGTGGTGGGGAGAGCCTCAGTGTCTGGAGCGGTACAGGAAGGTTGCTCTTATCCCCAGAATCCGGCCACCATTGTCTTCGTGCCGCGTGGCAGCGTCTAGTTCATGTCTCCACTCCCACGCGTGTCACAGGTGTACCTGAAGCTTCCCCTCAACATATCAGGCCAGACTGGCAGCAGGACTCCAGGGTTTCAGGCAGAGAAGGGTCTTCCGCATCCCGCTGGAGATGCCACCAGGCACGGAGCCAGGAGCCTTCTGCGTGCAAGCCTGTGGCTTCCCCACTGCGCTGCAGCCCCTCCTCAATGGGGGGCCGGCTTGGAGTCGTCCTGCACCCTCCTGGTTTGCTTAGGTGGCCCTGCCTGTCCCTCCAGCTCACGGCTACCGACTGTGGCCCCGTACGTCTTCCTGGGGGCTTCCCATGCGTGGGTTCCCCTGGTGGTTCCTGCATCGTACGTTGCAGTCTGCTTGTGTGCAGTTTGTTCATGTCAGTCGAGTCTGCCTTTTGACTGATTTGGTTTCCTCCACATCCTTCCAACAAGCATTTCAGGAAACCGCTCGACTCAGGTGTCAGGAGCACCTTGGAGTGTGTCTGTTTCTCCTGGCAAGCAGTGGCATGCCGGCACAAGATGGAGCCCGGGGCAGGAGATGAGTTTCCCGCCCCCACCCTGGGCTCCATTTTGTGCCGAGGGCAGGTCTGCCCACCCTAGCCCTCTTCCACAGCTGCTGCTGGTGGAGACCACAAGGGCCGCTGCCGTGCAGGCCGGAGCCCAGGGAGGGGGACCTGCCTGTCCCATCTCGAGGCAGACGGACGCGAGTGCTTCAGCCCCCAACCGGGATGTCTACTGTGATGCGCCGAGGCCCACCGAACCCAAGGCAGGCCTTCTTGAAGGAAGGTGCTCTCCTGTAAAGCTTTCCCACTGGCCACAGCATGGTCTTTGTGCAGTGGCAGTGGTGTAACAAGGCAAACTGGAGCCCTGGGCAAAACCTGAGTTGGTTTTCCCCCCCGCCCCCCGCCCCCCGCCGCCATGGGCAGCCACCCCACCACAACCAACAAAAATTTTTTGCACCAGGTCATTGGTGCCTGCAGGGGGTGCATTTTTAGACATATCGCCACTGAAATTTCAGCGTAGCATCAGGAGACTGTCCTTATGCTACCCCCCAAGTTTGGTGCAGTTTGGTTCAGTGGGGACAAAGTTATGGACCCTCAAAAAGGTAGCCCCCATCTCCTTAGCTCCCATTGGAAACAATGGGGGATGGGGGCACCCCCTTTGGGGGTCCATAACTTTGGAGTCCCTGAACCAAACCTCACCAATTTTGGGGGATAGCATAAGGACAGTCTCCTAATGATATGTTGAAATTTTGGTGCCGCTAGCCTAAAAACTGTGCCCCCTGCAGGCCAAAAACGGAAATCCACTAAAAATACCCAAAAACGAACCCTGCATTTTTGGTGCCCCCCACAAGATGATGCCCTGCGCAGCTGCCCACCTTGCCCAATGGGCATTACGCCTCTGAGTGGCACCAACCCTTCGGAGTGTCCTCCTGCAGTGAGGGGGCCCTGCCCACAAGTGTGGTATTACAAACATGGCCAAGCTGCTGTGTTGCGGTGGGGGGCTGTCTGCTGGGGCGGAAACGGGACTCCCCCTCTGCCGGCTTGCTGGGCTGGCCTCTATCGCCCCCTCGAGGCACCACCACTGGCGGGAGAGGCGAGGCTTCCGCGAAGGTCCGCCCAGGCTCACCTGCCTGCGTGCCCAGGATCCGGTCCAGCTGCGCCAGCACTTTGGGGTCCCACCGCTCCTGCAGGTGGCAGCTGCTCAGCACCAGCCACTTGCCCTTCTTGGCGCAGTAGGGCAGCATCCGCAAGACCCGGCCCACGGCGTCCGAGGTTCCCAAGGAGGTGACCGCGATCTTCCCCTGCAAGCCTCACAACAGTGCCCTCAGCTCAGGGGGGGTGGCTGGCAAGGGAGCCCCCACGCCCCCTCCCTCCCTCCCTCCCTCCCTCCCTCCCAGCATTGTCTCCCTACCCGTCCTTGCTGCTGGGCCATCTGCTCGATCCAGTGGAGAGGGGGCGTGAAGGAGCCCGGGGCCCCTGCTGGGGGCACGACAAAGACAACGGGCCGGTTGGCACGGCTGTGGGAGTAAGCGGAGGTGATGGCCTCTTCCTCCGTGGGGGACCAGCCCAGCAGGCAGGTGGTGAGGTCGCAGATGACTCTGCTCATGGCTTCCGGCCGCAGGATGCGCCATAGGATGGCCCGCTGGAACAGGCTGAGGTGGGCGTGGCTGGGGCAGAGGGCCAGCCCCACCACCGTGGAGGGCAGGTGGAAGTACTCCAGCCACTGCGCAGGGCGCCCGGCCAGAGAAGCCAGGAGCCCCTGGAAGCCAGGGAGCCTCTCCAGCAGTTGGCACTCCTGCCACGCCCCCTCACCCACCCAGCTGGGGCGGGGCACGCCGGCTTCGGGCCGCAGCAGCTCCTGGGCCGCCGGCTCACGGAAGCCCTGGAAGAAAGCCAGCCGCTCCAGAGGGCTCGAGTCGCCGGCCACCTGCAGCATGGCCAGTGCCCCGAGGAAGGGATAGAGGAGGCGGTCCGTCTCCCGCAGGCCAGGGAGGGACTGCACGAGCAGGTGCCGCAGCACAGCCTTGCTCAGCTCCAGCAGGTGGGCCTCCAGAGACTCCTGCTTGTCGATGTCGGAGCGCTTGGCGGAGAAGAGGGCCTGGCGCATGCGGCTGAAGCAGTCCTGGGCGGGGAAGAGGTACAGCGGGTGGAGGCGGCCCAGCTGCTGGAGGGCCTGGTGAAGGGCCAAGCCGAGGCGGGCCACCGGCCGGTACTGGTCGCACAGCGCGGCCTGGTCCTGGTACAGGGAGCCCATGTGCTGGTGCGTGGCGTGCAGGGCTTGCAGTTGGGTCTGCAGCAGCTGCACCATTGGCATGAAGTTTTCCTCCTCCAGCAGCGACCGCTGCGGCTTGGAAATCAGGGCCACCAGCTCCTCCTGAAGGAAGCGAGAGTGAGGGGCTGCTTCTCAGGCCCGGTGCTGCCGGGGGGAGGGGGGCGCAAGACTCACATCTGTGGCCTCCAGCTTGGCCTCCAGCTGCAGCACTCCCAGCTGCAGGGCCCGGCGGTGCTTCAAGATCTCGTGGCGCTCAGAGTGCAGCACCTCCGCCAGCAGCAGCTCCTCCAGCTCCGCAGGACTGAGGCTCAAGTCGATCACGTTCAGGCTCTTCAGCACCCTCGGATCCAGCTCTGGGAAGAGCGGAGCAGCCGCTGAGGGAGGCCCCCACCCCCTGCCTGGCTCCAGGCCACGGCCACGGCCTCCCACAGGCAACCTTCATGTGGCCAGCAAAGGCCTGCAAACTCTAGCCTCACCGGCTATTTGCTGGGTGCCTTCCAGGCAGTGTGGCTGTCATCTGGAGATCTGAGCTCCTAACATTTCACCGGTACCTGTGGCTGGCTTCATCAGAGCCATGTCAGGGTCAGGTGTATTTCTCTCTGTTAGGAGCTAAAACAACAGACCGCAGCCACACAGTTCTCCTTGCAGGTAAAGGCATAGAAAGAAAGGGGTTTTGGTGTCTTACCCGGGAGATGAGAGCTCATGGCTGGACAGATATCCTGGCTCACAGTAGCACAGGAAGAATTGAACTTTTAAGCACACTCACTCCATCATTCCTTGATGGAGGAGTCATGGGTTCAAGGTGCAGGAAAAGAGATTCCACCAAAACATTAGGGAGAACTTCCTGACCGTCAGGGCTGTTCGACAGTGGAATGCATGGCCCCGGAGGGTGGTGGAGTCTCCTCCCTTGGAGGTTTTTAAAGAGAGGTTGGAGTCTGTCAGGAGTGCTTTGATTGTGTGTTCCTGCATGGAAGGCAGGGGTGTACTTGCCATGGGAACATAGGGAGTAAAATGTTACATGGGGGGCACAAAAAATCAGGTTCATTTGTGGTTTTTTTGTGCTTTTTTCAGTTTTTAACCTGCAGGGGGCGCAGGTTTTAGGCTAGCAGCACCAAAATTTCAGGAGTTTTTTTGGAAGACTCTCCTGATACCACCCAAGTTTGGTGAGGTTTGGTTCAGGGGGTTCAAAGTTATGGACTCCCAAAGGGGGTGCCCCATCCCCCATCCCCCATTGTTTCCAATGGAAGCTAATAGGAGATGGGGGCTACACCTTTGAGGGTCCATAACTTTGGACCCCCTGAACCAAACTTCACCAAACTTGGGTGGTATCATCAAGAGGGTCTCCTAAAGATACCCTGAAAGTTTGGTGTCCCTAGCTTAACAATTGCACCCCTGACAACAGGAACCTCCCAAACTGCCCAGATTCTACTTTTAAATCCACCCCCTTCGACATGGATTTAAAGGGAGAATCTGAGGTCCCCAGTTTAAACATTTAAAATGATGCTGTTTCAGGGTGGGGGAGAATCCACTCCAAATAGCATCAGTTTCAATGTTGTTTAAACTGGGGACCCCAGATTCTCCCTTTAAGGTGGATTTAAAAGGAGAATCTAGGCTGGGGCAGAACCAGCATTGAAAGTGATGCTGTTTGGGGGTGGATTCCAGGAGCAGCAGTGGTGTAGTAGTTAAGAGCAGGTGTAATCTGGAGTAATCTGGAGGAACCAGGTTTGATTCCCTGCTCTCCCGCCTGAGTGGTGGAGATTTATCTGGGGAATTCAGATTAGCCTGCACTCTCCAACACATGCCCGCTGGGTGACCTTGGACGAGTCACAGTTCTTCAGAGTTCTCTCAGCCCCACCCACCTCACAGGGTGTTTGTTGTGAGGGGGGATGGGAAAGGAGTTTTTAAGTCCCTTTGAATCTCCTATAGGAGAGAAAAGGGAGATATAAATCCAACTCTTCTTCTTCTTCTTCTTCTTCTTTTAAATCCACCTTAAAGGGCAAATCTGGGATCCCCAGTTTAAACAACATTGAAAGTGATGCTTTTGGGGGGGGGGAGAATCCACCCCCAAACAGCATCACTTTCAATGGTGTTTAAACTGGGGATCCCAGATTCGCCCTTTAAGGTGGGTGTCACAGGTCAAGGGAGGGCGCTGACCCTCCAGAGCCACCGTCTGTGCCAGCACGTCGACTCAACCCCTTCCAGCCTGCCCAGCAGTAGACCTGGCCCCCTTGCTGGCTGCCCAGCAGTAGACCTGGCCCCCTTGCTGGCTGCCCAGTGGTAGACCTGGGCGCTCCTCCGTGAGATCAGCAGATGGCTTGATTTCTCTCCCCCCCTCCACTGGACCTAGAAAAATGGAGCACGGAGGGAGGGGGAGGGGGGAAAACTCAGATTACATGCCGGGCTCCATTTCCCCTAGCTATGCCTCTGCTCCACCTTCCCGGGGGTTCATGCAGGCAGGCTTCTGCCCTCCCCAGGCCCTCCGTAGAGCCGGAGCTGGCACCAGGGATGTGCAGGGGGCCGAGTTGCACAATGCATGGGGAAGGAGCTACGTGACCCATGGGGGGGAGAGGACGTTTTGCCCCCTGGGCTCCACTTCCCCCATATGCCTCTGATGGTAGGGGGTTTGATAGCCCTTGGGGTCTCTTCCAACTCTTATGATTCTAAGCTTAGCCCTCTTACCTGTGGCCAAAGCCTCCAGGGGTATGTGGACACACAGATAGAGCTGGAAGGAAGATGAGACTGATCTCTCCTGCGGGGTCTGTGAGCAGGTCGATGGAACTCCCTGCAATGGCTCCTTCTTGACCAGCTGTTGGAGAACTGGACACCAGGGGATGTTCTTCTCCACGTCCACCAGCAACACAGGAACCCCTGTGGGGGAGGGGGTGGGGGGGGGAGGAGAGGCACCCGTGGCTTGCAGCTGCCCAGTTCAGCTCCAGAGAGCCCGGAAGGTCTGGCAGGCCACTCTGTGCCCCTCGGCTCACCTGTGCTAGCTGAAGTCAAGAGAATCTGCTCCAGGTTGGGGTCTTTCAACGACAACACAACTAAGTTGTCTTTGGGCGTTTCGTCGCAGTCGCCCTGCTCCACCATCTCCGGCTCCAGCTCAGCGCTGAGCAAGGCCTGGGACTCTACTGGGAGTAGACGGGCCCATGAGCCGCTGGCTGGGGAGGGGCTCAGGGACGGCCAGACTCACCCCAGCACCGGGGCAGCCCCGTTCTTACCTTCGTGCACTGCTGCCTCCAGGAGCAGCCATGCGGTGGCCTGCTTGTTAGGATCCACCAGCAGAGGCCAGCGGTGAGCCTGCCGGTGGGTCTCCGAGTGCAGCAGCAGGGCGGCCAGGCGGCTGTCGGGGTCACTGGGCACCTGGGCCCGATCCCAGAGGCGCTGCTCTCGCGCAGAGCTGAGCAAGGAGGCCAGGCGGAAGGGCTGTTGCACGGGCAGCAGGGGGGGGCCAGCGGAGGCGGAGCCCGGACAGGGCAGCTCCCTCTGCAGCAGCCGGCCGACGTCGTCCGGCCCCAGGGAGACCCGGCCCCCGGCACAGAGGGCCTGCCACTTGCCCAGCAGCTCTTCTCGCCGTGCGGAGGGGAACGGCCCCAAGTAGGCCAGGGCAGCGGCGCAGACCAAGGCGTCCCCGTGCAACGTGCTGTGCTGCTGCTCGAGAACCTGGGGGGGGAACGACGACAGAGAGCGTGTCAGAGCAGCAGGGCCTGCGGAGGAGAGGAGGGGGCTGAGCAGGAGAGGAGGGGGCCCCCTTCCCGGCCCTCACCTGCGTCTGCACGGTCCAGCTGGCCATGTGCTTCGCCACGGAGCTCTCCACGCAGCTGGCCTCCTCCCGGGCTTGCAGCGTCTGGGTCAGCTGCTGCAGCAGCTGCTGCTGCTGCCTCTGGGTCTCCTTCAGCTCCCGGATCCGGGCCTGCGTGGCATCCCTCAGGTTCTCCGAGATCAGGCGACTGTGGCCCAGCTGGGCTTTCTCCGAGTTGATCTGGACGTCGCAGTGTTCCAGCCTCGCCATGGACGGCTGCCAGCTCAGCAGTGCCTGGTGGTACCAGTAGATGGCGCAGATCCACCCCCAGAGGGCCGCGGCCGCTTGGCTGGCGCTCCTGATGGAGGCCAGGCGGAGGTTATTCCCCATCACCACCTTGCCCAGCTCATGGAAGAGCTCAGTAGAGATGGTGTCCTTGGGGTAGAAGACCAACTCCTGGAGGAGAAAGCAGAAATTGGCGGGGGTGGGGGGGGAGAGGAAGTAAGCTGGGGCAGAACCAGTCGGGGGGAGGTGGGTGGGGGGTTGTTTAATTCCTGAAGTCTCTTTATCACTGGCTGTTGAGGTGTTTTCTGGGTGGTTTGAGTAGACTAAGAGGAGGAACAGGAGTTAAGATTCATCCCCCGCCTTTTTCTCCTGCAAGGAGTGTCAAAGTGGTTTACAAAGTCCTTCCCTCCCCCTCCCCAAAACAGACACCTTGTGAGGCAGGTGGGGCTGAGAGAGTTCGGAGAGAACTGTGATTGGCCCAAGGTCACCCAGCAAGCTTCATGTGTAGGAGCGGGGAAACAAATCCAGTTCACCGGATAAGAGTACGCTGCTCATGGAGAGGAGTGGGGAATCCAACCCACTTCTCCAGATTAGAGTTCACGGCTCTTAGCCATGACACCACGCTGGCTTTCAGGTTTCTGTTCCTAACACTTCACTCGCATGTATGGCTGAATCTTCAGACACGTCACAATAAGATGTGTTTTACTCCGCGGCACCCTGACATACATGCCTCTGAAGATGCCAGCCACACTCCGTGGCACCCTGACATACATGCCTCTGAAGATGCCAGCCACACTCCGTGGCACCCTGACATACATGCCTCTGAAGATGCCAGCCACACTCCGTGGCACCCTGACATACATGCCTCTGAAGATGCCAGCCACACTCCGTGGCACCCTGACATACATGCCTCTGAAGATGCCAGCCACACTCCGTGGCACCCTGACATACATGCCTCTGAAGATGCCAGCCACACTCCGTGGCACCCTGACATACATGCCTCTGAAGATGCCAGCCACACCCCGCGGCACCCTGACATACATGCCCGAAGATGCCAGCCACACCTCGCGTGGCACCCTGACATACATGCCTCTGAAGATGCCAGCCACACCCCGTGGCACCCTGACATACATGCCTCTGAAGATGCCAGCCACACCCCGTGGCACCCTGACATTCATGCCTCTGAAGATGCCAGCCACACTCCGTGGCACCCTGACATACATGCCTCTGAAGATGCCAGCCACACTCCGTGGCACCCTGACATACATGCCTCTGAAGATGCCAGCCACACCCCGTGGCACCCTGACATTCATGCCTCTGAAGATGCCAGCCACACCCCGTGGCACCCTGACATTCATGCCTCTGAAGATGCCAGCCACACCCCGTGGCACCCTGACATACATGCCTCTGAAGATGCCAGCCACACTCCGTGGCACCCTGACATACATGCCTCTGAAGATGCCAGCCACACCCCGCGGGCACTTCGGACACACATGCCTCTGCAGATGCCAGCCACACCCCGTGGCACCCTGACATACATGCCTCTGAAGATGCCAGCAATACACCCCGCGGCACTCCTGGACATACTCATGCCTCTGAAGATGCCAGCCACACCCCGCAGCACCCTGACATTCATGCCTTCTGAAGATGCCAGCCACACCCCGTGGCACCTCCTGGACATTCATGCCTTCTGAAGATGCCAGCCACACCCCGCGGCACCCTGGACATTCATGCCTCTGAGAGATGCCAGCCACACCCGTGGCACCCTGACATTCATGCCTCTGAAGATGCCAGCCACACCCCGCGGCACCCCTGACATACATGCCTCTGAAGATGCCAGCCACACCTCGTGGCACCCCTGACATACATGCCTCTGAAGAGATGCCAGCCACACCCATTGCGGCACCCCTTGGACATACATGCACCTTCTGAAGATGCACCAGCCACACTCCGCGGCACCCCTGACATACATGCTCTTGAAGATGCCGTTCGTGGCACCCTGACATACATGCCTCTGAAGATGCCAGCCACACTCCGTGGCACCCCTGACATTCATGCCTCTGAAGATGCCAGCCACACAGCCTGGACAAAACTCTCAACAGCCAGCTGAATCTGGCTGTGAAAGTCTTCAACGAGACATCTCTCTCTCTCCATGGCTGTGTGCCAACAGAAACACCGGGGAGCCGATCCATACCAGTACAAGCATCAGCCTGGGAATACCAAGAGGAGAAATGGAAAATCGTCCAAATTGTTGTCAACATATTTAATTCTCAACACGGGCAAATCTGTGGACACTTAAATCCATCCAGACATTTCCTTCTGCAAACCTGAGAAAAGACCCAAGTCAAAAAAACAAACTCAACCCCCACCCCCACCCCCACCAACCTCCTGAAATGATAAAGAGAGTATTGTAGCTTTAAGACATTACTCCAATGTCTCCAGTGGTCATTGCTAAGGATGGGGGGAATTTCGTGACAGCAGTCAGGATGAGGCCCTGTCAGTTCACTGGGGGATGATGCAGAGGTCCAGCAGGGGGCAGGGGGGGCCTGAGGACCTGGGAGACCCAGGTTGGAACTTCCGCTCTGCCGTGGACACTTGCTGGGCGCCTGGAGTTGAACTGGAGTCCTGGTGGCTCCAGACTCAGCTGCCCTGACGGACGGACGGAGGCAAGAGCGGCCCTGGAGCAGACGCCCCGCCAGCACCCTTCCGAGTAGGTCACGGAGAAGACACAGGAGGGGAGAAAATCTATAATGGCAGCAGGTGATAAAAAGGGACCTTTGGGGAATATTTTAATGGTTCCTCTACCTCCGGCATTATTCCAAAAATGAAACCTTCATCTGGTTGTAAATATTAAGATTATACCAGCAACAATGGCTCTGTGTAGAAAACCGTGGTTTAAAACAAGTCTTGCTTGTTTTAATTAAATTGTGATTTAAATCCATTTAATTTAAATCAAATCGACACGGTTTTTGATAATCCCTAAAAGCAGTGAGACAAACCAATGAAACCTAATTTGCTTTTTAAAACTGTTATTTGCTATAATATGATTAAGCAATGCTAGGAACGAATAATTTTAGCAACTTATCCTCACAGTAATTGTAGAACTATTTTTTTATTTGCTTGTATTTTCTTCTGTCTTGTTTGATAAAGAGAAGAATTCCTTTTTTCAAACAAACATCTCTTCAGGCTTTCTGATAGGTTTGCTGCTTAAAGTTCAAAGAATTTAACTCACCCTCTTATTCTTTTGTACCCTCAGCAATATAAGTTGATAATCGCCCTTTAATAGATAAATCCCGGAGAGCTCCGCTGCTAAACAGTTTGCATTATCAAAGAAGCCTTCTTGGAAAACATTTCCTCCAGATTCCTCTAACTCCATGGTGGCAGGAGTTAATTTGAGGAGTCCAGATACCATGGACTACAATTCCCATCAGGCCCTGCCAGCATGGCCAATTGGGATTGTAGTCCATGAACATCTGGAGTGCCATAGGTTCGCCACCACGCCTAACTGGACCCTGGAGCAGAATCTCTTATTATAATCCCTCCCAACACACCCAAGGGCTTCTGGGAAATCATGAGTCTCCCAAGGACTGATTCCAGGCAGTGGGGGCGGGGGGGGGGGCAGGGTCAGCCTGCCAGGTGGGTCGGGGGCATCTCTGTCTCTTTTGTCAGTAAGTCAGGGTGGCAAGGCTGAGGCACACCAGAGCCCATCAGACCGAGTCAACCACCCTCCACTCAACCAAAGATGCCCGGGGAACCCCTTCTTGGGTCCAAAGACCTGCCCCTGGGAAGGCCCAGCGGACTGGGAGAACCTTACTTCGTAGAAGTCCTTCTGACAGAGCAGCTGCTTGGCGTTCTCCCAGCCCGGCTTCTTTCCAAACATCAAGCAGAGGGTGTCTAGCACCCACACCACCTGTTCTGGGGGCTGCCGGTAGCCACGCAGCTCCTCAATGTCGTGGGCCCGCAGACCTGCCAGGGCGACCTTATAGTCACTGCTCATCTGGGAAGAGACGGGAAGGGCTAGCACTTGACCTGCCCCTGGCCCCGCCCGCTGTGCCCCTCAGCTGCGCCTCCCCCACACCCCACCTTCTTTATGGCCAGCTCCTTTGCCTTCTCCAGTTCCTCGCGCTCCTTGGTGAGGGCATCTATCCGTGCCTCATACACCTGGCATTCCTTCTCCTGCTGCTTCAGCACCATCTGCTCCCGCTCTACTTCCCGTTGGCTGTCAATCACTTGCTGCGGTGCAGAAAGAAGGAGGGACACCACAGACAGCAGTGGCGTATTTGCCTAGGGACATGGGGCACCCTACGTCCCCGGGCGCCCCCTAGTGGAGGGCGCAAAAATTCCAGATTCGTTTGCGTGTTTTTTCAGTTTTTGGCCTGCAGGGGGTACAGTTTTTAGGCTAGCAGCACCGCAATTTCAGGGATTTTTCAGGAGACTCTCCTGATGATACCACCCAAGTTAGGTAAGGTTTGGTTCACCCCAAAACAGCATCACTTTCAATGTTGTTTTAACTGTGGACCCCAGATTCTCCCTTTAAGGTGGATTTAAAAGAAGAACCTGGGCTCCCTAGTTTAAACACCATTGAAAGTGATGCTGTTTGGGGGTGGATTCCACTGGAGGTGTTTTGTGAGAGATGATGCTGACATTTGTTTGGTAAATGTTTTGCTGGGGGTGATTTGTGAGAGATTTACATGCTTAATACACACTTGCATTGGCTTGGAGCTGTTTCTCAGGCTAACAACCTACCTCACAGGGTTGGTGTGAGGACAAAATTCGCAAAGAGAGTTGGTGGAGAGCCATGTATGTTTTGCTGGGGTTTTGTGAGCTGGTGCAAAAAATCATTGTTTGGTCATGGTGGGGGAGGGTGGCCACTCATACGGGGTGGGGGTGGGGGCGCCAACTTCAGGTTTTGTCTCCGGGCTCCAGTTTGCCTAGATACACCTCTGACGGCCAGGGACACATGGGCAGCCTCCCTCCCTCCCTCCCTCCCTCCCTCGGGACAAACCCACGGCAGAGGGCAGAAAGGGGGAGAACAGATTGCTTCGCAGGGGCAGCCGACAGGCTTTGTGCCCAACACAGCACAAGAGTCCGGAAAGTTCTATGCACAAAATGTTTGGGATGGAACGGAGCATGGGCACCTTCTCCCCGAATGACTCTGCCACGTTGAACCGGGCGTCCTCAAAGACCTCCCATCCAAAACATCTGGGCACAGTGCAGCTGGGCACGGAGGAAAAGGTTACAGGCTCAACCCCTGGCCAGGAAAGGTGGCTGACCTTCAGCTGAGACCTGAGCTGAGGCTTTTGCACCCGAGGCTTGATGACCAAACTTAGAAACGAAGTCCCCCCCCCTCCCACTGACTCCCACGATGGCCCACTTGAGAAGAGATAGTGCCAAGTTCGTGACAGTCCTCCTCCCATCGCCAGGAAATGGCACGCCCACAAAATGGCAGGCGTGGGAGGAGGAAGCAGCCACCAAACAACTGCCACAGCTCAACTTCGGTCACGTGCTGCTGATCCTTGTGCTGCGGTGGCAGCTGCTGCTGAAGCAACATCGGACAAGACCTGCACCACCACCCCCATCACAACCTAATCCTCCCGGCCACCCATTTGGCACCACCTGACTGCTCTCGGGAGGAGGCCCCCTGTCTGACCACCGACTGCTGAGGGCAGAAGCAGCGCCAGGCTGTGCCTTGGGGCCCGCCCCGGCCCCGGCCCCACTGCATCTGACCTCACCCCCCAGCCAAATGCTTTTTGAAAAGCTTCTTCCTTCTCCTAGGGGCCAATATCATTTTGCGGACCCAGAAGACCTGGCCAAGCTCTGGACTGCGGGGCCTTCTGGCCCGGGATGGGGCTGGCTCTCGGGACGGGGACCAGGGCGGGCGGCAGGCGGGACTCACCTGCTTGATCTTCTCCAGCTTCTCCTGCAAGACCCGCACGTTCCGGGAGTGGGTCTGCTGCTTCTCGCTCACTTCCTCCATCTTGTGCAGAGCCAGCTTCATCCTGTCAGTGGGGAAATACGCTGCCCTCACCTCAGGCCAGCCAGCCTCTCTGCCGCGTCTACCTCGCAGGGCGCTTGCGCGCATCAAGCAGAGAAGGAAGGAAAGAGGCCAGGAGCCGCCCTCAGCCCTTTGAAGGGAGGGCCCCACGACACGGACAAACGTCGCAGGCAGAATTCATTCCGCTTTTTCTGTGCATGTTCCATTCTTAATTACTTGTTTTTCAAAGAATGAAGCCGGGGGTGTGTATGTGTGTGTGGAGGCAGGGCCACAATGGCCACGCGGAAGGTGTGGCCGGGAACACAGCAGGTTTTGTGGAGCCGGACCAGTTTTAGCAACACTTAAATGAAGTCGGTGTCGGCAAAAGGAAGATGAGCCCGGCGGGATCCGACAAAGGCCTGTAGCGTTCGGAACCCCATTTCCACCATCGGCCAGAAAAGTGTTTCAGAAGGCCTGAGGGCTGCCCTCTCACAACCAATATTCAGAGATAGACTGCATGTCACTGTGCAGGTTCAGCTGGCCCCGTCTGTTTGCACTCTCGGGGCCATGAATACACCCTGGAGCAGCAAATTCCACACGTTACCTGCTGGGTCAGGAAGGGCTCCTTTCCGGTTGCCTTGACCACTCCCCATCGATTTCAGGATGGCAGAGAAAGGGTGAAATGCTGTCTCTGCCCCCTGCCCACCACCATTCTCTGAGTTCCTGTCATGTCCCACTGAGCCTCAGCCATTTCCCTTGTTTTCAGCCCCCCCTCTGCATCCTGCCCAGCACCCCGAGACTCCTCTTGAGAGGGGCCACCCAGCACCACACCATACGACTTCGGTAGTGGCCTGAGTGGAACACCCTCTCTTCTCTGGAGTACAGAATTTGACATTCTCTTCCTTTGGTTTTCATTACCAAATATATTGCTTTACATTTGCAGACCAACTGATTAAAGGAAACACCAACAAGTTCCTGCACAGAGTCACGTTTGCTGCTCAAATTCCTTACAAAGGAAACTGAGGGGGGGGGGGCATCCTTACAAAGGAAACTGAGGGGGGGGGGGTGATCAGGGCCCTGAAGCCCGGGGGAACCAAGCAGAGCTCGCCTTGACCAGTCCTGGGGGGCGGGCAGAATTCCTACTTACTTCTCCACTCGCTGGCAATTCTGCTCCTGCAAATGGCCCAGGAGCCACACAAAGGTGTCCAGAAGGTCCAGGAAGCTCCTCGGAGTGACGAGAGGCAGGTGGGCAGCCAAGTATTTGGCGTAGGTGGAGGCCATGCTGTGGATCAGGGCCGCAGCCTTGGCGGCGCACGGCACCAGGTTCTGGCTGGTTTGCAGGGAGCTGCGCCCTGACAGAGAAGGGACCACGCGCCTCGTTCAGAGACAGCCTCCCCGGGCCCCACCCACAAGCTAGGGAGCCACAGGGCCGTGGCAGAGGGGTAGCTCGGGGGGTGGGGGTGGGGGGGTAGGGATGACACCCAGGGCAAAGGAGGCAGTCATTTTGATTTTCTACCAACCCCCCCCCCCCCCCCCCCCCCCCCCGGTACGTAATGTTGGGATTCCGGTGCCGTGAGAAGCGCACGGGGGCACCCCCAAGGGCTGCTCAGGGCCAGGATGCGGATGCTGCCCGTGCGCTTTGGCCCCTCCCCTCCGGGAAATGGTGCCCACCGGGTGAGAGGGCGGAGGCCTGATTCAGTTTCCCCTGGAGCTGCTTGGAGGCCAGTTCCTGCAGGGACGTGATACTCCAGGCTTGGTAGATCTTCAGGCTGCACAGCAGGTGCGAGAGGGCGGTGGTGGCGAAGGGGGAAAGCCCCAGGCTGCTCGGGCCCTGTCCGCTGGGGCTCCCCAGCAGCAGGAACACGTGCAAGTTGTCACGCACCAGCTGGAAGAACCTGCCCCAGAGAAAGAGAGGCCGATGCTGAATGCCCTCCTCACCGGCTGCGCAGTTGGAGCCCACGGCCAGCCGGGAAGTGCTGAAGCCCCACCCCCTCCCGCCCCTGCCCCCTCACCTCTGCAGAAGGAGGTCTTCCCGCATGGAGCGCTTGGCGACCTGTTGCTCAGCAAGAGCTTGGACGACGGGTATGATGTCCTCCGGGCCATAGAGCCCCGGGCACGTGCCCTCGGCCATCAGGGCCAGCACCAGGTACAGGAGGCCGGTGCTCAGGCCAGCATGCACCAGCAGCAGCACCCGCCGGCCCTGCACCCCTGCCTCCCAGCTGGCCAGTCTCAGCAGCGCCAGCACCTGCGCCTCGTCAGACTCCGCAGGCAGCTCCATCAGCAGGGAGTCAGTGGCCCGGGCGGCCAGGGCCACAAGCGATTGCCGGCCCGTGCACCGCCGGAAGGAGACCAGGGCGCCATGCCTCTCCGGGCCGCAGAGCAGGCGGCACAGGTGCACCACATGCTTCAGGACTTCTGCGGGCATCAGGAAGTCGGGGGGCAGCAAGGGGGCCAACTGGCTTTCCAAGGTCCTCCAGAGCCGCTCCTGGTAAGGGTTGTGGACCCCAGGACTGTGCTGCTCAGGGCCCAGCTCCTGGCTGAACACAATGTCTCCCAGCAATTCGCCCCGCAGCAAGAGAAGGTGGGTGGGCAGAAGCGGGCCAGCGCTCTCCTTCTTGGAGGACAGGCGGCGCCTGGCCTTGGGCAGACTGGCCCGGCGGGAGGACAGTGGGTGGGGCGCCTGAGAGTGGCGCTGGGTGGGGGAGGGCACTACCAAGGCGGCCTCGCCCTTCTTGGCCCCCTGCTCTTCCACCTCTGCCCTCGCCGGTTCCGCCTGCAGCCCTCCCAGGGCGGGGTCTTCCTTCGAGTCAGGAGGCTCCAGCGCCAGGGCCGGGGCGTGCAGCACAGGATCCCAGAGGTCAGGGTGCTCCGCCTCCATGCTGACAGGGAACTCCTGGAGGTTTTCCGGGTCAGGGAGGAAATCCTCCTCCTCCTCCCCCTCCCCCTCCTCCTCCTCCAAGGCAGATGCCCAGGCAGAAGACCGGGACAGGCTGGACTGGTAGAAGGAGATGTGGCTCCGGCTGGGCGGCTGAGAGCTCTGGGGGCCGAGGGAGGGCGCTGCGTGCGGGAAGGGGCGCCTGGCGCAAAAATTGGCCATGGCAATCTCCATCAGCAGCTGCCCACAGGCTGCCTGCTGGGACCTCCCCCGCAGCGGGTCGCCAAAGGTGCGCAAAGCCTCGTGCAGCCACAGGCGGACGATCAGGCGGATGGAGAGCACCCCGGCGTGGCTGGTGCCGGTGGGGATCCGCGACCCACCCACGCTGCGCCTGCTGAACATGGACTTGACCCCTTGCTCCTCCAGCGGGCAGCTGAGGTGGATGCCTGGCCGGGGCCGCAGCAGGAAGAGCCCCCGGAACACCTGCCGGAGGCTGTGCAGGGAGAAGTGGAAGAGGCAGCAGGCGGGGGAGGGCAGGAACTGCTTGCTCACCGCCTCGTAGGCGTCCACCGTGGCCCTGACCAGGGTGGCAGCCAAGTCGCCGTGCCGGGTCAGCAGCGGGAACTTCTCCACCCAGGCCAAGGTGGCCGGCATGTGCATGCTGAGCAGCGTTTCCCGGGTCAGGTTGGGCAGCACCACCGTGCTGAAGAGCCGGCCGAAGCGGGGGCACAGCGGCATCACCCCCGGCACCGGGACGGAGTGGGTGGCGAAGCAGTTGAAGCCCCCGGCCGGGAAGCGCTGTAGCTCCAGCGTGTCAGCGTGATAGAACTGCTGGTGGGTCAGGGCCTGCCGCAGAGACTCCACCACGAGGCTCACCCCCCGAGCGGGATCTGCCGAGGAGGAGGAGGAGGAGGATGCTGGAAAGGGCACGGCCCCCACCTGTCGCCCAGCCCCCGGCCCCCTCCTCCCAAGATCCCCAGAGGCCCGAGCATGGTCCTGGTCTTTCCCTCTGCCACTCACCGAGGGGGGCCATGTGGAGGTCCTCCACCAGGAAGAGGAAGTGCCCCTTCTGGGCCCGCGCTCGGACAGGCTTGCCGAAGGGCAACGGGCCCTTCTCACGCAACTTCTTCTGCAGCAGCTGGCGAAGGTGGGACGCCTTCAGCATGAAGGACACGCACACCCGCTGGTACAGGTGGTTGGGCTGCACCAGCGTCTCGGCAAAGGACGTCTTCCCACAGCCGGGCTCCCCCACCAGGAGGACCGGCTGGCTGCTCCCCAAGAGCAGGTCCAGGAGATAGAGCGCTCGCTCGTACTGCCAAGAGAGAGACGGGGGGGGGGGGGCACCGGTCTCAGCCCAGCACGGGGCTCAGGCTCTGCCTCTCTGTCACACAGCGCCCACAGCCCAGACGGGGCAGACAGAAGAGCCGTCTGGCTCAGCATCCTGTTCACATGTGGGGGGTGGGGGGCTGGCTTGCTACAGAACACAACTAAAAACACTTCCAAGTGAGAAATGCAATGTTTCCTTCGTGGAGTTGGGCATGGCTTTTAGCCCAAAATGTTTCATTTCTAGCCTGAAAACGTTTTATTTGCACGCTGTTCCCTGGTGGTTCTTTTTGTGAAACCGCCTTGAGAACATTTTCACTTGCTGCGTGATCTCTGTGAAACCTCCCCCAGGCCTCCCGACGACCCCTCCCCACACTTCCTCCTCGCTCTGAGCTCAGGCCGGATATATATATATATATTTATATGTAGCTATGAATCTCAGAAGAAGTTTTTTAAAATGGAAGAACCACAACATGGTGGCCAGGAAGTGTTTTCGAGTGGGTGGGTGCAGATGAATGGAGGGTTTTGACGATGTTTTCAGGAGCTTGTGCAGGAAGGCCCAGAGGCTGACCAGCCCCACCAGCAGGAGGGACGGCCACAGCATCCCCCCCACCCCCGCCGCCGTGCTCCCCAGCAGCTGGCCAAGCGAGCCACCAATTCGCCTCTGGGACCGGAGGGGGCCGGGGCCATGGAGCTCAGTAGCCAGCGGAACCCCCTCCATGAAGATGCTGCTCTGCTTTTGAGGGCCAACAAGTTAGTGGCCATCACCACATCCTGGGGCAGGGAGTTCCGCAGTTTAACTATGTGCTGAGTGAAGAAGTCCTTCCTTGTGTCTGTCCTAATTTTCCACCCTTCAACTACTGTGGATGACCCTGTGGATGACCCTGTGGATGACCCTGGGTGCCAGGACTGGACGGCCCAGACCATCCTTTTGTCTCTGCAGGGGCCACGGGAGACACGTGGCTGTCTCAGCTGCAGCACAGGCTGGACACGGGGGCTGGTTGAGGGGGTCGTGGCCTCTAAGCATGGAGGGCTCTGTCTGCCACCAAGAGAGCTGTCCTTGTCCATCCAGGCCAGCGCCCAGGACCACATCCTGGGGAGTGAGGCACTTTTCTCCCAGGACTTCCAGCTCTGGGAACCATCCCCACCCACCCCTCTCTCTCTCTCACACACACACACACACACGGCAAGATGCTACCCAGCGTCTACTCATACCTGTGGCAGGACACAGAAGGTGGAAGGGATGCTCTTGACCCGGCAATAAAGGTACCGCCCATCAAACGGCTGCAGGGTTCCATCCTCCGGCCGGGGGCAGAGGTCAAAAGCAGAAGCCGCCGGAGGGAGCTGAACAGGATGGCGGCTCTTGCAGAGGGCCTGGCGGGCGAACCGCTCAAAGAGGGGCCAGCTTCTGCACAAAGGGGACGGGAGGGGTGCAGTTGAGAGCAGCTCTGACCTCACAATATCCGCCCCCGCCCCCGGCCCATGAAGACTGTTTCACCCACGGCCCAGGAACTGCTCTCCCCCCACCCTTGGGTCAAGAGGGGCTTGTGGGGGAATCACTTCTGAAGGAGAGGCTCAGCCGCTATAGGCAGACTATTAAAGTTTTGGATACGGCATCTGTACACTTTGCCCCCACACTGATTGTCTTTCATGGTGAGAAGTGTGTGTGTGGGGGGGGGGAGTAATGGCGGTGTGCAAACTCCAAAATTGCAAAAGGACAACATGAACACTGCCGCTTGCTCAGCTCCCCGGGTTCACCACCGTCTGCCTCGTGATGTGCTGCAAAGCCAGGCCTCGGGACCACCGGGCTCTTCCCGGCGGGGTCTGGAATCACGGACGGCTCGTGCATGAAACTACGAGGCTGGAGATGTCCCAGTTTGCTGATCAAACGCGTGGGCAAATTGGGTGTTTGGGCTGATCGGCCAGTCTTATTAGTTTTACATATTTTTAGTGTGTGTGTGTGTCTGGCTGCGGGTGGAGGGAGAGGTCCGGGGCAAAGCTGTTCCCGCTGTCAAATCTGTCCTGCTCTGGCAGCAAAGCAAAATTAAAATCATGCTATAAGTGGATCTGATTGCTGCGGAGACAGTGGAAAGTGAAAGCGGGCCTAGAGGAAATACGTTGGCACAAGAAATCTTGCCACAGCAAACATTTGCCTCCACCACGCAGCAGACACCTCGTGTGTAACTGACCAGGGTCTCGTAAAGGCAGCCATGGAGAAATGCCCCCCCTTATTTATTTATTTTTCCAACTTGTATCCTCCCCTCCCCCACACGGCTCAGGGCATCCACTAACAGCAACACAGCACAATCAATCAACAGCAGCAGCAACAGATGGCCAACCCCCCCCCCCCCGAGTTCCCCTCGAGAAGCTTCTCCTGGGCTCAGCGGGACGCCTGCAAAGACCCCACGGAAGCTTCCTGTTTATTACCCGTCCTGGCATTTTAAACGCCCCAACCCTGACCTCCGTAAACACCCTCCGCCCACACCTGGCCTTGTTTTCCAACGAGTGGCTTCAGCCGCCCCCCCCTCCAGAGCCAAAGTGGAACAGACCGCTGGGCAGGAGCAGCACAGGGAGCGACGCGGCCACAAGGTGGAGGCTTTGAGCAGCTCACAGGTGGATTCTCCCGGGCAGACGGGTGGGTGGCGGGGCTGACTTACTACCCAGAAAAGAGTCAGGGACAGGCATCGAAGGGGGGTGGCTGCAGGGCTTTTCTGCGCTCCCGGATCCTAGAGACTAGGGCTGACGCAATGATGAAGGGAGGGGGAACTGCGGCCGGGGCATGAGCTGCCTGAGCGCCCCCTCCCGCCCCTGACACGTGACAGCAATGGCCCCGGGCGTCCCCACTGCTGCTACGCGTCTGGGCTGATGAATCCCTTCCTTCTCAGAACCTGAGGAGGGGCCGGGTGAGTCTTGTCTGCAGCGGAGTCTGCAGTGGGCCACACAGTGGCCTCTTTCTTAAAACCAGTGCACATGGCACCTCCCACAGTTTCACAAGCAAAGCAGAGAGGAGCTCACAATGGGCACCTCTGTGCGTGGGCTTGCTCTGGTGGAACCAGGTGCACCGTTAAGCACCCTGGCCGTTTCCTGCCAGTGAATCGAAGGCTGGCTCGGCGGCCACTCTTGCCTGCTGCACCCACCCCCCACCCCCCCGTCCTGCTTCAGCAGCCCCGCCTTGAGGAAGGGAGGAAATGTCTTCTGTTGTCGGAGGCTTTCAGGGCCAGAATCACTGGGGGGTTGGGGGGCTTCCGGGCTGGACGGCCGTCTTCCAGTAGCATTTTCTCCGGACGTCTTGCCTGGGAAGATGCCGGCCACAGATGCAGGCGAAACGTCTGGAGAAAACACGTCTGGAAGACAGCCGTCCAGCCCGGAAGCCCCCCAACCCCCCAGGAAATCTCTTTTTGCTCTTGTCATCTGAGCTGGTTTCTGCAGAGTTCGGCCTGTAGGAGGAAGACCGTAGGATGCACCAGACTAGGCAGGCCCGGCTCTGCAGAGCCCGTCTTCCCCCAAGCCTTGCCCCCCCTCCCCGTCACAGCCATTTTGGACTCGGCTCTCTCAGCCGTGCATCTCTTGCTAGGGGGAGGGGGACAATTTCATCCAGGTTGGAACTAGAGGTTTCCACAAGCAGGAAGTCTGTGCCACAAATATGTGAGGGGGGGGGGACAACACACAAAATCTGCAGGATTTTTAAACCCTAGATGGGCTTCTTTCCTGTTTAGGAGGAAAAATGGTAGCAGCCCTGACCCACACCCACGCATGACTGTGGTGCTGGGGAGGGTCTCGGCCCCAGCCCCAGCCTTACCTCCCTCCCTTCTGAGAAGCTCTCTTGCTTCCAATGTGTTGCCCGGTGCATACTCCCTTCCAGTCGAAACAGAAGTCTGGTTTCCCCCCCACCCCACCCCCCAAACCACACACGAGCCAGCACTGAGCCCTCCCCTTCCCCTCCCTCTGCATGGAAGTACCTGGGATGAAGGTGGCCCCCGAAACCCCAGATGTAGGCAAAGACGAAGAAGCTCTGGGCCAAGGCGTGGTGGTGCGCAGGGATGGTCTCCTCCAGTCGGGCAGAAAGGGGCGTGCTGGTCTCGAAGGAGCTGACCCTGGAGTCTGGGGGGAAAGGCACACGTTGCAGCTGCCCAGCCTCACCCGGCCAACACCCGGGGGGAGCGGAGCGGAGGAGGTCTGTGGGACCGCCGTCGGGGCTGGGAGGCAGGGCTGGCGACTCGCCTTGTGGCTGCGTGGTGGGCACACTCCAGAACTTTTCCCGGCGCAGGTGCTGCTCCAGCAGGGCACGGAGGATCCTGGTGAAGGCCGCGGTCTCCTGGAGGCCCTGCTCCACGAGGGGCTGGGGGCTGGCATGGGGCACCAGGACCGAGGAGCAGCGCTGCTGCTGCAGGAAGGCCACGGTCCGGGGGAAGAGGTCTTCAGCCAGCTCCCGCAGCATGGCCTGGCTCTGCTGGGTCAGGCTGTACGTCCGGTGCAGGGAGGAGCCCAGCAGGCCGGCCAGCACCCCCTGCCACAGGCCGGTGCCACTGCAGTGCAGGAGCACACTGTGCGCGCAGATGGAGGGGGGCATCCCGGCAGCAGTGGACATCTCAAAGAGGACCTTGACGCTCTCGGGGAGCTGCAGCTTCTGCCCACTGGGCAGGTGGAGGGCAGGCTTGGGGCCGAACAGCGAGGAGATGGGCTCCAGCCAGGTGGCGCTGGCAGCCCCGTCCAGCACCACCCACTGCTGGCTGCTCCCGGCCCCCGCCCCCCCGACCACGGCAGAGGTGTCCGCCCTCTGCAGGAGCCGGGAGAGGACGCCGTCGCGCCAGATGCCCTCCTCCAGGCTGCCCAGGAACTCGGCCACACTCAGGGCGTTGGGCCAGATGCAGACGGCGTTGACAGACAGGAAGGAGGCGGCCAAGCCAAGCCCGTGCCCGCTGGAACTGCGCACCAAGGCAGCCGCCTCGCTGGCTGCCAGCCGGCTCACGGCCTTGGCCAGCACTCGCCAGGCCGTGGTCTTGCCGCTCCCCGAGCACCCCAGCAAAAGGACGCTGGGAGCACTCGCCAGGGCCTGGAAGAGCTGCCCAGCGGTGCTGAGGAGCTGGGAGTCCGGGTGCAGCCGCTCCTCGTGCAGCTGGGCGACCAAGGCGCTCTGGAGTCGCGGGAAGGTGGGGGGCTCCGGAGGCCGCAGGGTGACTGCGGGGAAGATGCCCCGCAGCAGGTTCAGCACATGGTGCAGCCGGGGGCCCTCGGGGCCGCTCAGCAAGCGGGAGGTGCACAGCGCTTTGATGACGGCCGGCGCCTCCTCCAGGCCCAAGAAGAAGGTGGCCCTGCTGGCGGCCCTGGGCCTGGACTGGAGAGGGTCCCACTGGGCGGCAGGGTTGAACAAGATGCTGATGGCCTTGCTGACCACCTCCCTGACCAGGGCTGCCCGGCCGGACGGGGGGGCTGGGCCCAGTTCCCCCTCCAGGCACAGGAAAGCACTCAGCTTCTCTGCGAGGCGCGTGGCCTCCCGGAAGCCGGCCACCAGAAGGGTGACCTCAGCCAGCCTGGTCAAGTCAGGGGGCAGGATGACCAGGGGGCGCATGACCAGCCGCAGGGCCTCCGGGGGGCGCTCGAGGGTGGCCAGGCAGCCGTACGTCTCCCGCACCCGCAGCAGCCGGCCCCCAAAGAGGATGTTGCCTATGACCTGGGGGCGGTACGGCTCAGCCTCATCCGGGCCGAGCTCTGGCGCAGCGGCCACCTGCTTCTCCTCGCTCTCGCTGCTGGAGTCGGCGGAGTCCTGGCTGGTCGGAGAGGGGCCTGCGCCGCCCCCCCGCGCCTCCCGCACCCTCCAGCACAGCTTGCGCAGGTCGGCCAGGCGCTGGCCGAAGGCAGAGAGCACGGCCGGCTCCAGCCGCTCCACCGACTCCAGGAGCAGCAGGGCCCCGGCGTGCACGCACCCACAGAGGTACCGGCTGAGGCAGCTGATGGGCATCTGCTTGGAGCAGTGCAGCGTCACCAGCTGGCGGCCGAGCGCCAGGGCCAGGCCCTGAGCAGCGTGGGACTTGCCCGACCCGTGGTGGCCCAGCAGCCCCCCGCAGCAGAAGTCGTCCAGGGCCAGGAACAGCCCCAGGAAGGCCCTGTCGAGGGAGGGGCTGCCCAGGGGGCGCGTGCCGGGCCCCAGGTACTCGTAGTCGTAAGGGCAGCGGCAGTCCAGGATTTCTGCCCAGCAGCCGGGGGGGCTGCCTGCCCACTTGCTCAAAGGGACCCGAGCAGCCTTGGCTTTCTCCGCTTTCAGGGCCACGCGGTACTTGAAGTGCCGGGCCCACTCGAAGGCCTGCGGGGAGCTCACCTTGTGCACCTGCAGCTGGGAGAGGACGTCGCGCTGCTGGATGGTGAGCACCAGGAGCCCCCCCAGCAGCACCCCCAGAGAGTCACTCTCAGGCTGCCAGGTGTGGAGGCTGCGGAAGTTGCGCAGGTAGTGGGTCAGGGCCTCTGCCTTCAGGCTCAGCTTGAGCGCCAGGATGGCCTGCCTGCCGGGCTCCCCCAGCGCCTCCTCCAGGTCCACCCGCCACAAGGCCTCTTCGGCCAGCAGCACGCACTGGACGGGGAAGGTGGTGCCCAGCGTGGCCCAGTGCTCCACCAGCAGGTGCAGGGGCAGCTCCGTGGGGCCGGGCGGCTTCTGGAAGGCCAGGTCGAGCTGCGGCCGCAGAGCCAGCCGCTGGGCCAGGCAGTCCTGCAGCCGGTAGAAGAGGGTCTCCTTCATGGCCCGCTCCAGGGTGCAGAGCCACTGGGTCGCCTTCCGGCTGAGCGGCACCATCGCGCACAGCTTCAGCTTCTCCCCCTGCTCCCCCACCAGGCCCGTCACGTGCAGCTCCACGGGGAGGGCACAGAACGTGCTGGCAGTCTGCACGGCAGAGGGCACCACCAGGTGGAGCTGCCGCACGCCCGGGAAGCAGCGCCGGGCCCAGGAGGTGGCATCTGCCGACTCGGCCGTCGTGGCCACCATGGCCACGAGCTCCTCGTTGCTGAGGAAGAAGAGGCGGGGGAAGGCCATGCGCGTGGCCTCCAGCACGTAGTCCAGGGCCCGGATGATGCCCTGCAGCTCTCCGGAGGCCTCCGTCAGCGCCGCCTGCAAGGGGCCGCCGGCAAAGTGGCTCTCCCGGCAGGAGCCGAGCAACGGCTTGATGCTGGACAGCACCAGCGGGTCCTGGCACGTCACCTGCATGAGCTCCCGGAAGAAGGCGTCCACCCCCTGGAACCGAGACTCCTGCAGGGAAGACCACATCGCAGGGGGGGCCCCGCATGGGCCAAAGGCAGGGAGGCAGGGCGGCCTCAGGGTCCGGGGTGGGGGGGAGGCAAAGGGGCAGTTGCTGAGCCAAGGGGGGGGCAAGTCAGCTGAAGGGCAGTGGGGGGGCTTAACAAAACAGCAGCGGGACAAGGAACTCACCAGCTGTGCGCTGGGCAGGCTGATGTCCTTCTCATAGAGCACAATGTTCAAAAAAACCCACTTCTGCTGGAAACTGACCCAGGCCTCCAGGAGGGATTCTTGCAGCCGTGGAGGAAAAGAAGGTCGGTCAGGGATGAGGGGAGAAAAGAGAGAGGCTTGGGGGGGGAGGGGGGAGGGGGGGAGACTTGTGCTGTCCTGCAAAGGGGCAGCCACGGTTGTCCATTGTAGCAGAACAGAGCAGAAGTTGCATGTCACCAAAACGGAGTCTCCCTCGCGGGAGGGACCCTCCCCTGGGCTCACTGCTTGCCCGCCAGCCCCAGCCGGCCCCTGCTCCTGCCCGCTGGCCAAAGGGCACCCAGAGCCCCGCCCCTCCCTCACCAAAGGAGCGCAGCATGGAGCTCCACCTCACAGCCTCCTCTTGGAGCTCCGCGGAGTAGGGGGAGAGGATCATGTTCTGCAGGGTCAAGAGGCTCTGCTCCACGGACGCCTTCAGCTCCACCGTGTCTGAGGAGAGAAACGGCCCCCTCCTTTTCATGCTCAGGCGCCGCAGACACGGTTGTGCCAGGCAGGAAACACAGAATTTGGTCAAGATCACCCTAATCATCAGCTAATACACTTATAGTGTGACCCTTAGTAGAATTCATTTCATAGTAGCCTTGCTGACAGTAGTACTAAGCCTTCGCTCTATATTATTAAAAATATATTGAACCAAAGACCCTTCCTTCGTTCACAAGGGGACACATTCTTTAATCACACGGGTTTCCCCCCCTTTTTCCCCCTCAAAGGACCCTTTTCCTGGGGCAATAAAGATAGCTCCCTTTGAAACCCAAGTGATTATATCTGAGTACCGGTTTTTGTTGTATCCTTACATATCATCTGATTGGTAAAATACAAATCCCAGGGGAGCGTTTGATGCTGTCAAGACATCTACGAAACCATGTGCTAGACATGCTGTGTCTTAGCAAGGAAATATGATTATTCCTAAATGAATAAGTATTGCCCAGTATAATTCTGTCCTGGTTAGGTAGGCATTGTATGAAATGCTAGGGAACAGGAAAATATAAACAAGATGAACTTGAACTCTTAATGCAGCAAAACAAATATGATATTATAGGCATCACTGAAACCTGGTGGGATGAGTCTCATGACTGGAACATAAGAATGGAAGGGTATAACCTAGTTCAGAGAAACAGATCAAATAGGAAAGGAGGAGGAGGAGCATTATACATAAAAGACTGTTAACAGCTGAGAGCAGGTCCAGGACATAAATCCTCCAAGCCAGACTGAGAGCATCTGGGTAAAAATAAAAGGGCAGAGAAAAAACACTGATCTAATTGTGGGGGTCTAGACCCCCATGCCAGTCTGAAGAAAGAGATGGATGTATGGGGACATTTCTTGGAGACAGATGACTCAAATCCTTGTAATGAAGAAAGAGAAAATAGGTAGTAATGGGAGATTTCAATTATCCGGATATTTGCTGGAAGTCAAACTCTTCCATGACAGTCAGGTCCAACACATTTCTCACTTGCCTTGCAGACAATTTCATGGCCCAGAAGGTGGAAGAAGCAACAAGGGGAATGGCTCTTTTAGATCTGCTCCGAACCAATAATGATGACCTGATTAGTGGAGTGGAAGTGGTAGGATCCTTAGGTGGGAGTGATCATGTTCTCCTGGAGTTTGTTATATAATGGAAAGAGGATGCTAAGCATAGTCATACACACATTCTAGATTTTTTTAGAAAGCAGATTTAAGTAAAATTAGGAATCTACTGGGTGCGATCCCATGGTCAAAAGAGAAAGGAGTGCGTGATGGCTGGGAGTTTCTCAAAAGTGAGATCTTGAGGCACAATTTCAAACAGTTCCAATGAGGAGGAAAAATGGGGGGGTGTCTCAGAAAACCAGGATGGCTGTCTAGAGAACTTTCAACTGAGCTAAGATTTAAAAAGGACATGTACAAGAAATGGAAAAGGGGGGAAATCACCAAAGAGGAATTCAAAGAGGAATTCAAACAAACAAGCAGGATGTGTAGAGAGAAAGTCAGAAAAGCTAAAGCTCACAATGAGCTGAGGCTTGCCAGAGAGGTTAAAACAGGGGTCCCCAAATTACGGCCCGGGGGCCAAATGTGGCCCCCTGAAGGCATTTATCCGGCCCGCCAGGCATGGCGGCGATGGCTCCATTCATGTGCAGTGGGGGCTCGAGGGAGAGGAGGAACCATTACTTGGCTGTTGATTGCAGTTACATGATGGCAATTCCCCTAAATCTCCACGGCCATGAATTTTCTCTGACCCAGAGTTGCAGAACCTTACATGTGGCAACGCTCATGCTCCATCCCTCCTCTCCAGCCATACTCCATGTGTGTTGCTCTCCAGGCTTTCTGTTCCACCTCACTCCCATTGGCATCAGCCAGGCTGGGCGGAATCGCTTCGCTGGCTGCTAGGGAGAGAAAGAACCCATGGAAGATACCTGATCCTTGGGTTAGATGGAATGCTTCCATTAAGAAGGAAAGTTCTGCTTTTTTTTTTTTACAGGGGAAGGTATCTCCACAGCCCTCCCCTGCAACAATATTTGGAGCCCACCCTGTACTTGACATACTTTGGTCACTGTTCTAAAAATAGACCATGACAGAAAGGCTGAAAGGTGAAATCAAACATTTTACAATCATTTGTGCATAGGAATTTGTTCATAGTTTTTTTTAGTCCGGCCCTCCAACAGTCTGAGGGACAGTGAACTGGCCCCCTGTTTAAAAAGTTTGGGGACCCCTGGGTTAAAAACAACAAAAAAGGCTTTTTGGATTATGTCCGTAGCAAAAGGAAGAAAAATGATAGAATAGTGTCACTGCATGGAGGAGATGGGGATGGAGAAAAGACAGAACTACTCAACACCTTCTTTGCCTCAGTCTTTTCCCAAAAAGGAAACACTGCACATCCAGGAAAAAAAGAAACAGAAGGTACAGTAGGAAAAATTCAGCACAGAATAAATAAAGAGGTAGTGCAGGAACACCTGGCTACTTTAAACAAATTCAAATCTCTGGGGCCTGATGAACTGCATCTCAGGGTATTAAAAGCACTGGCAGAAGTAATCTCAGAACCACTTTCTATAATCTTTGAGAACTCCTGGAGAACAGGAGAAGTCCCAGTGGACTGGAGGAGGGCTAATGTTATCCCCATCTTTAAAAAGGGGGGAAAGGAGGACCTTCATAATTACTGTCCAGTCAGCCTGACATCGATACCAGGGAAGATTCTGGAGCAGATCGTTAGACAGACGGTCTGCCAGCACTTAGAAGGGAATACTGTGATCACAAAAAGTCAGCATGGGTTTCTGAAACACAAGTCATGCCAGACCAATCTTATCTCATTTTGATAAAAGAAGTGACAGAGCTTGGTAGGACCAAAGGAATGCTGTGGGACGTGAGGCATACCCTTTGATTTTAGTAAAAGAAACTTTTGACAAGGTGTCTTATAATATTCTCTGGCACAAGTGAGCTAAGTGCGAAATGTGGACTTGAGCTTGTTTGGATGGGTTCTAGCAGGGGAGGCGCCCAGCTTTTATCGGTGATACCCCTTGACCCGAAGAGCGGTACACTCCCTTCTATCTGGGATGGTCGTCCTCTTCCACCGAGCGCGCAGCTTCGGGAGGGACGCACATGGAGCGGTGAGGGAGGTAGGGGACACCCGCCTAGCCAGCCAGATCAGCCGAATCAACCCTGGCGATCAATGGGGTGACAGATGTCGCAGCCAGATCGCCCTCACATCCGAAATGTGGACTAGACAATGCTACTATTAGATGGATTTCTAATTGGTTGTCTGATAGAACTCAAAGGGTGCTAATTAATGGTTCATCTTCATCTTGGAAAGAAGTGACTAGTGGGGTGCCACAGGGTTCTGTCCCGGGCTCAATGCTATTCAATATTTTTATCAACGACTTGGATAATGGAATAGAGGGCATGCTAATAACATTTGTAGATGACACCAAATTAGGAGGGGTAGCTAATACCCCCAAAGAACAGAGTCAGAATTCAAAATGACCTAGACAAATTAGACAGCTAGGCTAAAACAAACAAAATGAGTTTCAACAGAGATAAATGTAGAATGTAGGCAGAAAAAATGGAATGCACAGATATAGGATGGGTGACACCTGGCTTGACAACACTACATGCAAAAGAGATCTGGGAGTCTTAGAAGACCATAAACTAAATATGAGTCAGCAGTGTGATGTGGCGGCCAAGAAAGCCAATGCAATTCTGGGTTGTATCAATAGGAGTATAGTCAAGATTGAGGGATGTAATTGTACCTCTATTCAGCATTGGTTAGACCTCACCTGGAATATTGTGTAGAGTTTTGGGTGCCGCAGTTCGGGAGGGATATTGACCGGCTGGAGCAGGTCCAGAGGAGGGCAACCAAAATGGTAAAGGATCTGGAGTCCATGCCCTACGAAGAGAGGCTTAGGGAGCTGAGGATGTTTAGTCTGGAGAAGCAAAGGTTAAGGGGGGACATGATAGCCATGTTTAAATATTTGAAGGGATGTCATGTTGGTGAGGGAGCAAGCTTGTTTTCTGCTGCCTCAGAGACTAGGACACGAAGTAATGGGTTCAAGGTGAAGGAAAAGAGATTCCACTTAAACATTAGGAAGAACTTCTTGACCATCAGGGCTGTTCGACAGTGGAATTCACTGCCTCGGAGTGTGGTGGAGTCTCCATCTTTGGAGGTTTTTAAACAAAGGCTGGATCAGCATATGTTGGGAGTGCTTTGATTGTGTGTTCCTGCATTGCAGGGGGTTGGACTTGATGGCCCTTGGGGTCTCTTCCAACTCTATGATTCTATGATTCCATATTTATTTATTTATTTATTAATCTTGTATACCGCCTAACCCCCGGAGGGCATATTGCCTGTCAGCTACAAGGCAGCTAACCTTGTGACCTTAGGGTGACAAACATTTGGCAAGGAAAAGAATCCCCCTTCCAGAAAGACGTCTCTCCCACATCAAAGTCCAAAGACCCCACCTATCCTAAGATGTTGTGATTGTATCATGCAAATTAACCTTTTGTGATATAATATTTTGAATTCCTGGTTTATTGCGCACTTTTGAAGAAAACAGGTGTATTTTACACCAAGATTGCACCCTTTTGATGCATTCTGTTTTCCATGGAATTTCCTATGAAGATAGAAAGGGTGCTCCTTCTCAGCGCTGCACTCAGGAGGAGGTAACACAAATTAAACCTGGCTTCTTTTGACCTCTTGGCCCTCTGCTTCCATGACTGGCCTGGAACATTGAGATACGGAACTGATATCAAACTGGGACATTATATCACCAGGACTACGGGGCACTGCTCTCTGGGAAACTGGCCCGGCCCTTTCCCTCGTTGCACTGAGGGCCCCAGCTATCCCACTCGGCTTGGGAGAGCTTTCCTGATCTAACAGTCTGGAGTGCTATTGCTAATTCCCAAATAAATACATTTTGTTGCCCTTACAGGATACCAACTTGGTTGCTTAAAGGTCTAGATTTGCTTTTTACTTCCTTCTGCCACCAGTTTTGTTTTCAGGAATGATTGTTTTGAATTCTCTTGCCTGCTGCTATGAACTGTATGATACACGCATGAGGAGTTCTTAAAAGCAAACTAACATGGAGCCTGCTGGGCTGGCCACGGCTGTGCATCAAGTCAACAGAAGCAGCAGCAGCAGCAAAGATGGCTTCTCATGCACAGAGCAAGACCGGCAGGGGTGTTTCTGTGTGTGTGTGTGTGTGTGTGTGTGTGTGTGTGTGTGTGTGTGTGAGAGAGAGAGAGAGAGAGAGAGAGAGAGAGAGAGAGAGAGAGAGAGACAGCTGGGGAGTTTCGGGAGAACAAAGATCAGGAAGTGATTTCTAGCACAAGTCACTCCCCTCCTCACAAACAGTGGGCAGAGAGAAGAGCAAAGAATGATTGAATACCACACGACCACCTCACACCTGAAGTCTTAGCTCCGCTCCCATGGAGTGTACCGTCTAAAAACAGAAACTCACCCCAACTTTTAAAAGCAGAAATGGACACCCCCCCCCCCGACTTGTGGTGGCCCCTGGGGAAGTGTTCAAGGCAAGAGGAGTTCGGGTGGTTTGCCACCTGGGCATGTTCCCACCCAAATACTAGCCAGGGCCAACCTGAGACCTGGCAATATCAGGCCAGCGGGGGGTGACCCAGCCCACTTTGTATGGGATTGAGCCTGGGGCTTTCCGCATGCCAAGCAGACGCTCTGCCACTGAGCCGTGCCCCCCCTTCCCTTCCACCCTTTACGGGCTTTATTTGCAGCCCACCTTTCCCACTGCGACTCAAGGGGGAGCACATGCAATCACGCAGCAGCAGCCAGCCCAAAGCGATGCCTCCCCACCCCATCTGAAGCCCAGGATGGCTTAAGCAGATATGCCCAACAAGGGCCACTTGGCTCTCGCCCGCTTGGCTTCTGGGGGGGCAGCACAAGGCCCCCCCCCGCCCCCGCCTAGCAGCCCTTCGGCAAGAGACCGGCAATGACCCCACCACCAACTGGGACCCTCCCAGGGCCTCACCGGACAACACGTAGGTGCCGCTGTCCTTGGAGATGTATTCGCGCTTGGCAGGGCGCTGGTGGGAGCCACCCAATCGGCGGGAACGCTCGGCCTGCGACTGATACGGCACATTCAGGATAAAGTTGACAAGGCGAAACTGTTTCTCAGACCAGAACTTCTGCATCCGATTCAGGGTGTCCCTGGAGTGATAGCGGCACTTCTCGCAGGTGTAGATCTGGGGGACGCAAGGGCCCTCTGAGAGCACGGCCACTTTTTCTGCAGCCCACGAAGGGCTGGGGCAGGCGCAAAAAGGAGCTGGGCCCCCCTTGCCGCTGTGCAGCGTGCTTCGCCCGCTAGGCCACACTGCTCACCCGCAAGATGCTGTCGCTGTGCTCCAGCAAAGGATGCGCCAGGAGCTGCCCGAGGGTGAACTGCATGTTAATGGGGCACTTGGCATCCATGACTGGAAGAGAGCAGACGGGCTGAATCCCCCAGTACCTGTCCAGGGATTGGCCCCCAAGCCCCCACCCCATGCTGTGCGCCACAGGGCAGCCCCTCCAGCCCCTAGCAGAGGGGAGAGGCCACCAACCCCCAACCCCCACCCCGTCTGGTACACCCAGGGCCACAGTCTCACCGGCAAAGATCTCCTTCCAGCAGCCCACTTTGATGAAGTGGCTGCTGAGTTTCTGCAGCAAGGGGAGGTACTTCTGGAAGTTGCGGAGGGCCCGCAAGCAGGCCTGCAGGATGGGGTGGCCGGTGGGGAAGCTGCCCTCCAGGTGGAAGATCTCACCGAACCACTCGTCGGTCTTCTCCACGGCCAGATTGGCATTGAACTGCCGGCAACAGAGGGAATGGGCGGGGTCTCTGCTGGCTGCCCCCGACTCTGCCTCAGCCCCACCCCAGGTGGCGTTTGAGAGGGGGCAGCAGAGGAGCAGCTGGGGTGGGGGAAAGCCTTGACCGCAGTCAGGGGGGTGCGGGGAGGCGGGACCATCCTTGTGAACATCAGGCCACCAATTCATTTGTCCAGCTGCCCCCTGGGAAGTCTCGATGGCTGTTTCTGGTGCCCTTCTTCACGTGCCAATAACCAGCCCCACAGATCCTTGCGGAGAGTCTCCAACCCCCCCACCCCTCCCCCGGTCCCTTACCTTGAAAAACGTCAGGCACTTCCACTCCGTAATCTGCTCCGTGATGACGCGGAAGAGCCGCCAGATGCACAGGTGGAGCTCCACGGCCCCCTGGCCCCCCGTGACGAAGGAGACATCCATGGACTCGCCTGAAGAGGCAGAGGGCCCAGGGCTCACTCAGAGGTAGGGGCCCCAGGGAAGTTGGGCAGGGGAGAGGGGAGGTCCGGGGCCAGGCCTGGCCCCGCCCACACACCTGTCAGGATCTTCTGGGAACGGCAGAGCTCAGCGATGCGCACCACCATCACTTGGAAGTGCTGCAGGAGTTTGTGCAGCTCCTCCTCCATGGCACGAGGGTTTTGGGAGGAGTCCTGGAAACGTCCCACCGTGACCACGGCCAAGATCTCCTGCAGCTCCCGCACGGCCTTATGGAGGGACCTGCTGAGCTCCGCAATGATGCTCAGGCGCCGGGAGACGATGAAGTCAGAGACCTCCCGCTGCTGGTACACAAACGCATCCCAGGTGTCCAGGAGCTGCGAGGGAAGGGCAGCATGCATCAGCCTCAGCCTGAACATGCGAATGCATCAGCTGTGTGTGGGGGGGGGGGAGGACTCAAAGCAGGAGCACACAAATGGCGCCACACAGCTGGCAGATGACAGCCCCTGCTCAGCACACAGAAGGCCCCACTTGGACCGCTGGAGGCATCTCCTGTTCAGGCAGCCAATTAGAGCAGCCTCCAGAACCGGGCTGGACATCACGGGCTCAAGGGACAACTGTCTGTCCCCACACTGTGCTTTTTTTGTGGGGGGACGCAGGGACATAGGTATAGATTTTTATGGGGGGGCTGGGGGTGGGGCCCCCGAGTGGGGCCCCCACCCCTGGCCTCAGTGCTTATAAAAGCAGCTCTCTTGAAACTGGGGATGGCAGACTCCCCTGCCCCGCCCTCCCCTGCCCCCCCCACCAACTGGGCTCCCAGTTGGCAGCCGGCAGCCCCTTCTGCCCTTTCCTCTGGGCAGAGGCGTAGCTAGGGAAAAATGGAACCCGGTGCAAAATCTGAGTTTTGCGCACGCCTCCTCCCATGGGCAGCCACTGTGATGCTGGAATCCATGCCAAACAGCATCACTTTCAATGGTGTTTAAACTAGAGAGCCCAAATTCTCCTTTTAAATCCACCTCAAGGGGAGAATCTGGGGTCTCCAGTGAAAACAACATTGAAAGTGATGCAGTTTTGGGGTGGATTCTCCCCCACCCTGAAACAGCATCCCTTTCAATGTTCAAACTGGGGACCTCAGATTCTCCCTTTAAATCCATGCCTAAGGGGGTGGATTTAAAAGGAGAATCTGGGGAAATTTGGGGGGTGCCTGCTGTCAGGGGTGCAATTGTTAAGCTAGCAGCCCCAAACTTTCAGAGTATCATTAGGAGACTCTCCTAATGATACCACCAGTTTTGGTGAAGGTTGGTTCAGGGGGTTCCCTCAAAGGTGTAGCCCCCATCTTCTATTAGCTCCCATTGGAAACAATGGGGGATGGGGGCACCCTCTTTGGGAGTCCATAGCTTTGGACTCCCTGGACCAAACGTCTCCAACCTTGGGTAGAATCATCAGGAGAGTCTTCCAAAAGATCCCTGAAATTTTGGTGCTGCTAGCTTAAAAACTGCACCCCCTGCGGGCAAAAAACCAAAAAACCCTAAAAAAATACAAAAAAAACACAAACGGGGGGCAAAGCTTTGGACATGCAATGGGGGAGTTGAACCTGAGAACTCCCCCTTACCTATGTCCTTGGGGGGATGGCCCCAGTCATGGCCAACTCAAGGGAGTCATCTTGTCCAGCCAGCCCACCTACGGGGGAGGGGGGAAGCAGCACATGGCCCTCACCGTGTTTTCCAGGCTCTCTTCACTGGAGCTGAGTGGGCGGAAACACTGCTGGATGACCTCATTGAGGCCCCGCACGTAGTCTACAGACTTCTGCAGCTCAGCCATCTGCCCTTGGTAGTGCTCCAGCTGCAGGAAAGCAAGAACAGCACACTCTCAGCGGGGGTCTTGCTGGCACGTGAGTGTCCCCTTTTGTTCCCGAAGGCATTGGCCCTTCCAAGGGGCTTTCCATAAAGAATGAAATGGCACCAGAGGGGGCGGGACGGTCTCTGCCGAAGAGCCAGACAGCCTGGACAGACGCTCTCCCAACACATCCTTCTGCGTCCAGCCCATGAGGACCATTTCAACCACTCCAGAGCACAACTTTCAGAGTCGCTCCAGGAGGCCCTCCTGCTAATAGCATCCAGGTTTGGTGAACTTTGCTTCAGGGGGCGGGTGGAGATGGGCCCTAGCTTTTGGGGGCCCATAGAATGGAACCCCCTGACACAAAGTTCACCAAGCCTGGGTGCTATTACCAGGAGGACCTCCTAGAGCGACCCTGAAAGTTTGCTGCCTCTACCTTGAAAAATGTGCAGTCTGCTTACACACTTGAAATTCCCCATTGGCTACAACAGAGCCACTGCAGAGCACAGAATCTGGGCAAATTTCTTGGAGTGCCTGTCAGGGGCGCATTTTTAAAACTAGTGGCGCCAAAATTTCAGAATATCACCCAGAGCCAATCCTGATGACACTCCCCATATTTGGTGAAATTTGGTTCAGGGGATCCAAAGTTAGGGACCCTCAAAGGAGTAGCCTCCATCTCCTGTTAGCTCCCATTGGAATCAATGGGGAATGGGGGTATCCCCTTTGAGGGTCCATAAATTTGGACCCATGAAACAAACTTCATCAAATTTGGGTGGTATCATCGGGGACAGGCTCTGGATGATACCTTGAAATTTTGGCGCCGCTAGCTTAAAAACCCACCCTCTGCAGACCGAAACACAAAACAATACAAAACAAATATATGGACCCGAATATATTCAGATATTGGAATATATTCGGGCAAACAAAATATGGCATTCGGGCTTATTTGGGCATACAGAAACTTTTATGCCCAAATAAATCCGAATCCGAATTTTACCGAATATTGTGGGTATTGCTCAAGCCTAATCCCACCCTTCTCTTGTCCAATGGGGGAGACAAAGTGGTTTATTCTGTTCTCCTTGTCTCCATTTTATCCTCCCAGCAATCCTGTGAGGTAGGTTAGCCAGAGAGTGGGTGACGAGCCCAAGATCACCTATTGAGTCTCCATGGCAGAGTAGGGATTTGAACCTGGGTCTGCCAAATCCCAGAGTGATAGAGTGTCATACTGGGATCTGGGAGACCTGGGTTCGAATCATCACTTGTGCCACGGAAGCCCACCTGGTGGCCCTGGACCAGTCATACTCTCTCAGCCTAACCTGCCTCACAGAGTCGTTGTGAGGACAGAATAGAGAAGAACGATCTCAGCAGCTTTGAGTGCCCACGGGAGAAAAAGAGTTGGGGTATCAATATATTAGTATTGTTGTTGTTGTTGTAGATTTCACAGATGCCAGATCTTTAGCTGGTTGTTGGCCTTCATTACAATTCGAGCCTCACCCAGAGGCCTAGGAAGCTGTAATGCATCGGCGTAGTATTCGTGCGGATCCCAGCAGGGCTGCCTTCTGAATCTGACAGATGTTAATTTTGTCAATTCGAAGATGTTTCAAGTGCTGCCCTAGTGTTTTCGGGATGGCGCCCAGCATGCCGATTACCACTGGGACAACCTAATTATTATTATTATCATTATCATTATTATTGTTGTTATTGTTGTTGTTGGGATTTATAACCACCCTACCCTTGGAAGGGGTGTGTATAATATATAATAAATATATAATAATATATAATATATAATAAATATATATTAAATATATAATAAACAAACAAGGTTACAGCCACAGAAAGAGGTGGCAGAATGGGGCACATCCTGGCTGAACACCTGCCCATCAAACAGCCTCCTCAGAAGCCACAAGTTCAGCTCAGAGGGAGGTTTTGACCCACCCCCCACCCCCCCACCCCCATCGGCTGCAGTGCTGCAGTTCAAAGCGAAGGGAACTTTTTAGCATAAGAGTTTCCGTTGAAAGATCTAGTCCAGGGGTGTCCAACTCTGGCGCTTCAGATGTTCATGGACTACAATTCCCAACTGGCCATGACAGCAGGGGCTGATGGGAACTGTAGTCCATGAACATCTGAAGCGCCAGAGTTGGACACCTCTGATCTAGTCGAAGCAAGGATTCTGGAGGAGGTCTGACTTGCAGGCCCTTCCCCTCACTCCGGACCCACAAGGGCTGGCGAGGTGGGGAGCGACACCCCACATGCTCAGAGGCACCCTTGGGCAATTTAAGCGGTCTCTCCTGAATACCTTCATCCTGTGTGTGTGCTGAAGAAGGGGGGGGGTGGTCCACAGGGTGCACAGGAGCAGCCGGCTGGCTCAGGAATGGGGTGGGGTCTGCCGTGGCACCAAGGCCGCCTGCTTGTGGGGCGGGGCAGCCAGAGGAGGCTCACCTTCTGGGAGCACTTGGCAATGGTAAAGATGTCGGTGCTGATGGTCAGGTACAGCTGCAGAACCTCGGAGATCTCGGCAATCAGCAGCTCGCTCCGCTGGGTCGTCTCTTGCAGCAAGAGGGACAGGATGTCCTCGGTGATGGCTGCCAGGAGGGGCACTGCCGGGGCAGAGGGAGCCCCAGGTGAGGGCAGCACCTGGGCAAGGAGAGTCTCCCCTCAGCCCTCCCCCTCCCAGGCCACGCACGGATGTCCCGGTGAATGCCAGAGCAGTCCACGAAGAGGAGGCAGTTGGATGTGACCACGGACTGTGGCACTTGCTTGACGCGGCTCATCCACGTGCGCAGCTTGACGATGCGGTTCACGTACTCCTCGTAGGGCCAGCCTTTCATGTCTCCCAGCTGGTCGGCACTCCAGCTGTGGGCAAAGTGGTAGAGCTCCGACAGCCAGGCGTACTCGCAGCACAGGTGGTTGCTCTCCAGCAGTGCAGTCTGGGGAGAGGGGCAGGGAAGGCCGTCTGACGTAGGACTGAGGCTGACGCGTCCAAGGAGGCATCCCTTGCCGCCCCCTTGCCCCCTTCAGCCCTGGACAGGCAAGGGCCTTTTCTTTCAGCGGCCCATTCTGATCTGGGGCTTCAAACTAGGGCAGTCCCAGAATGCCCCCTCTGCCCACCACATCAGCAAGGCCTCCCCCAGCCCAAGGACCCATGGCGGCTCTGCTGAACACAGGGACCCTGCCCCAGCAGGCGGGAGGGGGCAGCCCCCAAGAACAGCAGCGTGGTCCGGGGAGGTGTTCTCAGCCAATGACAGGCTGGGGGCCCCTGCAGGGCCTCCCCGCTCCCATCTGGGCTGACCTGCCCTCGAGTGAGGGGGAGCCCCTCCAGCAAGCTTCTACACCTCCCCTCAAAACCCCGCCTCTGTCCCTCCCATCCATCGCAAGGCTGGCCGGGCGGGTGGGAAATGCAGTAGCCCCAAGGGCAGATCCCAGCCAGGCCGTTGGAGGCCTACGGGCACCTCATTCCTAGCCCTGGGATGATCCCGAGAGCCCCACTGGGAGGGAGGGGGGCCTCCAAGCACGGGGAAGCCACGGACCTGTAGGCAGGTTGCCTGGGAACAAAGGAAGAGCGTTCGGGGCTATTGTGGGGCGGGGGGGAGCGAGAGCTGGCCCCTGCAAGGACTTTCTCCTTGTTCTTCTGGGTTGGCCTCCTGCCATCAGCCCCAGCATGGCCTGGAGGCAGAATCAGGAAAGGCCTCCCCCCCACCCCGCCCTGACTGCCAGCCCTCCCTCCCTGACACAGGACTACAGGGACCCTCGCAGGTCTGGTACAACCTTAACATGGATTCAATGGGTCTACTTTGGGGGGGGGGGGGCAGAAAAGACCGCATTCCCCAATGTGACCCCGATGAGGGCTGTGAGCCAGTGGCAAAGCCCTGAGCCCCCACCCCCCACGCCCACCCCCAGCTGCTCTTTCCTACCCTGGCTGGGGCCTTTGGGCATCCCTCGTCCTTGTGAAGTGCGCCCGGGAAAGGGGCAAGCGCTCGCCACCCACAGTGGCAAGGGACACCACGCTCTCTTCCCACGGTCGGCCACGGCCCAACTGTGCGTGGCTGCCTTTCCTTGGCTCTCGGCTGCACAGCGACTTCTGGCCCAGCCCCGGGAGGCTGGTTCTGGGGGCACTCCCCTTTCCCCTCCAGCACCGGCCTCACAGCTTAGCAGCCAGACCCTGGCCCCACGGCGGCTCCTCCTGGCTGTCTCGCAATGAGAGGCGACATGCAGAGGGGGGGGGGGGCTGGATAAGGCTAGGATGAAATAAACGGAGGGCAGGAGCGGCAAGAGATCCAGCCTCCGCAGCCCCTGCTGACTTGGCTCAAGCAATCTGGGCTCCCGCCTCAAGAGCCCACAACGGTCCCTGCAAGAGACACCTGAGCCGCAGGAAGGCCTGGGGGAAGCCCTGCAGCTGCCTCGCACTCAGGTCCCCCTTGGCCTACCACTGGGCAGCCTTGGCTCTTCCCATAGGCCGCTGCTCTCCAGGCAGGGGGCTTTCCCACCCCGACAGTCAGACTGGCGATGCTAGGGACTAATCCTGGGGTCTCCCGTAAGCCGAGCAGATGCCCTGCCCCTAAGTCCCCCCCCCCCCCGCAAGACTGGAGCCCAGATGGGCAGGGCCAGCCACACGGCCGCCAGGCAGACGACCCCAGAGTTGGAGGGGGCTTGGAGCTCACCCTCAGCAGGGCCTGCTGCTTTGCCCGAGCCTCCTGGACGATGCTGTCTGACTGCAGATCCTTCTCCAGCTGCTCTCGGGACAGCAAGGGATACTGGCCCCGTAGCCGGTGGCCCACCACTTCCAGGCCACCCATGGCCTTCAGGTTCAGGCGGTGCACCAGCTGCGGGTCCTCCCCAGATGGCCCCACCGGCAATCGACACAGAGGCTCCGACAGGCCCTGGCCAGCACGGCTCATCTCCTGGACGGCTGGCCCCCTGCTCACGCTTGGCCCTCTTGAGCCCGGCCCACGACTCGGCTGGGGCAGGCTTTGCTCTGGTTCCGGGGAAACTCCCGCTGCCTCGCTCTTGCTCTGCGTCACCTGAAGGGAAGAGACAGTCTGCCAGGTCTCCCGGAGGCACCGACGGCCCCCTGGCAGTGCCCAGGCGTCGGCTGGCTCCCGCGACCCACCAGCAGGACAGACTCCACCACAGAATCCAGGGCGCCCAAGAGGCAGGCCTCCAGCTCCGCCGAGGAGGGGAAGATCGCCAGCTTCTCCTCTGCGTCAAACACCAGCTCCACCTGGATGATGGCTTTCCGCTTGGTGCCATCGGCCTGCATGGGGAGACACCGCCCGGCAGGGTGAGCCGAGGCCCTGCCCTGTGCTCCCCGACCCAGCGCCCCTCGGCCTCCCGCGGCCCAGACAGACCTGCATGGTGCGGCTGACAAAGGTGGTGAGCTCTTCCTGCACGATGGAGACCAGGTTCTGGCAGATGAAGAAGTTCACCAGGAGGGCCAGGAAGCCCAGCTTCTGCAGCCAGGACTCGGCATCCTGCAGGCGGCGCTGCAGCCTCTCGGACTCCATCCGCTGATTGTACAAGGACTCCTTGGTGACATACAGCTTCTGGCCTTGCACCTGCTCCTGCAGCCTGTCCACCATCTTGTACGTATCGTCGCGCACCTGCATGGCAAAATCCAGGGGCCATTCCTTAGAAACCACCCCTCCCCCAGGAAGCCTGGCCCACTGAGGAACGGCTCCAACTGCCTGGAAGTTCTTCCTCGTGGCCAAGAATTCTTTGGATTTACATTTCAACCCATTGATTCTGGCCCGTCCTCTGGAGGGCAGCCCTTCAGATATTTGACGGTGGCTACTGTAGCATCTCACAGTCATCTCCACTCAGGGCGAAGCGTGTTCGGCTCCAACAGCCTTTCCTCGCAGGGTCTGGGGCCCAGACAACGGCCATCTCTTGTGTTTAATTTTTGCAAAACACACAACAATACCGTGTACCACAATTTTAAGAAAAGAAAAAAGTCTAGTATATTTAAAACATTTGCATATAATTTGCATATAGATAAGAGAAAAAACAGAAAGAAAAAACTAAAAATAAAACTTCCTCCTAGCAATTTATGTATTAACATAAACTTCCATCCTTCAATCACCTATCTTAGTTTTGAAAGACATCAATCTTTCAAGTTAGCAAATTCTTATAATCCTTATCACCTGACCATCTTTGCTGCCCACCTGTGGACATGTTCCAGTTTGTCAACATCCTTCTTAAACTGCTATGTGTGAAACTTGAACACGGTACTCCAATGGAGGTCCAGCCAGAACAGACTACAGTGATATCAGCCACTTTGAACGATCTGGACCCTACACTTGTGTTGTGGCCCAAAATAGCATTTGTCTTTTTAGCTACCGCTACTGACACATGTTCAGAGTATACTAGCTAGATCCTTTTCGCACGTACTACTGCCAAGGCAAATCTCCCACAGTCTAAGTATGCCAAATTAAAAACATAATCTATCATAAGAACATAAGTCTGTCATCTGCACCTCTATAACTGTGTGGTTTGGTTCTGCAACCCAACAAGATCGACACAGACTTCAGAGAATAATCAGAACTGCAGAAAAAACAATTGCTGCTAACCTGCCTTCCATTGAGGACCTGTATATTGCACGGGTCAAAAAAAGGGCTGTGAAAATATTTACTGACCCCTCGCATCCTGGACATAAACTGTTTCAACTCTTACCCTCTAAACGTCGCTACAGAGCACTGCACACCAAGACAACTAGACATAAGAACAGTTTTTTCCCGAATGCCATCACTCTGCTAAACAAATAATTCTCTCGATAATGTCAAACTATTTATTATATATTTATTATATAATTACTGCACTACTTTTTTCATTATTCCTATTATCTATCTCCTCCCACTTATGACTGTATGACTATAGCCTGTGCTGACATTTCATACATTTCATTCATTTTATTTCATGATTTTACATTTTATGTTTTCATTACTATTGATTGTTTCCTGATGCTTACTAGACCTATATGACAATCATTAAGTGTTGTACCTTATGATTCTTGACAAATGTATTTTTCTTTTATGTACACTGAGAGCATATGCACCGGAGACAAATTCCTTGTGTGTCCAATCACACTTGGCCAATAAAGATTCTATTCTAAGAAAGAGCCTGCTGGATCAGACCAGAGTCCATCTAGTCCAGCACTCTGCTACTCGCAGTGGCCCACCAGGTGCCTTTGGGAGCTCACGTGCAGGAGGTGAAAGCAACGGCCTTCTGCTGCTGCTGCTGCTCCCGAGCACCTGGTCTGCTAAGGCATTTGGAACCTCAGATCAAAGAGGATCGAGATTGGGAGCCATAGATCGACTCCTCCTCCATAAATCTGTCCAAGCCCCAATGGTGGCTGTAAGAGATATCGATCTCTTACAGCCACCATTAAAGAACCAACAGTTCTAATACAAAAAAACCCCACAGGAATATTTCACCACCCATTACTAATAGCAGCAGTGACAGAGCCAAAACACAAAATATTACAAACAGCAGCGCCACAAAGAACAGAGCGCTGCCTGGGATTATATCTGAGGCACCCCAGAATTCTGGGCAGTTCTTTCTTTCCAAGTGCCACAAACCAGCCCAACTCTCTGCACCCCCACCCCCACAGGGCAGCGACACCACCCCACAACCAAGCAGGAGAAACCAGTGGAACAGAGCGGCCTGCATCTGGAGCAGAAAGTGAAGTTGGGGCCGGCCAGGCACACGTCTTGAGGAAGGGCAGCCTGTACAAGTGAGGCCACGACCGAAAAAGCCCCGTCCCAGGGAGGGAGCCCCCTGCTGCTCCCTCCCACCTGGTCGGAGTGGGTCTGGCCACACCGCCCCCACCGCCACCCCCACCCTTGCAGACCCACTCTTGGCTGCTGCCATCCTTACCAGCTCCAGGATGGAGGAGGAGAGGGTGAGGAACCTGTGGAGCAAGTCTTGGGCGTGGCTGTTCTCCTGGGAAAGAGCCCACTCGAGCTCCGCAAAGCTCCAGCACTTGGCAGCGCTCTGGGGCAGCCAGTGGGCAGTCCGCATCTCCTGCAAGAGCCTGCAAGCGACAGGGAGGCAGGAAGCAGGCTGCTGGGGGAGGAGCCACACACACACACACACACCCGCTGCCCCACCCACCCCGAGAGCCTGGCAGGCCCAGGGCCCCCACGCCCCTCACCTGGAAATGTGCAGCAAGGCGGCTCCAAAGTGGGGCACTGCGTGGAGCAGCTCGGAGCCCAGCATCTCCCGGTGCTTCAGGCGGCAAAGGTGCTTCACGTGGCAGGCCCAGCTGGGGGGCACCAAAGAACCTCCCGTGAGACGGAGCCCCACCACCGCCCCCGCCCCCACCCCAGGCGCCCCAGCAGGAGGCCTCACCGGAGGAAGGCCTTGCGGACCAGGAAGAGGCGGAAGAAGGGGATGTGCTGCAGTAGCTGCCACAGCATGGCCTGCCGGTGCCAGGCGCCCAGCGCCAGGGCCTCCGTGCCCTCCTCGGGGTGGACGTGCAGCACCCCAAAGGGGGAGAAGACGTAGTGGTGGGGGGCAGCCAGCCTCTTCGGAACCACCACCAGGTCGTAGGGCCTGCCGACGAGACGAGCTCAGGCTGAGCAAGCGAGAAGTGGGGAAAGGACCGCACCTCTCCCCCCACCCTCTCCCCAAGGGAGCCCCCGGCTCAGTCACAAGCAGGCACCCGTCCGGTCCTCCTGTCCCGGGCATCTCCAAGGGCCACGGGCAGCCACAAAAAGGACCACTTGTGGAAATCACCCGGGCTGGAGAGCTGCAGAGTGTCAGAGCAGTCCACGGAGGCCGACTGTCCTCAAAGAGGGAAGCTCCTCTGCCAGCCCAGGAAAGCAGCGGTCGGGGGGCGCTCTCCCTGCACACCCCCAGAGGGGGGAGGTCACGGCAGGAGGTGGAGCTACCTGAAGTGCCGGCTGGAGGCCACGTTCAGGTACAAGAAGCGCATTTGCCTCGCCTGCCGGTTCCTAACAAAGACCTCCACGGCCTGCAGACCTGTCATGGGCGGGCCCTCGCCTGCCGCGGGCGCCACCTTCTCACGCAGGGCCCGAGGGGCTGCTGGGCACGGCTCCAAAGGCAGCCTGCCACAAAGCAGAAAGACGCGTCGGAAGGGCCTCTGGGGCAGGGGGAAAACCCCTTCCCGCTTGGGCAGCCGGCCGACCCCCGCCTAGCCAGGCCCTTACTGTGCTGCCACGACGACGGGCTCCTCTTCCAGTGCCGGACAGGGCAAATATTCCGTGGGCACGTCTGTGGCTATGGAAAGCGCCATGAGGCCCAGGCAGCTGGCATGGGGGGCCTCCTCCAGCGAGAGCACGCTGCCCACCGCCCCCGCGCTCCTCTGCAGCTCTTGCAAAGTGATGGGGGCCGGGTGCAGCAGGCCGGAGGTGTCTTCCAGCCCGCAGTCAGGAGCAAAGGGAAAGGGCAGGCCCGCAAAGACCGGCTCCGGGCCGCAGGGCAGCGCCTTGGCCAGGGGCGCAGGGTCTTTGGGGCGAGCAGCCTGCAGAGGACCCCCCAGCAGGGGCCAGTCTTGGGGGAAGGCCTGCCCCACGGCTCCCAGCACGTCCAGGTCCGACACCAAGGCCTGGCTGCTCCGGTACTGGTAGCGGAGGCTGTCCAGATAGGGCAGCAGCTCCGGCCGGCCGGCCAGCAGGTGCTGGAAGGGGGCCAGCAGCCTCAGCGCCTCCATCAGGCGCAGCCAGGCCCCGCGGCTGCTCTTCTGCAACACCTCTGCGAAGACGGCCACCAGCTCGGCCACCAGCACCTCCACCTGCTGCGGCTCGGCCCGGCCCGTATCCTGGAGCTGAGTGGCCAGGCGGCGCCGCACACACCGGGCCCACGAGCCCTCCACCGGCTGCAGCGGCCGGCCTCGGGCTCCTTCGCTCCCTGCGGAGAGAGACAGAGGGGCTGAGCGCAAAGAGGGCACCTGGGCGCGTGCAGAGTGCAGAGTGCGCGGGGTAGGATGGCGACTGGCCGCAAGCAACCCTCTCGCTCAGCTCTCCTCGACTCGGGCGCGCTTCAGTCCCCGGCGGCGGGGGGGGGGGGCGCTCTGTGGGACGAGGCAGAGGCAGCTGCTCCGCCCCCCCAGCCCCAAAGAGCCCCACAAGGACGCTCACACGAGCCCCCCCCCCCGGGCCGTCGCTCGGTGGGGCCGGAGGGGCAGGGCGGCGGCTGCCTAGGCAGACCCCTCCGGCGCTCCTGCGGGCCAAGTCGCCCGGCCCTCTGCGCCAGCTCAGGGGCACTCTCTTGCGCTCACCCTTGGCGGCGGCCGACGGGGGAGACTCCATGGCGCGGGACACCAGGGCGGCTCCAAGCCGCGGAGGGCGAGGACGGGCTCCCCACGAGCAAGCCCCGCCGCCAGGCAGGCAGGCAGGCAGGCAGGCAGGTCCGCCGGCCGTTGCTAGAGACGCGCAACTGGCGCTCCAGGGCGCCGCCCCCCCCCCCCCGGACCCAGCACTGGCCCCTGGACCAAGGCGCCCCCGCCCCGCCTGGCCCTGGGAGGGGGGGGGGCTGCTGCTGCTGCTCCCCCCACAGGCCGAACCAGGCGCGTCCTCTTCTTTTAACTCTCTTTGTTGGTTTTCAAATTAACGACAAAAAAGTTAAAATGATCAAGGCGCATAAATGCCACTCACAAAGTCAATACTAGCGTTATCTCCACTTAAACTTTCCTCAGCATTTGAGGGCTTCCCCTGTCATAATAGACGAGGTAAACTCTTTAACACGGATTACTTCCATAGCTGAAGGAAACAACCTTTGTTCCTGCTTGAGGTGTTACATTTTAAACAAAGCAAACATATATCTATCTATATCTATATAAAACATCTCTCTCTCTCTCTCTCTACCTACTATCATCTATCGATAGATATAACATTCTCACCTGACATTCTTCTCTCTACCTCTTCACCTGTCTAGTCTTACTACCTTTCCCATCCTTCCTTCTCCACAGAGCTGTAAGTCAAGTTTATTATTAAGACATTTCACCAGAGTGTCCTTCCAAAGCGGCTGCAAGGGTCGCCCCTAGAGAGCAGCCGCGGTGGCCGGAGCTCTGCAGAGCAGGTTTCCCTCGTTCCCTGCCAGTCATCACCACCAGTCCTTCTCTGCCATCAGGGCTCTCGTCCCTCTAACAATGATCTGTCTATCAGGTTCTCAATTCCCACCTTTCACTTTTAAAAAAAATCTCTAGCCTCTTTAGGTGTGGGGATGTGCCTTTCCTCTTAGATCTCTGCAATGAAAAGGGCTAGTGAAGTCTTTTTTAAAAAACGGGGAATTAAACTAACCTGATATGTGAATTGATATTGCTGTATTGATATTCAGTTGTTGTTGTTGTTGTTTTAAAGTGCAGGAGAAGGAAATGGCTGTCAAATGATCAGGAACATGAAAACCGCAGCTTAGCAAGCCCAGCTTCTCTGTGATCTTTCCCAAAGTTTTTAAACAAAGTAGAATGGGGAAAATCAGAGCAGAATCCATCCCATACTGGAGCCACTCTTAATGCGGGGGGAGAGCATTTATTTATTTTATTTTATAATTCAATTTATATCCCGCCCTCCCCCGCATTCTGCCAATTCCACATTAGCTTGGGAAATCCCCCCCCCCCCCGCCGGCACCTTGCCACTGAGAGCCTGGCCATGTGGACCCACACTATGGTTACCCTGATGCTAGACTACTGTAATGCACTCTACTTGGGTCTGCCTTTAAAGAGGGCTTGGTTCAGAATGCCCTGGCGCAAGTGTTACTGGGTGCAGAATCCAGATTACCCTCCCTTTCTGCAGACACACCTTTGGTTTCCAAGCAGTTACTGGCAGGTTGAACCATAGGTCAACAAACGGACTCTGAAGTATTGATCAGTAGCGTTTATTGATGAGGTATTGAAGCACCATACTTGGCAAACCCAATTCTGACAAAACTGGTATGCACAGTTCCCTTTATTCCCCACTGAAAGCCCCCCCCCCCCCCCCGCTCCCAGTTTCCCAAGAATTCATGAAAAACAGTCTTTGGACCCAAGGTGCCCCGGGCTGGCAGTAGACAGTGAGAGAGCCACCTGGCTCCCTGCCCTACAAGATAACTGATGTGATTCTTTTCTCAAGGGACAGAGGTGCGAGGGGAAGCCTATTTTCCCACAAAGAGTGTAAAGCCACAAAGCAGAGATCAAGGAAAGAATGCAAAGATGGCCGTGGATACATATAGCAGGCTGGTTACAAATATCTTTTGAGCAGCATTGGTTTGTTATTTCAAGAAATTACACAGAGTTGGGAATGCATCTCAGTCACTCAGATAACATCCCCCTGAGACAGCTCGAGGTTCTGGTGATCACCTACAAAGCCCACAAAATTTGTTGGTGGTTCCTGGCCCCTCAATGATGCGGCTGGCCTCCACTCGGGCCAGGGCCTTTTCAGCCCTGGCCCCCGCCTGGTGGAACACTCTCCCTCCAGCTGTCCAGGCCCTGCGGGACCTTGGTGAATTCCACAGGGCCTGTAAGACTGAGTTGTTCCGCTGGGCCTTTGGAGTGTCCAGTCGCTGATTAAGTGCCCCTTTTTATTCCTCCAGTTTGGAGTTCCCTTTTGCCATCCATGGGACCCACTTCTTCGTTCTGCTCCCCCCCCCTCCCTCTTTGGGAGGGTTTTAATTGGGTTTTATTGCGTGATGCCATCTTTGTTAATTTTATCGCTGTGTTTTAATTCTAATTTAATGGGGTTTGTTTGTATGGGCTGTAAGATGTAATTACATTGTGCACCGCCCAGAGCCCTCAGGGGGTTGGGCAGTATATAAAACCAACCAACAAACAAACAAACAAACAAATAAAAGACCCAGACACCCACAGGCACGCCCCTCCCCCACTACTAGGCCCTGCTCCACACATGAGAGCCAAGCCTCCCGAAGGGGCTGCCCGTCGGCTGGTGAAGCCACCAAATGCTTGCTTGTGGGCGTTCTTGGTGGTGCCTCTGGCACGGGGGAGCCGTCTGCCAGAGGCCATTAGGAAGCGCACGCACATACCCCAACCTCTATCATTTCACAAAATAGGCAAAAGCAAATGGTACGGGTGGGCATTTGGGTGAAGGGAGACGATGTGGTGGAAGGGATCCTGTCCAGAGGGAACACCTATTGGGGATCAGGCTTCATTCGCGCCCCCCTGCCTTGTTTCCTGAAACAGAGATGGGGGTCATGCCTGCCCCCTCCCCTCTGCAATCCCAGATGTATTCTTACTGAGAATCTTTGCTGTCAGAGTCAAATGTCATCATATTTTACAATTCATTTATGGATTGACTGATGTCATATTTTGTCATGTTTTCGTAGAAAGTGTTTTTTAAAAACCATCCTTGGAATCCACTTTGAGACCCCATGAAAAGGCAGATTACTACTGCTACTACTACTAATAGCATATCTTCGTCTGCTGATTAATCCTACCCACAGGAGAGCCTCAGCTACTGCAAGGTGTTGCCATCAGCTCTGCTGGAGGGAAGATTCAAGAATAGGGAAAGTTCTAAAAGGGTTTGTTCTTGTGATCTGGTTACAGTTGAAACACTTGACCATTCTGTTTGTATGCCCTAAATACAATAAGATACACATGAAATACATGAATTCCATTTTCTTGCAATGTTCTCAGTGGCAAGAGTGTTATGAGATACCCAATCTCCTGAACAGCTCTGATCTGATCTTTTGTGAAACTGTTGCAAATTTTATACTGGAAATTAGTAATTTTAACTGGATTTCTTAACCTTGTTTTGCTTTAAAATTCTGTCCTGTTTTGTATGCCAATAAAGGCCTCTGTGTGTGTGTGTGTACTAATAATAATGATGGTGATTTGCTAGACATCATATACCTGGACTTTCAAAACACTTTCAACAAGAGACCTCAGCAAAAATTTCAGAATGAAATCAGAAATCCTGGGTTTAAGAGGACGGGTCCTCTTACAAATTAAAAACTGGTTGCACGACAGGCCGTACAGTGCAGTAATAAATGAGCAGTTTTCTCAGCGGAAGGAAGCAAGCAGTGGGGGTCCCGCCGGGGTCCACACTGGGGCTCCTGCTATCCATTTGTTTATTTGTGTAAGTAGAGGTGAGCAGTGAAGTGTTTGCCGTGTTTGCCATTACACAAAATTATTCAGGATGGTGAAAATGGACTGCCACAAACCGGGCGAGTGGGCGGCAGCGTGGCAGTCGGAGTTCGGTGAAGGCAAAGCCGAGACAAAACCCACTGGGGCAAAACACCTCCACTTTAAGCATGTGCTGCTGGGGTCAGAACTTGCTGTACCTGGCCGGGAAGGAGACTTCAAGGGCACAGCGGGCGGCTCAGAGGGGTTGCGGATCCTGTGAAAAAGGCAAACTCTATCCGGGCCCTGATGAGGGCAGGGTTGCAAACAAAGCCCCCGAGGTTGCTCTGTAGGGCAACCTCGTGTGGAGTTCTCTGTGCCGTTCTGGTCACTGCATCTTGAAGAGGACATTTCAGAGGGTGACCTAGACAATTATTTAAAATATTTCAGAACAGACTTTCCAACTAACTCAGGGTTTCCACCATGGTAAAAAACAAGAGAACACACGGCCATAAACATATAGAACGGTAAAAACATAAAACGTGAAGAGAAGGGTAAATGGAGCAAAAGTTTTCACCAGCGGGTGGAAAACAAGCAGTAGAAAGGACCAATTTTCCCGAGAGGGAATTCCATAATTTTGGTGCCACGGCCAACAATGCCCACCCAGCCTCAGATCGCAGGAGTGACTGTAGCGGTCAGGCAGGCTCACGTGAGAGCAGGAGATCCTTCTGGTGCACTGAGCTCACGCCACGTGGGAGGGCTGGACAGGTCAAAACCAGCACCTTCTGGGAAGGGACTCAGAAGCAAACTGGGAGCCAGTCTCAGTGGTGCACAGCTGAAGTGACGCGGCTTTTACGTGACCTACCACGGCCAGAATTCTGGAAAGGCCTTTTCAGGCACTCCTGGGGAAACACGGGCCGGGGGGTGGGGGCTGTTCCAGCATGACTCATCCCCTAGGGGTGGTGCCCTGAGCACACAGCACCATCCTGGCAGAAGACTGGAGTGTGGAGAGAAGAGCAGGGCAGACAAGGAGGGCTGGGGAGGGGGGGAACCCGAGAGCCAGAGGAGGCGGAGATCCTTAAAGAGGTCCGGGTGCCAGGATGCCCACCTGGGCTGAGACAGGGGTGGCCAGGCTGCTTGCTGCTAAGTGGCACTGCAAATATAATGGGCATTTCAAAAACTCAGCATGTCGAGACAAACGGTCACCTCTGTATCAATCAGCCCGACAGATTCAACATCAGTGTTTGGCCACGTCATGCACCCTGACGGGTCACCCCAGTTGCAACATGGGGAGAGTTCCAAACCAAACGCTGACCAGCTCTTCCGCTGAACTCCAGATAAGACGCAACGCTTGGAGTCGGCTCCTTCGATAGCCTTTCAAAGCGATCTGATTTACGTGCTCTCAGCAAAGTCAGTGGGGAGGAGAAAGCATGCCCCCCTTTGAGAGACATCTTTGGGATCAGGGTGTTATACCTGATACTGGTTAGGGGGTCAGAGGTCCAGTTTCCTAAAACGGTAGCCTATAACCACCTGGCATAAGTTTTTCCCAGCATGGCCCAACACCTGTAACAGGCAAGGGACCCTCCGAAGAAGAGTTGGTTTTGACACCCCTTTTTCCTACCTCTTTTCCAGTCTCAAAGCAGCATGCAATCCCCTCCCCCACAACAGACACCTTGTAGGTGAGGTTGAGAAAATTCTGAGAGAACTGTGACTGGCCCAAGGATACCCAGAAGGCTTCATGGGGAGCAGGAGCGGGAATCGAACCCGGTCGTCCAGATTAGAGCCTGCCAGCTACTGCACGACACTGGCGGCATCTCCCACCGACGGCTGAGCTGAAGATGCCAGAACCTGCTTGCCTTCACCCACCAGCTACTTTGTTGTTTCATGGCACTCTACCTGTTTGTCTGTTGCCTGATGCTTACACCTGAACCTTTTCTTTAATCTTTACAATTAAGGCTGTTGCTTCTGCTGGGGTATTCTACTGTGTGAGTGAGAGCCGAGACCCAGTTGTGGTCAACCTATTGGAAGGAGATTTATTCCAAGGCCCCCGGTCAGGGGACGGCATCCTCGCAGGGATGCGGGTCGGTCAGAAATCCCCACCTTTGACACAGTGATGAAATGAAGACAATCAACTAGACGTGGTTATCTCTGGATATAAACACTACACATGTGTTGTGCTGCAAACGAGAGGCAGCACAAAGTCAAATAAGCTGGAAAATAATTCGGGGATAAACTCCCCCACAAAAATTGCGCGAAGTGGAGATGCTGAGTTAGAAGGGCTACTTGGAAACAGGGGATATTATTGCCGCTGACTGAAACCAGTGGGTCTGGTCTCAAGGTGGAGAAGAACAGAATATAGCAGCTGGCATTGCTGCAATACTGGGTGGCTTCAACTGCCTTCAAACTGCTTGGGCAAATGTGGGCTTGGATCAGCCTGTATCGAAGCAGGACTCCTGGGCAGCACCGGCGGCCGTGTGGGAGGAGCAGGTGGCCGGAGAACCAACTCCAAACGTCACGCCTTCGGGCCGTGTTGCTCCGAGCCAGCCCCGGGACCTGGCGGAGATGCAGACATGGTGGCGCCAACTGGGAACACTGACCGCCCAATACTTTTAAGTGCAGCACTCGCGCAAACGGCCAGCTGCCCCCACCCACGGCTGAACACGGTGTTCAAAAGGGCGCCTTGGCTGGAAGGCGCAGAAGGAAGTCAGAGGCCTGCCAGGCTGCACATAAAGGCCCCTGGGTGTGGTGGGGGGCGCCAGGGGCCACGTGGGGGGCTGCTGCGTTCAAGCAGTGCTGGCCACGGACGAGGGTGGCGTCTGTGGGTCTTGCAGGGATGTCCCTGTGTGTCCCCCGCCCGGCCAGACCCTACTCGGGAGGAAGCCCGGCGGCGGCGGCGGCGGCGCGGGGGGGCGAGGGGCCGGGGTCCCGGGCGGGGTCGGGGGCCTGGTCGGCCAGGCGGCGCTGGAGCAGGGCGGGCATGAGGCGGACGTAGGCGGCCATCAGGCGGTGGTTGGAGCGCAGCAGCTTCCCCGCGCAGCAGTCCAGGCACGACTCCTGCAGAGACACGACAGGCACGTGGGCGGGCGGGCGGGAGGAGCGGGAGGAGCGGGAGGGGGAGCCCCAGCCCCAGCCCCCCCCCGCGGGCCCCCTCCTGCTGCTGGGTCTCACCTCCCGGCGGGAGAGGGCGCGGTGGCCGAGGTCGCAGGCGCAGCGCTGGAAGCAGGACTCGGTCAGGCGGTTGTAGGCCAGCAGGAAGTCCCGCAGCTGCAACGAGACAACGCCGCACGTGCGCGCGCGCGCGTCACTCAGCGCCCCCCTCCCCTCAAGCGGGCGCGCGCGCACGCCCCCACTGCTCCCCCCGCCCGCCCCCGCCCCCCCGGGGCTCACGCTGCGCAGTTGCTGGGTCTCTTCCGCCGCCGCCGCCGGCAGCTCCATCGGGGCCCTCCGCCACTTCCGGTCCGGCCGCCGTGGCTCGTGACGCGGCTTCCGGCACCCCCGCCCCGCCCCCTCCGCCGGATCTGAGGCCCCCAGGCTCCGGGACGGGCCCGGCGGCGGCGGCGGCGGCGGCAGGTGAGCGCGGCAGGTGAGGCAGGCCAGGTCAGGTGAGGCGGGCGGGCGGGCGGGGGCGGCCCGGAGAGGAGGAGGGGGGAGGCGGCGGGGGGGGGGGGCGCAGGGCCGGGGCGGAGACGTGGCCTTGGCGCGGGGCCAGCGGGCGAGGGCGGTGGCGGGAGGCCGCCTGTCTGTCTGTCTGTCTGCCGGGGGGGGGGTCTGGAGCCGGGGCGGGGGGAGGGTCCTTGGAAGCGCCGGCGCGGGGGGGGGCAGGCAGGCAGGCAGGCCGGGAGGGAGCACCTGCGGGAGGGGAGGGGGTGCTGTGCCCTGGCCCCTCCCCCCGGCCCTTTGGCTCCTCCCCCTCTCTGGCCTTGCTCAGCATCCCGGGGTGGGGTGGGGAGGGGAGGGGCCTCCCTGGCCGCCGGCAGGTGTTCCAACAGGTGTTGTGCAGCTGGCCCCGGGGGGGGGGTGGAGGCTTCGCTGAGCGACGGGTGGGGTGGGGGGCTTGGCGGGCTATGCGAGGGGAGGGGCAGCCGGGAGCAGGGGGGACTGTGGCCGGGGGGACCCGCGCCTGCCGTGGCCCTCCTGGGGACCCTCCTCGGGGCTTTCCGGGGGGGAGGACAGGCAGGGCTGCTGCTGCCGCCGGTCGCCCCCCCCCCCCCGCTCAGGCCGGCCCGGCCCCGGTGAGACCCGCTCGCCAAGGGAGCCCGGCGGCCAGCTGCGGCCCCCCTTCTTGCGCCTCCCTCCCCCCCCCCGCGCTGCTGCCGCTGCCCATCATGTCCCGCTACCCGCCTGCCTGGGCAGGGAGGGGCAGGAGGAGGCGGGCCTCGCCTGGGCAGGGCTGGCACACCTGGCTCACCTGGCAGCACTGCGTGGCCCTGCCTGCCCTCCAGGCACGGAGGCTGTTTGACTTGGTGTGGCCTGCTGCTCTCCTGGGGAGTGCGCTGCACACACACACACACACTCACACACACACACCCCCTCCCTCCTGGGCTGCAGTTGGCTCAGAAGTGCCCCCGCCCCCCCCCCCCGCACTGCCAGGCCCCCTGGGTGTCCATTTTGGTGCCCGCTGAGGATTTTGCTTCTTGATAAGTTAGGCCCAAAATCCAGCTCTCCTGCGCTTGGGCCCTTGGTGGGCGGCTGTTCCAGAGGGCAGCTGCGGTGGGGCAGCCGGCATCTGGCCAAGTGGGCTTTGCTTCTTCAATGCTTCTTACCAGTGCCCCCCCCCCCCCCACACACACACACACACCTTGTTGGCTTCAGAAGTGCTTCCAGGCTCAAGCTGTGGCGAGAGTCACTCCGGCTCCACAGTCCAAGCTGAGCGCTGGCCGGGGGGAGGGGGCTCCGTCCTGGTGGGCACGGGCGGGCGGTGGGTTGGCTCTCGGGCCATCTTTGCACTTTTCCCAGGGGTTGGTTGTGGGGGGGGGTCTTGGGAGAGGGAGGGGGTTGGGTTGGGTTGGGTTGGCCTGGCCACAGTTTCCTCACAGGGCTTGTGCCTGGCTCAGGTGCTCCTGGGTAATGCTGCCTGCATCCTGTCCTCGTAGAAGGGGAGAGCTGGTCCTTCGCAGTGTGCGCTTCTGGCTGTCCTGAGTGCGGCTGCCCCTTGGCAGGAATCTCCGGGGCCGGGGGCAGTCCTGTTTGGCTCCATTGGTTACATGCTTAAAGGCTGCCACTCAGAGGCTGGGGCAGGGGACAGAGGTATTGTCGAAGGCTTTCACGGCTGGAATCACTGGGTAGCTGGTTGTGGGTTTCTCCTGATTGCTGTGGCTGGGCATGTTCCGGGTAGTTGCTGGGCAACATGGGCCATGGCAGTGCCCGAAACCCCACAACACCCTACAGATGACGATCGCCTTGGACGCGACTTTGTGGAAGGAGGGAGAGAGGCTGGCACGAAGGTGCCAGGACTCAAGGGAGCCGCTCGAGGTGCCTTCCATGACAGGGGATGTAAACGTTTCTCGGAATATTTTTGGGAGTAGCGGATCAGAATTCTGGCAAGGAAATCTGAGATACATGCCGCGGTGACTTCCTTTGTCAGACAAGCGCAAGCGCGTATCTGTGCGGTGCACTTGAGTGATGGCAGGGCAGCAGGGGCTGCTGTGTGGGAAATGGGACAGGCACAGCGCACGCCAAAGCAGGAGCCCCAGGGGATTAGGGCTGGCGGCGCTCTGGTGAAGTGCTCGCCAGCCGCGGCAGCTTCAGGATAGTTTGAGCACTGGAAGCAGCCGGCCCATGGGCGCGGATCCCACCGGTGGCGTAGGGCTGTGGCAGAACCGGGAGGGTGAGTGAAGCCGCAGCCGGGCGCTGAGCATCGCTTGTTTGTGTGGACTGTTCTGCCTTTTGGCCCCCCCAAAGGGGACCCAGAGTGGCTACTATATTGTTCCCTTCTCCTGCCTTTATCATCACAACAACAACTTTGGAGAGGTAGGTTAGGTTGGATGCATGTGACTGGCCTCCAGGTCAACTCCAGAAACCAAGTTTGAGCAGACATTAAAAAGCTGCAGCAGCCTGAGTGTGTCCGAAGAGGCAGGGCAGGCTGGCTGGCAGAGGCCCCTGGTAATAGCCATCCCCGCGAGGGTCGCCGCTAAGGAATAGGCGCGAGACGCTGGAGGAGGTTTCCCATCTGGTGTGGGAGAGCGGTCAGCAACAGGAAGCGCTGGGATTCTCGCGGATCCTGGACAACTCTGCCCCTGTGCTGGTCTCTGGCACCTTTATTAGGGTTTGGCCATTGGCTGTGGCGCAAAGGAGGTAGGTAGGGAGATGAGCTGGAGATCCGTGAGACCTGGAGGATCATCATGTGATGCATGATCTCACCTGGCTACGCAAGGCGAGCTGCTAAGCTGTCTGAGCCTAATTCCTCACCTGGGGCAAGACCATTGTCCCTATACCGTGACTGGAGCCAGACAGTGCTCATGACCCGCGGACTCCAGGGGGATGAGGAGTGGGGGCGCGGTGCGACTCAGAAGGCTTGCACCGTGAGGGTCCTGCTGGGCGTCCCAACGTTTCTACTCATGGCGCTTCAGCAGTTGGGTCAGCAGTGACATTATTACACCACCGGGCCACGAGGTCGTCGGGCTGGCATCTTGCTTTGAGGTCAGAGTGCAACGGAAGCTACTCCAGTGGGCGCGCCTGCAGAGAGGGGTCACGTCCTCCGCACTCCCTCCTGGCTCCCAATCATTATCAGCCTGTGGTATTTCTCTATCAGCTGGAGCCTCTGCCAGCTCTTCCAGCCGGCAATTTTGTAGAGGGGCTCTCAGACGCCTGTGGTGAGCTCACTTTGGAGGCACGGATCCCAGTGGCCAGGTCATGGCAGAGGCAGGTATCTCCTGTGCTGAGTGTAGAGGGAAGAAAGCCGGGTTTGGTAGTTGGGGAAGGGGGGCAGAATTAACTTGTTTCTCCTGCAGCGGTGCTAAACCTGTCTAGCCTCCAGTCCTCGCAATAACCTGGAGCCTCGGGTAGAGCTGCTAGCTGGCTCCTGCTTGGATGCCTACCTGTCAAACGCCACAGTGCCCACCTGCCAGCTGGCATGAAGGTTCTGCCTTTGTCAGGAACTGCTTCCCTTTGGTCACTCCCTTTCAGGCCACTGGAACTGCACTCACTCTGGCTCATAGGACTCCTCTGCAGCATCAGCTTCGGAAGTCCTACGTAAGGACTCATTGTGGGATGTCTTTTCAAAATGTTTTTTTCCCACCTGGTTCCCCTGCAGAGTGTGGCTGGTCCTGAGCCAGCGTAAAAAAGCCAACGCTTAGGCAGCCGCGGCAGTGGTGCAGTTTTCTCCGCATGTATGCGGAGCCTCGGGTGGGACGAATCACAGCAGGCTTCCTCTCCCAGGGAGGCAGTGGCCTCCCGGCGCCCAAACCCAGGGAGGTAGGGTGAGGGTGGGGCGAGCAGCCCGCCTCCCGCGTGCAGTCCTCGCTTTGGAACTCCCTCCCCCTGTGGGATTGCGTTTTCTGGCTTCTGCCCAGTGGAGTGACCCAGTTCCCAGCCCCAGAGACCGTGAGGTAGGCTTCTGGAGGTGGGCGTTTCCAGGAACTGGGAGGGAACCTGTCCAGGTTCCATTATGTTTGCTGGCTTCCCAGCGTGCAGGGGAAAACACGACTGGATTTCCACAAACATAATTTCGGCAAAAATAAACAGATTACACAAAATGAGAAACTGGACTGAGGTGCACGCTTGATTGGTTTGTAGAATGTGCACAGAATCCGGGATTTTTGGCCGCGTGTGGATTTAGATAACTTGTGTGGAAAAAATGTCAAAGGACTGTTTTTATCCTGGGTCGGTGAATTCTAGCCCTAAGAACATAAGAATAAGCTTCAGCTGGACTGTGACTCAGAGTCCATCTAGTCCATAGCTCTCTGCTACCTCGCAGTGGGCTTCTCCAAATTGTGTTTTTTGGGAGCTCCACCTGCAGGAGGGTGAAAGCAATGGCCTCTCTGCTGCTGCTGCTGCCCCCGCAGGCATTTTCGCTAAGGCATTTGCAGTCTGGAGATCTGAGATTCAACTTCCATAAATCTGTCCAAGCCCCTGATCCAGGAGGAGAGGTGGGGGGAAGGGAACACGGGCAAATGTCGGCTGGCCCCAACTCTGAGCCTCGACTGTGGAAGGGAATTCATTCCATCTGGGCTCCGAAGCACGCCTCTATTCCAAAGCTACAAATGGAAAATGTATCATCGAAGGCTTCTCAAGCAGCTGGATTCAACTGGCTCCTGGTGGGTTTCTCCCGGGGCTGCGTGGGTCATGGGGTCTGGTGGATCTTGTTCCCTAGGGTTTTGCCTGCATCTGTGGCCGGGTCGCATCTTCTAGAGGGGTATCACGGAGAGAGAAGTCTGTTACACCCTCTGTCACAGATGGAAACACCAGTGACGAATGACCCCGCCTCTGAGTGGCTTTTGACCCTCCCAGTGTGGCAAAGAGGAGGGGGACTCTGACCTCGTGGTGCCTGCAAACCTCGGGAAGAGAAGTCACGGGCTGGGCATCCCGGTGGAAGTTCATCAGTCATCCCAGGGAAGTAAATATCATTTCAAAGCACGTACCGCTTGTTGTGTAACATCAAAATGTGTCCCGGGGTTTCTTCTCATTGCTTGTTTTATTTGCTCTCCTCCCCTTTCAGTGGTGACAGATGAATGTTAGCATCCCTCCAAACAAACCAGTCAGAGGCAGCTTTTAAGTAGCAAGAATGTTCGTGAGGCATCGTGAGCAGCGGGGCAGGGTTGCGTTAGCTAACGTTATGGGGATGATCACCTCAGATTGCCCCAGCATATCTGTGGGGCAGGCATATCTGGCTCCTCCTGAAGCTTCCCTGAGGAACTAGGAAAAGCTCAGCCGAGTTTTGTGGTGGCAAGAATCCAGAGCCAGGGGTCTGCAACTGGCAGGGGGCTGATGGGAATTATGAGCACCTGGAGAGCCGCGAGGTTGCAGACACACACCTGAACTGGACAATGGGGTAATTGAAATAAAGAGCATGAAGAGCTCACCGAGTGCGAGCCAACAATGCATGGCGCCAGCGCAGGCTGTTCCTGTAAGCATTGCAGGTTGTCCTTCTGGCGAGGGCTGCCAGGCAGGCAGGCATGGCGAGGGGGTTGCAGCTGGGGCTGGGTCAGCTGATGGTGTCACTTGGAAAGGCAGAGCTGGGGCTGGGGTTCGGCCGCCATTCCCAGTCCCCCCCCCGCTGGCCTCAGAGGGCTGTTCATTCCTCAGTTGTGGAGGACCGCTATCACCTGTCCTGGACCCATCTTGTGTGTGTGGGGAGGCAGGGGAGGGGCTTTCAGGCTTGAGCCCTGCCGCTTTCTCCCAGTGGCTGCTGCAGTGCATAGCCATCAGGGTACTCCAGAGTATTTCCCTCCAGACAAGAATTGCGTACCCTTTGTGTCAGAAACGCACAGGCCTGGCAGGAAACAATAGATGAAATGCTTGGGTGGTCGGGAGGGATATGGGCCTACTTCTAGGTAGCGCTTTCGCCCATGGTGACCTCTGTGAATGAATGTCCTGCAAATTTCCCAGCCCATCGCCATTTGTTGGGTCCAGCTGCTTTGCAGATCAAGCATTAACACCACATATGCCTGCATTATTCCATGTGATGATGTATGCACAGATGTAAAGTCAGACATAACACCGAAAGTTGAAGAGTGGAAATTTAAAGGGCATCACTATTGTGTGATGGATAGATCAGCACATCAACCATAATCTGCCTTTATGGTAAAACGCATAAACAGAATTGGAGGTTGGACAAGGTATATTAACTTATAGAGGAGAGGCTGTGGTTTATTAAGACAACTCTTTAAATCATAACAGAGTATGAGATGGAGAGAGGTATAGAGGAGAATATGGATGTCAACTGGACTGCTTTATATTTGCTCAATAAGTCTGTTGAATAAGTAGTATTGCATTATATTGTTACTATTTTTTTTAATGTGGTATTATATGTAAGAGGTCAGGGGAACCGGCTGGCTGGTAATCCGTCCGCCATGCTCGCTTAAACCGGCTATGCCGCTGGCGCATGCTTTATGCAAACAGTGCAGCAAATTTCACGAAAACAGCTAAAAAAAACAAGGCAAAACCAGCTGGGAGCCTAATACCACAAACCAAAACGCTAAAACCAAAGGCAACAATTATTGAGGGTTCCTTCAGAGTATCGCAAAAAAATTCCAAATAAAATAGCTTCCCCATTATTCCTCGCTTCTGTCCCTCTCCACCAGTGCTCAGGGTTCCACGCGAAACCCTTTGGCCAGCTCCCAGGGGGAACAGCGCACCTCCATTCCCATGGGAGGCAGGCATGCCTCACCCAAGCAAGAGCACTGACTCCCCAATGCCTGAAGGGCAGAAGTCGGCGCCGCCTTTAACGAATCGACCGCCTCGCGCTCAAAGAGCAGGCAAGGGAGAGCTAGCTCCGCAGACGATCCCACCACCCGCCGGGAGACATCCCAGATCGGCCGGCAGGGCCAGATACAGGACGCCGGGTTCCTCAAGCAGAGAACCCATTTCTACTCTTGAATTACATAGACATAGATTTCATATAATTTTGTGTGCCAGGTTATACATTTTATGTTGTTAAATTAGCTTAAACCAGTTTAAGGTTTATAGCAAGGTGAGCTTTGAATTGCTTCAATTTTCCCCACAATTTTTGTTCTTTTATTAAAAAAAAAAAGAAAGCAGAGGTTTTTCCACGCAATTTCAGCATTGAAAGTTTACATGTTCAAAGGGAAGGACCAAAATAGTGACCAGTAAAACAAAAGAAGGCGAAAGGGCAGTTCTTGTTTGTTTAAAAGATTTATATCCCACCTGTGGGGATCCTGGCCGATCCAATTGCTTTGGCATAAAATTGGATCTAAGCCTCAACAGGGTTCACAAAATATGAAATCTGTTTGTTTTGAACACCTGATCCCTTAGTGATATTTCAGGTGTTGAAAACACTTCCCTTATTTAGTTAGAAGCAATGATTGTTTCTGGAGGGCTGGCATCTTCAGAGGATCTGATGAAGCAAGTGGAGAAAATGACAGCCCATCAGATCCCCTGAAGATGCCAGCCAGATGCAGGTGAAATGTCCAGAAAATGTTACCAGGATACCATACAGCCTGGAAAGCCCACAGTGCCCCAGTGACTTGGTCAGCCGAGGCCTCGAAGAGCTCCTCACTCATTCTGTCTTGGGAATCTGGGCAAGAATTTCAAAGGATGGATAATAATTTCATTGTCGGCTTTCACGCCGGACCACTTGTCATGTCTCAAGAAACAGGAGTCGAGGAACAAACATAGTACTTATTCCATAGCTGCTACTCACACATAGCTTAAAAATCACTCTGCAGCTGTGCTCAATATAACACACTTACTAATTACCAATTACAGTGCAACAGCTGCAGACTCTTAAAACCATACAATACATTGGCACCCCTTCCCCCAACTCCTGTAATAATCTGTGGGATTCTCTTTCGCTATCGCCCCAGCTCCCGCTTCTGGCTCCTGAGTCTGTGTTTGTTCCTGGTTCTGCAAAACAATTGACCTTTGTTTCCTTTATCCTGCATCTCCTCATTCATACCTACTTCAGGTTCTCGACAATTGACTATTTATTGCTTTCCTCATCCTGCAGCTCCATATCTGCCCCTTAATCTCTAGATTCCCTCAAGGACCTGGGGTTCCTGATTCACTGTTGACCTGGCACTTCTTCCTTACTTGGTCAACATGTTCGCGGATCACCTGCCCTTCTTCAGTTTCCACCCTATAAGATTAAGTGGCCCCTGGCTGGCCTCAATGCTGGGACCAACATGACCTTGCTCCATAATTTCGACATACACCGTGGTCATCCCTATCAAATGTCCGAGGTGCTTTCAACACTTGGTCTTCTTTTCAAGGACTATCAATAACTGAATCGGGATGCATTCGTCCAGCAACGCCGGAAGTTTCCGATTCATTAGCAACTCAGCAGGACTCCTCCCGTGGCTGTGCACGTGTTATGTGCTGTGTTAACAAAAAATTCGCCAACCTAACGGTGCCAACTCTACTATTCGCCGCAATGCATCCTTTGTTGCACGCACTATCCTTTCTGCCTGCCCATTCAGAGTCGGATGAAAGGGCAAGGGGCCGAGGTAAATCTGGCGACAACACCATTAGCCAGGAATACTTCAAATTCTTAGATACAAACGCTGTCCCATTATCCCATACCACCGTGACCGAGGCTATGCTGCAAATAACTTACGCAGTGCCCCACTACTGCTTGTGATGTCATTGACATACGGCACTACTTCAGCCATTTGGAATATGAATCCACTACAATGAGAAACACCTGGCCCTGGAAAGGCCCTGCAAAATCAATAATATGTACCCTTGACTACTCGTCTTTTGTGGACTCCATTGATAGGTAGGTTCGAGGTGGGCAGGTCATGCTATTCGACACTCCCCTGCACCTGGCCACCCATTTCGAGTTTCTGGCTATCCATCTTTGGCCAACAGCACCACGGCCAATGCCTTCATTCTCACTTACACCGGTGGGTGCCCTACATGCAAGGCCCCCAGCACCCCAATCCTTAAAGCTGCTGGGATCACTACTCTATTTCCCACAGTAAGCACCCCTTTGTGGACGGATATCCGTGGCCGCCTCATTCCAAATGGTCTAAATTTTCCTCTTAACTTACCCAATGGCTAACCCTTCCATGCCCAATTCAAGACTCGGCAAGCACTGGGTCCTTAGCTGACCTCTTCACATTTTCTGTCGCTTTGCACTGAGGCTCTGATAATGATTCCAACATCAAACCTTCCAAAAGTGGGAGTGATCTTCCTCCTCCCTCGGTAATTCGGCACTCAACGCTACTCATATGCCCACTTCCTACTGGTGCTGTAAGACATAATCATATGCATTCAGAAACATTGCCCACCGCATATCTCTAGGGGACACAGGTGTCTGCTTCCTGAGGAAAATAATCCCAACAGCGCTTATGGTCTGTAACGTCGGTTTCATACACGAATCATGAAACTTCTTAACTCCCAGCCACTATTACTGCTCTTATCTATTTGCGCGATAATTACGCCTCCGGGCCAGACAACGCCCCACGCGCACTGGAGCCCCGTGATATCCCTCCAATTGATGGCTCAACACTGCCCAACTCCACACGGGAGGCATCGCATCGCCAAAATCAATGGCTTCCTCCTCATCAATGAACCAATACACTGACAACAATCTTTTGATCTCGGAATGCTCATGTTGACTTGTCCACTGCCACACTGCCCGCCATTCAACAAACGGTGCAGTGGCTCTGCCACTGTGGCCTTATGCTTTAAGAATGAATGGTAAAAAATTTAGCAATCCCAAAATGCCTGTAGCTCTTGCTTTGACTGTGGTGCTGGGGCATCCTGATGGCCCTCACCTTTGCTGATGTCGGGTGATTCCCTTGCATCTACCATGTATCCAAAACTCTACTTCCTATGCTTACTCCAAACACGACATTTCGACACGCGAACCCTACATCTGAGAAGCACTGCAGTACTTTCCCCGCATCTCAGCGTCATCAGTTCTCACAGTTGCAATCTACCATCGTTAAGACATCATCGTACGCATGACTCGCAAGTTTCTAATATTTCTTCCATCAAACTCTGGAATATCCCAGAGCTATCTGTACCGTACGCTTTACCTGAATGCCCCTGTGAGTCACTATAGTCTGGGCTTCTGCAGTGGCATCATCCACTTCCAGCTGTTGGCATGCCTGCGCCAGATCTAATTTGCAAAACCTTTCCCCGCTGCTAACAACTGACTGACAACTGGCACTGGCACGGATGTTTCTGCAATGCCTTGTTAATTGTGCACTTCTATAATGTGCTAATAAATGCGACATCCCCATTGGCCTTCAGGGGGTCACAATTGGAGTTTCCCACTTTGCATTTACCACTGGCTCCAATATTCCCTGTTCCAATAACCCATCTAGTTCTGCATCCACTTTAGAGCTAGCAAAATGGAATATCATGGATTTTAGACGCATTGGGGGTACTGAAGGATCAAGATATTAATGATATAGATGGACCCTTATACTGCCCCAGTCCCCAGCAAACACACTCTTACCTCTTTTCCAGCACCTCCCATGTTAACTTGCTAACCTCAGCGAATTCCAGTAATTGCAATTCCCAACCTCCCAAACCAGTCCAACCCCAAGAGGCTCGCCCGGCCTTCCATCACATACAATTTCAAAACATCCATCAAACATATATGATATTTACATGGACATTACACATGCCAACCACATAAATTCCTATGTCCTTGATAATCCGTAAGTGGTAAGTCACAAGATTGAATGTCCAACTAAATTCTGTGGGTAAATAAGGTTTTATAAGTGTCCTATGAAATCATGGAGAATGCTGACCAGAATCACTTCCATCACAATAAGGGACATCCTGATCTTCACAGTCACCGACAACTTACGCCTCGAATTCGTGGTTGTAATGTGGTTAATTACATCAGCTGCGTAAACACTATCACATCAGTTCATGTGGGGTTGGCTGTAAGCCAGCTGCTATTAGACAGCAAGGTATCCACAGAGTGTGGCAGATGAGCCGTGAACATGTCTTCTTGGCCCTGATGCCTTTTTTTCGCACACTCTCCCAATAAGGCCCCAACGCAACAGAAACATTGTGCCTCTTTAAATTTACACCTTCTCTCCTCTTCATAAACGCACCACAACTCACATTTCAGGAACATTCTGTTGTGGTGGTCTTCCCATCTCATTGCACCATGCTGCAGTCTCTGGAATTTCACCATTACCCGGGTCTACAGTCCCACTGCCAGCTGTTTGCAATCTCTGTGGGTTCTGGCTTGTCGCGCACCTCCCAAGTAGAGAGGCTGCAGCAAATTCAAAATTCAAGGCTTTGGTATGTCGCTTGAAAAGTCAAGTCTGCTCCTTTGCCAGCAGCAACTTTTGCAATGGTGCCTCTCTCAGGCCACAGACCAGAGACGATCCCTTAACATTTCTTCCAAATTGAAATTACATTGTTGTGCTAACCGGGCCGCAAGACTGCAACATAATCTGCAAATGCTTTCAGTCCCTCCTGATCACGTTTATAAAAACACTGCCTTGGCTATTTCTGACGGTTGGGAATGAAATGGTTCCTTAATGCAGTCAGTATTTCTGTGCTGCTTATGCCCTCATGCTATCATGAGATGCAGGTCAAACACCTCTTCACCACAGAGGGTCAAAACACGCTCTTTTCCTTTTCTGGGTCTGTTATGCCATTTGCCAAAGATAAATTCCAATCGCCCTCATAACTCTGCCACTCAAAGGAAACTCCACCAGTTGTTCCAGCTGCCCTTGAAAGGCCATAATTTACTCACAGTCCTTGTCTTCACAAAACTTGCTAGACTCGGTCATGTTTATCCTCGTCGCCAATTGTCATGTCTCAAGAAACAGGAGTCGGAGGAACAAAACATAGTACTTTATTCCATAGCTGCTAATTCAATAATATTAGTTAACACTCTGCATTGTGCCTAACATAACACACTTACTAATTACTCACCATTATGCAACAGCTGCAGACTCTTAAACCATACAATATATTAGTTAGTTAGCTAATAAGGAAACAGTTCTAGCAGCATTCTCTCCTGATCGTTTCATTTGTGGTTGGCATCTTCAGAGGATTCAAGATCCTCTGAGATGCCAGCCACATAACCCTGGAAGATGCTAAAACACAGATGCAGGCGAAACGTCAGGAGAGAATGCTGCTAGAACACTGCCATACAGCCCGGAAACCACACAGCACCCAAATAATTTCATTCTTCATTTTGCAAGATAAATGCTTCCTCTCTGCTTTTTCTAATTCTTTCCTTGCATTTTTGGAGTAGCTGGATGGGGGGGGGGAGATGGGGGGAGGGAGGGGCTTCCTGGCACTTGGGCTGCCTGCCCTGCCTCCCACCCATCTATGGCCAGGCAGAGTGACTAGGAGGGGTGCCCCTGCTGTCTTGGAGTAGGGTGGGTGAGCCTCCCCTTCCCCTGCTTCTATTTGTCCTGTGCCTCTGGGGCAGGAGGGCCTTTGAGGAGCTTTGTCGGGTGGGGGTGGGAGGAGGGGCTGGGCACTTCAAGCGCGAGGGGGGGGTTGGCCCAGGGTAGTGAAGGGTCTCCTCCTTTCTGCCTCTGTGACTGGTGAGCATGACTGACCGGCTGATGAGCAAAGCGGCCACCATGGAGATCCCCATCCACGGCAACGGAGACTCCAGGCGGCTCCAGGAGGATGACGGGCTGGAGCAGGTAAAAGGGCAGGCAGTAAAAGGGCAGCAGGCGGGGGCAGGCTGGGCCGGGAGCCAGATGGGTCTGGGCAGCTGGGAGAGCGGGAGAACTCTGGCCTCGCTGGCTCACCTGTTGCTGGAAGCAAAGCTGCAGCGCCCCATCCGAGGGCTCTGGCCACAGCTAAGTCCGAGCAGGCAGCTGGCTGGGCTGCCCCCAACCCCCCTAGCAGCATCTGTGTTAAGAGGACTGGCTGGGGGGCGGGGAGGCGGAGGAAGACTCCCTCCCTGCCTGAGCCCCTGAGAGCCTCTGAAGCTGGTCCGATTCCAGAGGAGGCAGCCCGGCCTTTCACCTGGTTCTTCGCCACTTCTCCCCAGGACCTGCAGCAGGTGATGGTGTCGGGGCCCAACCTGAACGAGACCAGCATCGTGTCTGGGGGCTACGGAGGCACGGCGGAGGGCATCATTCCCACCAGCTCCATCAAAGGTCAGAGTCCAGGAGGACCACGTATGCCACTGCAAGCTGCAGGAAGATTCTTTGCCTCCTGATCAGCCTCTCGCATGTCTGTCTCCCAGCCCTCCCTTCTGATAAATCCTCGGACCAGCCAAGGGGGCTACAGGTCGCCGGGCTCTGCCAGGAGTGACCTGAGCGGCTGCACAGCCCCAGTGGAAGGAAGCTGCCCAGCTAGCCGAGTGCTCGGCCCGGGGCCCTGTTGCCCAGCTGGTCCGTGCGGCTGTCACCTCATGCCCCTTGCTCGTCCATTCTGGCTCACTCACCTCCCTCCCCTGTGTCACCTGGCACCCTCTCCATGGCTCCCCTCCCGCTCTCCACACCCCCCCCTGGTGTCCTGCCCCCCGGCGGCCCCCTTCATTTCAGGGTCTCTTCTTCCATCTCACCCACCCCAAGGACCACTCATCTCCCCAGTCCTGCCTGCCAGCCAGATAGCTGTGCCAGGGTTGCTGTCACTGGCCAAGCTTCAGGTACCATTCTAAGCGGGGCGTGGAAGGAGAGACGGCTTGTTTAGGCCTGGTCACCACATCGGGGTGGGGTGGGGCAGGGAATTCTCTGTGGGCCTTGCTTTCCATTCTTCTGTCCTTCCCAGCCAGAGCAGGGGGGTTGGGGCTGTGAGCGCTCGTGTTTGGACCCCCCTCCCCATGTGAATTCCAGGCTCCACTTGTTCTACTCCCAGCCAGGCTCCTGATCGATGCAGGAGGCTGGGATCGCTGTAGAGAAGTTCGATGTGGTCAAGAAGTGGGGGGCATCAACACGCATAAGGTGCGCTTTTCCTGTACGTGGGTGGGCTACGAGGAAGCCTCATGGCTCAAGGTAGCCTGCTCTGCCTGCTCAGCCCACCTCCCCCACCCCCCAGTGCACGAAGCAGTTGCTCTCGAGCTGCTAATGTGGCTCGCTGCACTTCCTGACCTGAGCTGGAGACGAGATCGAGCTGTTGCGGGACACTAAGCTTAGTACGAAGGCCTCGCCTGGCTGGCCCCTCACTCAGCCACCTCTTTGGCTACAGCCTGGTCCAGACCCAGCACGCCCTGGCAGACGCCTTCTCCGACCTCAGCCAGAAGTCCCCGGAGCTCCAGGTGCGCGCCGTCCCCTGACACTGGGGGACTTGGTGGGTCTCCCGGGGGGCCCGGAGGCAGAGTGGCCGAGTCCTCCCTCCTGCCCCTCTGCTTACCTGTCTGACAGGGAGGGTGTGTGTGTGTGTGTGGCTTGTCTGGCACCCTTGGCCCTCTGCCCCCCCCCACTCCGTAACACCTTCCAGGAGCAGTGCCCAGGTTGATTGTAGTGATTGGAGGGGGGTCGCTGGGGGTCAGTAAGGCAGGGCCGACCAACCCCTGTGCTGGAGGTTGACATGCAACTATTACAAGGAGGGTGGGGGTGGAGCAGACTAGGCGGTTGAGGCATTTCCTGCTCCTCCCCCCCCCCTTTTCCTTCAGCAGTTCACCCCCCCACCCCTTCCAAGTTCCCCGTCTCTTTTTGACAAGAGCTGAGCGCTTAGTGGTTTGGCAGAGGAGACCGAGGGCTGTGAGGAGGCGTTGGGAGACGGGCCCGAGACCGCAGCGCTCTGCTTTTGAGCGGTGACCCTGCCACACGCCCACATCTTGACTGCACTGGCCGGGGGTTTCCGTCAGACAGGAAGGTTGGCTTCCTCTGGAACTCCTCCTTCAGCTCAAGAGTCCTCTCCGCATCTTGAAACAGTGTCCAGTGGGGACTCTACCAGACAAGCTTCTGCCTGGAGGCCTCTGAGTGGTGGGCAGGGAGGGAAGCGGGGCCAGGAGCCCTCACAAGCCACTCATCTGGCCTGTTCTGGGAGGCCTGGCACTGGAACTCAGTGGTTGCCTGGCCACAAGGGCTCGGACCCCTCCTCCTCCTCCTCCCCCCTTTGGTCTCATCCCCTCTTGAAGCCCCCTGGGCTTTTCCACCATCGCTGGCATCGTTTCCTTTTGTCTGCTCTACACCTATTTCCCAACCGTTCCATTTCATTTTCCCTCCCTTTGTAATAATTCCTCGCATGGGGTCCGCCCTTTCCAGCCAGTGGGTTGGCCTTTTCATTGAGCCATCCACAAGATTTCTTCCAATCTCGGTCTCAGCCAGTTGAGCCTGAGATGAAGATTTGGGCTGCGAGGGCCTCGTGCTCCATTCTCAAGCAGGTGGGACTGGCTCAAACGCCAGACACTGAGTCCCTCCTTTTAACCTGTGTATGCTCCACTAGGAATGTTCCAATATGACGCTTCGCTTTGTCAGCGTCATTGCTCTCTTGCCTGGCTTCAGGGAGGCCTCCTGGAGCTCTTCGGGCCCGGCTCTCACCACCATCCCTGAATCTTGGCTGCTGCCGTGATGTCTCACCCCGGCCTCCTCCAGTTCCAAATAATCATGAACTAATTAAGTAGCAATTCAGCCCTGATACTGATCCTTGTGGGATGTCACAAGCTTACGGTTCCCTCACACCAAGTGGTAGAACTTCCTGTTTATTCCTACTTCCTGCTGTCTGAATCCACAAGATTAGTCCACCTCTTATCCCCTGATTGCCCAGCTGATTCGGGAGTCTTTGGTGAGGCCCTTTGGCAAAAGCCCTCTGGCACCCCAGGCAGAGGCCGTCTCCTACCCAATCGCCCTCCGTCCCTGCTCTTCTTCACCCGCCTCAAGGACCCCAAGGGCTGCCCTCCGCAGAAGCCCTTGGACTGGTTTCCCCTCGGCGAAGTGGCTCCTCCAGAGGAACTGCGCGGTAGATGCTAGACCTGCCTGACCCTCAAGAAGTTTCTGGGCTCCCCTCTGGCACCTCCGGGGTGGTGTTTTCTATTTTCCAGTCATCCAGAATCGAGGCTGATTTTAGCAGCAAGTTACATATTGTTAGTAGGTGAATAAGTTCGTATTTGAGTGAGAACCTCCAAGTGGATCTCATCACAAACTGAACAGTTTTCGGTTTGACTATCAGCCATCAAATTGACTCTATTCTTCAGACTCTCTTCCCAGTGACTCCAGGATAGGTAGCAGAAGGAGAGTTTGGATTTACACCCCACCTTTCTCTCCTGTAGGAAGTCTCAAGGTAGGTTTGCAAACTGCTTTTCCCTTCCTCTCCCCACAACAGACCCCTTGTGAGGCTGAGAAAGTCCTGAGAGAACTAGGTCTGGCCCAAGGTCACCCAGGAGGCTTCATGTGTAGGAGCACGGAAACAAATCTAGGTCACCAAATAAGAGTCTGCTGCTCATGTGGAGGAGTGGGGAATCAAACCCGGTTCACCAGATTAGAATCTACCTGCTCTTAGCCGCTACACCATGCTGGCTGGTACGCGTTCCACATCTTGTGCAGATACTGAGTTCTTCTTCTCTGCTCCATTAAGCAAGCCGTTCGTTCCTTGGTCACCCAAAGGCGCAACACATCCCTAGCTGGTTTCCTGCAGATGTAAAGAAATGCTCACTATTTGTCTTTATGTCTGTGGCCATTCCTTCCTCCGATTGTCTGGTTCCTTGCCTTCTTGTTTGCCTGTGTATCTTTTGCCAGAACAGACTGCTCTTTTCTGTCCAGTTGGGTAAACCTTCCACTCCATTTGCTCACGTTATTTATAGGTAGCCTTTCTCACACGGACTCCAGGCGGACCGTCACTCTGAACAATTAACAAAACAGGACATTCAGCACTAATGTGTTAGGATAGGAGAAGCATTCTTAATGATCAAGTATCCCACTACTGAAAGACTTTCTGCCCCCAACCTCAGAGAGGTTTCCTCAAGATGGGAGGAATTTGGTTCATCAGGCAATGGAGGGGCTTCGTGGTGTAGTGGTTAAGAGCGATGGACTCTAATCTGGAGAACCGGGTTTGATTCTCACTCCCCTCCAAGATGAGCTGCAGAGTCTTATCTGGTGGAACCAGATGCAGCTTCCGTGACTCCTACATTCCTGCTGGGTGACCTTGGTGCCAGAAGTCATGCTCCTTCTCCTAATTCTCTCAGCCCCACCTGCCTCTGGCCAAGGTGTCTGTTGTGGGGAGAGGAAGGGAAAGGAGCTTGTCAGCGGCCTTGAATTTCCTTACAGGAGGGAAAAGAGGAGGGGGGTAGAATTCCACAGGGATTATTTCCACCGTCCTCAGCCTGATGCCCTCCAGCCGCGAGACCCTGGGCTCTCCGTGGCGGGAGAGGAACTCTCAGCCCAGAAGTTGGCAGTTCTGGCTGGTTCCTGAAGGTCTTGCCCACAGTTGTAGCTCACAGCTCCGTGCGTCAAACGTGTTACTCCGCCATCTCAAATGAGCAGGCAGGGGCTGGACTGTGGAAAACAAAAAATTCTCATTGATATCTCCAAGCTGACATCACAAAGCAACGCCTAGAACTCTTCCCGTACCTGCTTATCAACAAGGTGCGCACTTGGGACATTTCTCCTGCAAATAATGTGCAAATAATGACTGCCTTTTTAAAAAAAGAGGCAGGGCTGACTGTTTAAAGCTTCTGTGATCTGGGGGTGGGGCTGGGGGTCTTGGAAGCATTCGAGTGGGACGATTGCTTATCTCATTTCCAAGGAGAGAGTTGAAACAGTGAGCTTGAAATCCTCGTGCTGACATATAAAATCTATATGAATGATTATTTTTCTATAACAACTAAAACTTAAATATGAAATGGTTGGTTACAATAGCAAATATAGTGATGTAGATAGATATAACTTTATATATATATATATATATATATATATATATATATATATATATATATATATATATATATATATATATATATATATATATATATATATATATATATATATATATATATATAACACGTGTGTGTGTGTGTGTGTGTATGTATATATATATATATATATATATATATATATACACATACTTAAATGTTATTTTAAATTGCAGACTCCCCTTTTGAAGTTCTTTGACCAATTGCACTTGGCCCCTAGCTGGCAATGAGTCAGCCCAGTTGCCTTCAGTTCTTCTCCTGGAGGAGTTACCTGGTTCTCAGTCTGAACTCCAGATTCTGAGCCAACACCTCCCCAGTAGTCTGGGCGAAGGTGCTCGGCATCCTGTTCCATATGGCCTGCTTAGCTGACAGAAAAAACTCTGGTCCGGCTCGCTGAAATCAAAGTTTCTTGCAAACCAAGTGAATTATTATTTTAATTCTCAAGCCAGCCAGTTACTACAAGACGACGCATGTGCGCACAGTTCCTGTCCTGTGGGAGAGACAATGGTACACCACACGGCGCTTGCAGGACACTGGCCAGACTCGGTCCCTCTCCAGCCCCTACTGCAAGGCTGGTTATGCCCAAGGTGCGGCAGAAAGCTCCCTTGCCTGAAACTCTGCAAAATCTTGTACCAAGGATGTTAGTGAGTCATCCTCGATCTCACACAGCAGCATGGTCTCTGCGATCTTTTCTTGCGAATCCTGACACTTCCCTGCCAGACGTCCTTTGTCCGTGGGCCCTTCCGGGCTTTCTGCCAGGGCCTGCCTTCTCGCCCTGCTCTCCTCTGGTGTCCTGTGCTTACTACCAGGCCAAGTATTCGGTTGAGATATCACCTGCAGCTCCTTTCCTGATCCCCAGACACAGCAGCAGGCTCTAGTGGTAGATTCACTCTTCATAGGGAGTTAGCAGCTGCCTCCCACCAGCTTGAACGGGGGTTGGGAGGTTTGCAGGAAGCTTCGGGAATGCAGATCCAACAGAAGGAGTTCCAGAACCAAACAGCCCCCATCAAAAAAGACCCTCCATTTTGCACCTGTTCCAGAAGGGCAGAGAAGGGGCCGCCCTATGCTGCTATCCCACTGAATCCAACCGCACCCCGCAACCCCACCCAAAGCACAGCAAGGCACAGCCTAGTATGGTGTGTGGGTGTGTCCTGTGATCCTCCTGCTGAGCCTGAAACTTGGCCTTGGTTTTGCATGGAAGATGAAATGCCTGCAAAATGCGGCTGGTGCAAAGTCAGAGGGTGGGCCTCTTCTGCCCCCCCCCCCCGCAGAAGCTGAGGATGGAACGGGCGAGCTCACGTGCACCACTGTTGACGTGGGGAGGTTTCGTGGGACGCAGCAGCCTGAACAGCTTGGGGGCTGGCCTCCTGCAGAAGGCCTGTGGAGTCAGGGGTGAGGGGTCTTAGGGAAAGGGGCTCTTTCTGGGCATCTCCCAACCAACCCCCCTCCCCTTGGCTCCCCTCTCTCACAGGAGGAGTTTGGGTACAACGCAGAAACCCAGAAGTTGCTCTGCAAGAACGGAGAGACGCTCCTGGGGGCTGTCAACTTCTTCGTGTCCAGCATCAACACCCTGGTCAACAAGACCATGGAGGACACCCTCATGACGGTCAAGCACTACGAGGCGGCCAGGTGGGGCCCTGCCGGGCCAGGCTTTTTAGGGGGGGCACCAGCTGGGACTGGCAGGAATACAAGACCTCCCTCTCTCCCTCACTCGCCTGCTCCTCTGCCCCCCCCCCCTCATCCCACAGGCTGGAGTACGATGCCTACCGCACAGACCTGGAGGAACTGAGACTCGGGGTTCACAGGGGATGCACCCTTCTGCACCGCTTTGGACGCCAGCTAACCCCAGCCCACCTCCGCCAAGTATGATTGAAGGCTGCGGAAGTGGCCGACGCGGTCATCAAGCTGAAGTTCCTGGAGGGAGAACAAGGCAGGGCGGTGGTGCGGGTGGGGGAGCGGCTGCTCACCCCCACACCTCCCAGGAGCACCCTTTGCCCCCCGCCAGCAAGCTGGGTGGGGCTGCAGTAGGAGGCGGCTGGACTTCTCCTGTGGGGATGTGGGTTGCCCAGCGAGGAGGGTGGGGCCTCCGGCTGACCGGCTCCCTCCCTCCCCCCCCCAGGTGAAGGTGATGCACAAGCAGCTGCTGCTCTTCCACAACGCCATCTCCGCCTACTTCGCCGGCAACCAGCAGCAGCTGGAGCAGAGCCTGCGGCAGTTCAGCGTCAAGCTGAAGAGCCCGGCGCCTGGCCAAGCCCTCCTGGCTGGAGAGAGCAGTGAACCTGAGCTCCCTCGGCCATGCTCCCCCCCCTGCCCTCTGCTCCAAGGGACTCCAAGGACTCTTGACCTGCCGGGACCAGCAGGGGATCTCCTCCCCCACCTCCTAGCTGAGGGCCTGTACTCCACCTGCCCCCCCTGCTGTGGCCCTCCCTCGCTTTTTTTCTAAGCACTGGTTTAGCGGAGTGCTCCAAGGGGCGCTTCCTGGAGAAAGGCACTGCCTCCTCCGCTCCAGGAGGCCTGGGCAGCCTCCCCCCACACCCCCCCCCGCCGTTCAAAGACATTTCCAGCCCTCCCTCAGCCAGGACTGGGGGGGGGGGGGGCCTGGCAGAAGAGCCTCCCCGCCCCCTTCCTGGCCAGAATCTGGCAGGGGGTGGGAGAGGTCCTGTTTCTTCCCACTGTTCTGCCCTGCAGCGGGGGGGGGAGGGGGCTCTGGCTGAGGGCTGGAGAAGGCCTTCGTAGGTCTTCATTTGCTGCTATTTGGGGGGGGGGGGGGGGGGTGGGTGTGTGAGGAGCCTGGAGCGCCCTGGGACTATGGACCGAGCTCCAGCCAGACCCTGCCCGGGGGCCGAGGGGCTCTGGGAGGGATCAAGGCCAGTAGCCCCCTCTGACGTTCCTGAGGGGGGTGGGAACTGCTGCGTGGGGGAGGGTCCAGCTCCTCTTCCTGCCCAGTGAAGCCCCCCCCCCCAATGCCTACTACAGTCTGTAAAGATTCCAGAATAAACGGTACGAAGCAGAGATGGCTGTTGTCCTGGGGGGGGGGGGGCAGTTGCCTTCACGCCGCCCTGTTTTCTGGAGGGGGTGGGGTGGGTGGGAAGGCTTGCTGCTGGGAGGCCCTGGGGGTGGGGGCTCTTCTGACAACATGCATCATGAACCGGGATTTCTGCCTTCAGCCTGCTGCCGCCGCCTGCCTGCCTGCCTGCCGGGGTGGGTGGCTGAGGAGAGGAAGTTCTCCCTGGACGGTGACCGTGACCTGGGGGGGGGGCTTGCAGAGGCGTCGCTACAAGGGGGAGGGGGTGCATGTTGCACTGGGCACGTGCCTGGGGGGTGCAAAAATTCAGCTTCATTTGTGGGTTTTTTATTTTTAAGTGTTTTTTTCAATTTTTGGACTGCAAGGGGGGGCAGTTTTTAGGCTAGCAGCACCAAAATTTCAGGGATTTTATGTGGGACTTTCCAAGTTAGGTGAGGTTTGGTTCAGGGGGTCCAAAGTTATGGGGGTACCCCAAAAGGGGTGCCCCATCCCCCATTGTTTCCAATGGGAGCTAATAAGAGCTGGACCTTTGAGGGTCCATAACTTTGGACCCGCTGAACCAAAGTTCTGCAATCCTGGGTGGTATCATAAGGAGAGTCTCCTAAAGATACCCTGAAAGTTTGGTGTTGCTAGCTTAACAATTGCACCCCTGACAGCGGGGGGGGGGGGGCACTAATCTTTTGCACCAGGCTCCATTTCCCCTTACTACGCCTCTCGGGGCTTGTCACCCTCCCCCCCCCAAGCAGAGCCCACTGACCCCCCCAGACACGCGCCTCACTCCTTCTGCCTGAAGTTCACCCCTGCAAGCTGGTGGGGAGGGGGCTCCTTTCAGCTGCTGGCCCCTGCACCAAGGAGACAGGCTGACGTGAGTCATGGCTCTGACCCTGCCGCTGGGCTCTCTTCTTCCGTAGGGGGTGGGGTGGGCAGGTGCAGCCAGGCCAAGTGCCGGTGTGTGGTTGGGCTGCAGGGCTGGTCCTTTGGGGGCGGGGCGTGGAGTGGCTGCTCTGCTGGACCTTCCAGCAGTGCTTTTGCGAGTCCTGCCTCTTCCCCCAGGCTTGTCCGTGCAGGCCAGGGCTCCCCCCCCCCCACCTGCTGTGCTGCCCTCAGTCCGGGGGCGGCCCCGTACATGACCCCCTGAGCTGGGCTGTGGGGCGGGTCCCCGGGGGGCCTCTTCTTCACTGGGGGGGTTGCAAGTGCCACGGGACAGGTCCGCAGGGGCCGGAACACGCAAGACGACTCCCTCCTGGGCGGGGGGGGGGGAACCTTTTGCCCAAAGCTGAACCTTCCCCCCCCCCCGCGCTGTCAGCTCTGTTGTGGCTCTTGCCGTGAGACGGGGGGGGGGGTGCAGTGACCTCTGGCGCATCTGCGGGCCATTAAAGTCTCTCTCCCCACCCCCACAATGGTGTAAAGTTGTGCTGGTTACAGCGGCTGTGGAGAACTGGAGAATCCCTGGGAAGCCCCCCCCCCGTGACCCCCCCTCTCTCCCCTTAAGCCGCGGGTGGCCAAGAGGGGCCGAGTCCGCCGCAAAGGCCTCCAAACGGCCCCTGTCCCAGGCGGCGGGCACGTGGGGGGGGGTGGAGGCCCGGGGCTAGGCAGGCAGCGTCGCCCGGGAGGTTGGGGCTGTCGTCCGTCCGGTCCTGCGCCTGGGAAAGGGGGATCCTATGATGGCCCAAGCGCCGTTGCGAGGGCTGCGCACTCTGCACATGCCCAGGCGGCTGCCCTTGGGGCCGAGGAGGAGAGGCGGAATCCGGAGGGTGCCCCCCCGCGCCTGGAGCCCCGTCGTCGCCCGGGAAGGCCGGCCTTGCTCAGAGGAGACTGACCCGCCGCCGCGCGGGTGGGGGAGGGGCCGGCGGGAGCCCCCGGCGGGGCGGGGCGGGGCGGGGCTTGGCTCAGGCGCCGGCTAGACCCCCGAGGAGCGCGGGCCGCCGTCGAGAACGCGGAAGGAGGAGGCCGGCGGCGCCTGCCGGACGATGGTGCTGGTGCGGGACGCCCCGTCGTCGCCCGAGGCCCGGGAGGAGGCGGCGGCGACCCCCGACCGCTCCCCCGCCTCTCCTCCCCCGGGCCGCGGGGCCCCAGGCGGCCGACCCGGGCCCAGCCCTCCGGCCCCTCCGCCGCCGCCGCCTGCCCGGAGCCCGACGCCCGCCCGTCGCAAGCTGCGCACCTTCCACTGGGAGGTGCTGCCGGCCGAGCGGGTGCGCGGGGGCCGAAGCAGCCTCTGGACCACGCCGGGCGGCGGCAGCAGCAGGCCGGGCGGCTTCGGCCTGGACCGGCGCTTGCTGGACGAGCTCTTCGGGCAGCCGTCGGGAGCGGCCGGGGGGAGCCTGCGTGGTCCGTCCGCCCACCAGGTGAGGAAGGGGCGGGAGAGGCCCGACGTGGCGGGGAGTCCTGGCGGCCGGGAGCCCCCTCCCCGTGAACCGTGACTCCACCCCGGGGCTGCCGTCGGGCCGGGGCTGTTGGCTGGCTGGCTGTTGCCCGGCTCCTATGGCCGCCTCCGCTCCGGCCTGCGCTTTTGGCGGGCGGCTGCTCGGTCGGCCTGCCTTCGGAGGGACGGGACGGGCGGTTCCTCCCCCTCGGTCTTCAGGTGACTCGGTTGCTCTGGAGTCTTGACGGGGGGGGCGGGGGCGGGGTCTGCTCCTGTCTGTGGCGGCGGCGCCCCACTGCCCGCTTCTGCCCAGGATGAACAAACTGCCTGAGAAGACGGTCTCTCCCTTGTTCTGGGGCCCCCACCACTGCCCCCCATTAACCGGGTCATCATTGCTGGATAGGAATAGATCTAAGGTAGTTGGTCCTCTTCCGCCTTCTGGACCATGAAGCTGCCCGCCGGGCCAGGGAGGAATCTGTTGGTCTTGTAGTCTTGACAGCAGAGTTGGATTCCCAGCAAATATCAGGTAATTGAAATCTCCCATTACTGCTACCGGGACCTTCTTTCTGAACCTTTGGCCATCTGTTCCAAGAAGGCATCGTCCAGCTCTTCAGTCTGGCTTGGGGGGTCTGTGAGAGACCCCTGCCATGAGATCACTCTTGTTTCTCTTCCCCTGAATTTGTACCCAGCTGCTGTAAGCCTGGCTTCCAGGATTTAAGTCCTGGACCTGCTCACAGGTGCAATCACCCCTGACTTGCCATGCTACTCCTCCTCCTCCTTTCCTAGTGGGTCTGTTTTTCTAAATATATGTGATGCCCCTCCACTATTACATTCCGACCACGAGACTCGTCCCACCACCAGGTTTCAGTGCTGCCCGTTATCCCATATTTGCTTTGCCCGGTTAAGAGGTTAAGTTGGTCTTGTTTATTTCCCGTGCTCTTGTTCATTAGTGTAGAGACATCTAGGACCGCGGTTCATTCCCCACGGCTGCTTCTTAAAGCAGTGGCGTAGTGAGGTTAAGAGCTCATGTATCTAATCTGGAGGAACCGGGTTTGATTCGCCTGAGCTGTGGAGGCTTCTCTGGGGAATTCAGATTAGCCTGTGCACTCCCACACATGCCAGCTGGGTGACCTTGGGCTAGTCACAGCTTTTAGGAGCTCTCTCAGCCCCACCCACCTCACAGGGTGTTGTTGTGAGGGGGGAAGGGCAAGGAGATTGTCAGCCCCTTTGAGTCTCCTGCAGGAGAAAAAGGGGGGATATAAATCCAAACTCCTCCTCCTCCTCCTCCTCTTCTTCTTTTTCTTCTTTTTCTTTTTCTTCTTCTTCAGGGTTCTTGTCTGTATCACCTTCAGACTATTATCTCTAGCACTTGATGCACTCCTGCCTGCTTGAATATTGTCTCTCTCTCCTAGCATTTATTTATTTTTTATTTATTTATTATTTAAACTTTTATACCGCCCCATCCCCTGAGGGATGGCCAATTGGCCATGCTGGCAGGGGCTGATGGGAATTGTAGTCCATAACATCTGGAGTGCCAAAGGTTCGCCACCACGGCCCCAGTGGCCGACAGCAGCAACAGTATCCGACTCAGCTGGCCTCTCTCCTCCTCCCTCTTCCTTCCTGCCCCTTTTTCTGTTTGTTTTGTGCCCTTGATTCATTTGCTTTCCCTCCTGATTGGTCTCCTGCCTGTTAGTTCTGGGGTGCAGAGATTATGTTTTTACCTCTGGTTGATTTTAATGTTGTAAATCGTAGCTGTTGTAACCTGCTCTCAGCCTGTTCAAAGGGGAAGATGACGTAGAAGTCAAATAAATTAATAAATATTTTTGCTTAAATGGAAATAATTTTGGCAACGATTAATATGCTATTGTGCGTTGAAGGACAATACACTATCCAAGAGTTCACTGTTTTCATTGTTAACAACTTTAACTTCATGTCCAGATAAAGATGACAGTAGAATGGTATATGAATCCGCCATTTTCTGGACCGTCTTTGTTATGGAATGCTGTGCTTGGGTCCTAGAGCCCTGGGCTGAGAACTAGGTCGGCACTAGGACCCCCAAGTGGAGCAAACTAGAACACAGAAAGTCCAGGAAATGGTGGATTAATTCACAAATCTCCTGTTATCTTTCGTTGAGAAAAAGCGTAGTGTGATGTATGAGCATGTTTCTGTCCAATTATTATATTTTCTTTTGCACACTCTGGCATTTTTTCCCTATTTCTCCAGCCTCTCAAATGGCATAAAATACCATTTTCTCAAAAATAAGCCCTTCCCCAAAAATAAGCCCTACCACGATTTTTGGAGAATTCTTGAAATATAAGCCCTACTCCAAAAATAAGCTCTGGTTACAGATTCCCCAGCACAGCTGATCTGATCTGGGGGCTCAAAATCATGGGGAAAAAATAAGACATCCCCTGAAAATAATCCCTAACGCATCTTTTGGAGCAAAGATTAATATAAGACCCTTCTTATTTTCGGGGAAATAGGGTAGGGGGCTTGTGCTATGCTGGCCAAGGGGCAACAGTTTGGAACCCTTTCTCAAGTATTGAGGATACTTCCAGTTTTCATACAGAAAACACAGTCATTTATGTATTCAAATTCCATAAGTACTCCAAAGAGTACAATTGTACATATTAATTAAGTTATAACGGTTGCATTCTATGTTTTTAAATCAGTGAAAGAAGTTTAGATTTGCTATGTAGGTGGATGTTTCATATATTTCCATTTCAAGTTTTTTTTTACAAAAAGTATTGTTTTTCCCTGCAACTTGAACATTTATAGAAATCTTATATTTCTAGATCCTGTGGGCCTACTTGGCAAAGTTGTCCAAAGGACTGCTGTCCAAAGGATGGTAGAAGCATCACTCAGAAACACCCCCCCCCCACACACACACACACACCCAACCCTTGACTCCACCTCTAAATGCGCCTGTGAATGTGCAGGGGGTCTCCAAATCAGTTCTCCTCTCAGCTGCCCAGGAAGGGGGGGGGGTGCAGAGACCAGCTCGGATCTTCCCCTTTGGGCTGAGCCCCTTTTCTCCAGTGCAAAATATTTTGGCTGGCAGGTGGGGGGATTCCTTGCCCTGGCCCACAGGAGAGACAATGTGAAGGTGCCTTACCTATGGGCGTGTGTGGCTTTTCCTCTATGTATGTGCTTGACTCACCTGCCTGAATGGAGAGTGGCCAGGTGCCGTGGGTGGGTGCGTGGGCAGGGCAGGGCAGGGCCCCTCACTCCTCACTGCCTTGAACATAAATAGGCCGAGGTCAGTGGGGGAGGGGCTCTCCGGAAGCTTGCCCTCTGCCCAGCCCCAGTGGATCAGCCTGCTGAGACCTCCAGCTCTGAGCCAACCGGGTGGCCTGCTGAGTCTGTGGCGCTCTGTTTCCAGCCACAGTAGCCAGGAAGGGAATGGCTCGGCAGTCAGAGGTGGCATCTCCAGCGCACAAAGGTTCTGGTGCGCGTGTGTTGTGGCTGAGCGCCCTTGGTGGAACCGTGCGCCACGGATTTGCAGAACCTTCTCAAAGTCATCGAAGTTTGTCAGCTCCCGAAGTGAAGGAGGCCTGCTGGGTTAGGGGGAAGAATGGTGCAGATCATTTCCTTTGGCAGCCCCGCCTCCTGCTCGTGCTTCAGAAAAGAGGGAGAGGTTTGCTGTCTGCGCCGGGCATCATTTTCTCTGGCACGACCTCTCCCCGTCCCAGCTGGCCTTTCTCTACACCAGAGAGCCCTAAACGCTCCTGTTCCACACAGAGAGAATGTTTCTCCAGTCCAGGGGCCTGCAGCTGTGGCTCTCCAGATGTTCATGGACTACAGTTCCCATCAGCCCCTGCCAGCATGGAATTTGTAGTCCATGAACATCTGGAGAGCCACAGGTTGCAGGCCCCTGCTCCAGTCCCCCCCTTGATGCTTTTCCAGCTGTGGGATGTTCTTTTTGAGATGGTGCCTCCAGAAGTGCATCCCATTTTCCTGCTTCAGTGACATTTGTATTGATTTTTCTCCCCAAACTTAAAAAAAAAAATTGCAAAGCAAAACTCTGCCAAATTAAGCCAAGGAATGAAAAGGCAACATTTTGGTTCCCCAAAAGGGAGGGAGGCAGCTGCCACTGCTCGGCTGTGTGTGCAGAGATGAGTGGCGCTTCCAGGGTGGCTGCAGGCGAGCGGGCAGGTTGTCCTTCTCCTCACCTGGGCTGCCTCCCCCCCCCCCCAACTCCCACAGGCCTCTCTGCTGGACTCCAAAAGGATTCTGAACCTGGGCATCTTCCTGAAGCAGTTCAAAAGGTAGAGTGGAGGCCCGGGGGGTGGGGGTGGGGGGGAGCCTGAGCCCCTGCTGGAGGGCTCTGGGTCAGGGGGGCCCCTCCTGTGGGCTGGGTGCGGAGGGTCCCCCCACAGTGCCTGCCTGCCTGCCAGCCACCGCTGTCCCTCCCCCCAGGCCTGTGCAAGCAATCGTGGCCGACATCCGGGATGGAGCCGGGGCTCTCTATGGGGCAGAGAAGCTGCTGGAGCTGACCAAGCTGCTGCCCGACGGGGAAGAGGTGAGCAGCAGGGGAGGAGTGGGGAGGGGCCGGGGCCGCTGCTTTGCTCCCCAGCGGGAGTGACCCGCTTGCTTCTGTTTGGGAAGGTCCAGAGGCTGCTGGCGTTCCAGGGGAGCCCGAGCCAGCTCTCCGAGGCCGAGGTCTTCGCCCTGCTGCTGGTCCAGGTGCCCAGGTGAGGGCGGGGGGGGGGGGGGGCCGGTGTGGCGAGGGGGGCCCTTCCTGGCACTGCTCTGGCAGGGGGCCCCATGCTGCCTTTGCCTTTCCCAGCTATGCCCACCGCTTGGAGCTGCTGGTGCTGAAGGAGGAGTTCTTCCCGCATCTCAGTGCCCTGCGGTCGGCCATCCAGACCATGGCAGAGGCAGCTGCAGGTGGGCAAAGTTGGGGGGGCTGGGGGGGGGGCTCTGGGCTGGACTGTTCTGTCCTGAGAGACTCGGGCGTGGGCCTGATGGGCCCTCCTCGGGGTGAGGGGGGGCTCCGCTGTGCTTGCGAAAGTGCAAAATACAAAGGGATGGGGGTGGGTGGGTTGCGCTCCAGTCTGCCTTGTGGGGGCTGGGGGTGGCCAGGGGGGGGCTCCCCATTGCTCTTCCTTGCCCCACCCCCTATCAACAGGTCAGCACCTCAGTCCCCAGACTGTGGGGAGGGCAAAGATGTCCCCACGCAGCCCCTCCCCCTCCCTCCCCCACAGAGCTGCTGGGCTGCGAAGAGCTCCATGACGTCATCCGGCTGGTCCTGGAGGCTGGCAACTACATGAATGAGGTACCCGGCTCGGGATGGACAGAGCGGGGCAACCTGGGCAGGAGACAACCCCTCCTCCAGCCGCTTAGGCCTGGGCCAGGGGCTCCTTCGGCTGGCCAGGGACCCGGAGGAGCTGGCAGTGGGGCTCTGGGCCTTGGGGCTCTGGGGGCCAGAGGTGCGCGTCTGTGCAAGGGGGGGCTCTGGCCGGGGGCTGTCCCACTGGCGGCTTCCCGTTTTCGTGCCCCACCCGCAGGGAGGCTACGCCGGCTCTGCCCTCGGCTTCCACATGTCTTCGCTGCTCCGGCTGGCCGACACCAAAGCCAACAGGCCTGGCGTGGACTTGCTGCACTTCGTGGCGCTGGTGAGTCGTGGGGGGCGCTTGGCGATTCCCTGCTCCGCTCGTGGCCCACCTGGCGTTCTCCAGTCAGTCCCAAAGGGAAGGGAAAGGAAGCGGTTTGGAGGCTCGCCACGTTGGGGGCCCTCTTTGGAGAGCAGGCCGGCCGTGGGCATCAAAGGTTGGGTGGGGCTGTTCCTAAAACCAGGGGCAGGAGGCGGCCATGTTGGTCGGCAGCGGAAGAGCTGGAGTCGAATCCAGGAGTGCCTGAGAGTGGGGGTGCCATCCTCCAGGGGGCACCTGGGGACCCTCCAAAATTACAGCTCTTTGCCAGACGACAGAGACCAGTTTGCCTGGGGGAAAGGGCTGCCTCGGAAGGGGGGGCTCTCTGGTATTGCACCCCCGTCCCACATAGGATCCACCCCTTAAAGTGCCAGGAGTTTCTCCGCCTGTATCTGTCAGCCCTGCTCCTCACCCGCCACTGGTGGTGGGAGGGGTGGGATCTGGGAGCCCCACCAGAGCGACCAACCAGGTTTTGGGGGGGGGTGAGCTTTTGAGAACCAGACCAAGGCACCCTGGGGTTCAGAAGCTTGTGCACCCCAAATCTTCTTGGTCTCTAAGGAGCCGTTTCCCAGGGTCTCTGGGGGAGCAGAGTCTGTGGGAGGGAACTGCTAAGAAAGTGCTGATTCTGTTTCCCGGGGGGGGGGACCTGACTTTGGGCTGCCCCCTCTGAACCCTGAGCACATGGGATGGCGAAGGAGCCTGTGAGCCTTGGAGAGGCACGGTGAAGTCTCGGCAGGGCTTTCTTAGAAATAAGTCATGCCAGACCAGTGGCGTACCGCCTAAGGCACAGGTGTCAAACTCGCGGCCCTCCAGATGTTATGGACTACAGTTCCCATCATCCCCTGCCAGCATGAGCTGGCAGGGGATGATGGGAATTGTAGTCCATAACATCTGGAGGGGCACGAGTTTGACACCTATGGCCTAAGGAGACATGGGGCTACCCATGTCGCTGGGCGAACGGCCATTCATGCCAGCGGGAACCGTGCACATTCAGGCGTAATGATGTCAGACATCTGAGGCCATCAGAAAGAGCCGGCTGGATCAGACCAGAGTCCAGCCAGCCCAGCACTCTGCTCCTCGCAGGGAGGGGCCCACCGGATGTCCCTGGTGATACCTCTGCCGCTTCTCGTTGCCTGGGAGCCGGACCTTGGGGCCGCTGTGTGATGACCCCCTGCCCTTCAGCTTCCCGCCCTCCAGCTGGGGGGGCCTCTTTACCTGCAAAGCAGCAAGCAGGATGACAGGACGTAGATACTGCCAGGCATGTGAATGAGGCAGGACGCAGGACAGAAGCCCCAGACTCTGACAGGAAGCCCAGTCTCTGGGGGGTGAATCAAGGCCTGAGTGGCCGGCTGAACCCAGGGGTGAGGCTTTGTGGCTTCCCATCGGCCTGGAGGGAGGTGACGGGTCGGATGCCTCAGAGTTCTGTTTTGGGCCTGGTGCCGTTTAACAGCTTTATAGATGACTTAGAGAAGGGAGCGCAGAAAGGTGCGCATCAAGTCTGGATGACGCTGAACTGGGGGGGGGGGGTTCAATACCTTGGAAGGCAGAGCTGGGATGCAGTTGGGCTTCGACAGGAGGCAGGACTGGGCCCAGGCAAGTTAAAGGGCGTTTAATGAGTATGAAGTGTTGCACTTAAGTAATACAAAAGATCAGTTTTATAAATATTGGATGCGTAGAAATGCCTGTGGAAAGGATTCAGGGGTTCTAGTGTCGCCCCGGAGCCCTCTGGCCCCGGCCACTCCCTGGCCTCTGGCTCCCATTTCCCAGAGGGGTGACTAGCTGCCCTTCTTGGAGTGGGGTGGGGAAGGGGGAGAATGGCTGCAGTTGGGGGCTGTAGGGGAAGGAGGGCAGCCCTTTCGCCACAAAGGCATTTTGGCCCCCTTGCTGACGCAGGCAGAGATAAGCCCCTCGCAGAATGGCTGTCCTTCGCTGCCCAACCTCAGCCCTTTCCTTGCTGGGCTTTCCGTAATGAGACCTTGGACCAACTTTTCAGCAGCTTGGAAAATGTCATCTCTCAGGTGGGGGAACAGGAGCCCCTTGTTTGGGGTCTGCACGGCTACTGGGAGCTTCTGGACCCGGTCTGCACAGCAGCTCAGCAGGGTGGCTCTTGGGGAGGCGGAAGGGAAGGGAAGGGGGCTCAGCTGGCCCAGCGCAGGCCCAGACTCCGGAGCCACCTCTCGCACCAGCGGCCTCCAAAGAGCGACTGACTCAGGGACGCTTTCCCTTTGCTTTGCGCAGGAGGCGGAGAAGAAAGACCCGCGACTTCTCTTCTTCCCCAGGAAGCTCCCCCATGTTGGGCCGGCCTCGCGGTAAGGAGGGCACCCCCTTCCCTTCTCTGCCTGGGCGCGGGTGGGGGTGGTGGTCCTGCTCGCTCTGGGAGGCCTGGCCGTTGGGCTTCCGGAGGCTTCATGCCGTAGAGTAGAAGATGGCTGACATGACCGCCGGTTTCCTGGCATTTCACCTGGGCCAGAAGTGACCTCCCAAAACTGCCCAAGGGGACTTGAACCAAGTCACTGTTCATGTATCTGTTTGCATTTATTCCCCTCTTTTTGTGACCTGGGTGTGGTTTTGCCCACAGCCCTTGAATTGGTCCAGGGCGGCAGGAGTGTGGGGAGTGCAGAGGCGTACACGCCTTTTGGTCATTGGGGGGGGGCGGGCGAGCCCCACCCTTTATGCAGGTTGTGGGGGTGGGGCTCAGAGCACCCACAGAGGGGGTGCCCAGAGAAGGGGTTGTATTCGGGCGCCATCCCCCCCATACGCATCTGGGGGGGTGGGAGAGAGAGGTTTAAGTTTGAGAGATCTTCTTATTTTGAACATCCCTCCACCCGCCCACCCGCCCCCACAGGAGATTATGACCCAATGGGCCAAGTGCCCTTCTGCCGGTCCCTCCCACCCCCTCCCCGGCGAAATAGATGTGAGTGCTTTCCTGCCCCTGGCTCCAGTCGAGCACAGCCAGGCTGGCCGGGCACAGGGGACGGGGCGCTCCTTCCCACAGTCCTTTCAGGCAAGAAGACAGCTGCAGCGAAGGGTTCCAGCAACACCTTGTCAGGAGAAGTCGGTGCCGCCACCCACGAGGCCCTGGGGTCAGGGGAGGAGCCACCCCCAGCCACACCCCCAGCTGCCTGGTGGGTGCTGGGCGCACCGACTCCTGATTGGCGGAGGAGGCAGAGGCACTCCTTGGCAGGAAGACCTGACCCTGCAGCGGCAGCAGCAGCATCCCTGTCCATATCCGGCCTGCCGGATGGACAAAGCCGACCTCTGACTGGATAGAGCCATTCCAGGCCTTGGTGGATATTCGGTGGGCTTTCACCGATGACCACCTCCAGGGCTTGGGGGAGCCCCCGGGGGGGTGGGGGGGGTGGGGTCTCTCGTAGGCCACTTTGCAGCTGGAGGATCTTCTGCATAGGCCCAGTGAGAGGTCTGGACATCCGCGCCCCCGAATCAGCAGGGCCCAGGGAGGTCTTGAATGCTGCAGAGGGAGGGGGCTGGGCTGATCTTTTGGGCAGAGGGGCACGTGGCGTTGCTGTGGGCAACAGGGGACGTTGGGACCGTCAGAACCCACCAACCTTGACGTCCCCAGTTGTGCCAGGAGGGTTTTCTCCCCGCGAGCAGACACAGAACGATGGGCTTTCTGGGAGGGTCCCTTTTGCTTGAGGGCCTGTCTGGACCCCTCCTGCGTGGCTGATGCCGACTGGCCCTTCCCAAGGGAGGGAGAGGGAAACTGCAGGGGACGCAGCTGGCCAACCCCGGGCCCAGGGGGGCTCCGTGATCCTGAGGCTGGCTCGGCCGCTAGAGGCCCAGTGGCCGAGTGCCCTTTTGGCTGGCTGCTGCCACCTTGCTGGAGCCCCTTGCTGCTGCTGCTGCCACCACCATCCCGGTGGCCTGTTATTGGCCCAAACAGTCAGTCCCCTGCTGGGTTTTTCTTTATAAAGTCCTTTAGAGGGGGTGGGCACACACCGTGACTGCCCAGAAAGGCTGCAATAGGGGGGGCACTCCTTCCGTTAGAGAGGGGGAGAGCTGGCTCTTAGTGCCCAGTGGAGCAAGGCCACGCTCCTCCCCCCAAGCAAAAAGAGCCTCCTCAGCGCTCCCCCCCCCCCCGCCCCGGGTTCCGTCCTGCAAGGATCCGCGTCTCTTCCCACCAGGATTGTGGGTCCAGAGGTTGCGGCGGAGCTGCATCGGCTGGGCCAGCGAGTCGTGGGGGCTCGGGAGGGGCTGGAGGCCCTGGACTTGAAGGCCCAGATGGAGCCGTTCCTGCACGTGGCGGAGGCGGAGCTGAGCCTTGTGGGGGCCTCGCTGGACGACCTGAAGCGAGCCACGGCCACGCTCTGCAACTTCTTCTGCGAGGAGCCAGAGGCCTTCAGCCTGGCCGAGTGCTGCCGCATCTTCCAGGCGTTTGGGGAGCGCTTCCTTCTCGCGGCTCAGGTGGGTGCTGCGCTGGGTTGTTGCCCGCAAAGAGTTGCCCCCCCCCGGTGGCCTCTCGTCCTCCCTCCCTGCTGCCTCCCTTCTCAGTGGGCCACCCTTATTTGAATGACCAGTGCAGTTGCCCAGTTTTTAGTGTGGCTGACCAGTATAGTCATGATGCAAGTTACTGGGAGGGAACTAGCAGAACGTGGCTGTGGGCAGTCGCCCTTCCACTGGCTTACTGTGTAGTTGTCTGTGTTGTCTGGGTTGTCTGTGTAGGGAACAGGGGCTCGGGGGGGGGGCGGTTTAAACCCCCCAGCTTGGGCCCTGGTGCCAAATTCCTGCTTTTCAGGGACAGACTGAACCTTGAGGAGATGTTGTGTGCCCTTTGCGCCCATTGGCTCTCCACTGGACAACCCCTAGGCCGGGGGGCGGGGGCATCTCCTTGCCCAAAAGCATGCTGGGGTAGCAGGGCGTAGCCCGCCCCATCCCCCTCAGGGGCCGGCCGGTCTGAACGGGAGGGCCAGGTGGCAGCCCTCCTCCTTTCCTCCTTCCCCACCGGCAGGAGAACCAGGCTCGGGAGGCGACGGAGCGGCGGCGCCAGCAGCAGGAGCAGGTGCGCCGGGAGAAGAGGCAGCGGCGCTCCATCGCCACGTGCTCCGCCCGGGATCCTGACCTGCTGGACATGCAGCTGGACCTGCTCTTCCTGGGGGCGCTTCGTCCTGGCCAGGGCGGCCGCTCCCTGCGGGGGCCTCACCCCTGCCCAGGCAGCCCCCAGCCCCGAGAGAGGCCGTTGCCCCCCAGGCGGAGGCACACGCTCACCCTGCTGTCCCCCGGCTCCCAGCCTTCCCTGCAAGAGCCGCCCACAGCAGCTCTCCCCGCGTCGGCTCCCCCCAGCAAGGCCAAGCGGGGCAGGCGCTTCGGACAGGGCCTCAAGGCGTTGCTGAGGTCGCCTCTGCTGGAGCCCTCCAAGGAGCTCCCTTCGCCAGGCGCCCCCCAGGGCCTCCGCTTCCCCACTCTTTTCCAAAGGAAGCTCCTCCCAGGGGCAGCAGCAGCAGCGACCCCCCCAGGATCCCCCCAGGAGGGCTCTGGGCTGGTGGGATTCTTCCGCAGGCTGAGCGTTGGAGATAAAGGACAGTCCCCGTCTGAGGGCTGAGGGGCCCCTGGCTGCTTGCCCAGGCGGGGGGGGGAGGCTGGGGAGGGGGAGACCAGGAGCAGGGGGTTCGGTGGGGGCTCCTGCCTGGTCCTACTGGGGCTTCTCTGCTCCGTCCAGCCTGCATCCCTTCCCCTTCCTTCCTCCCTTCCTTCCGGCCACTGGGATTGGAGCCTCTGGCCCCCCAGCCTCCGAGCACAGAGCGGGACCGCCCAGGTCTTCCCCATAACTCCTTGCCCCAGACAGCAGCAGCAGCAGCAGCAGCCCCCCCACCCCACCCCTGCCCAATATTGCTGCTCCAGAGTTTTTAAAAGCTCCCTCTCTTGTTTCTTTTTAAATGTGTTAATCTGAATAAATGGTTTGAGTCTTTACTGCCTGGGCTGGATTTGAGCAAAGTTGGAATCCTGGCTCCCACCTAATGCTGTTTTTTGGGGGGTGGGGGGTATCTCAGAGGGACTTTTCCATGACACGATTTTTAATGGTGGGGGTGGGGTGAGAAGAGGCAGGAAGGAAAATCCTTGCCACACTTTTGATGTCAACCAATCCCAGTGGTGCAAAGTGACGGAGGCCTTTGGTGGAGCACTTTCCCTATGAGGAGAGGCTGCAGCGTTTGGGGCTCTTTAGTTTGGAGAGGAGACGTCTGAGGGGGGAGAGGATTGAAGTCTGTAAAATTATGCCTGGGTTAGAAAATGTGGACAGAGAGAAATTTTTCTCTCTTTCTCGCAATCCTAGAACCAGGGGGCATCCATTGAAAATGCTGGGGGGAAGAATTAGGACTAATAAAAGGAAACGCTTCTTCACGCAACGTGGGATTGGTGTTTGGAATATGCTGCCACAGCAGGTGGTGATGGCCACTAACCTGGATAGCTTTAAAAGGGGCTTGGACAGATTTATGGAGGAGAAGTCGATTTATGGCTCCCAATCTTGATCCTCCTTGATCTGAGGTTGCAAATGCCTTAGCAGACCAGGTGCTTGGCAGCAGCAGCAGCAGCAGCAGCAGCAGCAGAAGGCCCTTGCTTTCACATCCTGCATGTGAGCTCCCAAAGGCACCTGGTGGGCCACTGTTGAGTAGCAGAGTGCTGGACTAGATGGACTCTGGTCTGATCCAGCTGGCTCGTTCTTATGTTCTTATGTCTGCTCTCCTGATATTGGATGCTGACCGGTGGCACCAGACTGCGGGAGGGGTTAAGTTCCAGCACTTGCATTCCGGAAAATGGAAGTAGACAGCAGAGGCACGCCTTCCTTGGAGAAAAGAAGTCCCGCTGGATCCGAGTATCACCCTCAAATCCCTGTTCTGGCAGCGCAGCCCTCTGCAGGCGGAAAGCTGACGCAGGGACCCGGGGGCTTTGCTAGCAGGTTTTTCCCAGCTGCGTTTCTGGTTTCTGCAGCTGTTTGCACAGTTCCTCGGACGCCCAATCCTGTTCACTGTGTTTCACTCCCACTATCTCAAGTCAAGTCGAGACCTTTAATGGCACACACTCAAGTGAAAGTAAACACAGGTGTTAAAATAACCAAACAAAAAGTTAGAACATAAGAACAAGCCAGCTGGATCAGACCAGAGTCCATCTAGTCCAGCTCTCTGCTGCTCGCAGTGGCCCACCAGGTGCCTTTGGGAGCTCACCTGCAGGAGGGGAAAGCAAGGGCCTTCTGCGGCTGCTGCTCCCGAGCACCTGGTCTGTTAAGGCATTTGCCATCTCAGATCAAGGAAGATCAAGATTGGGAGCCATAGATTGATGTCTCCATAAATCTGTCCAAGATAATTAAGAACACTTATAACTATACTAAGGAACCTAACTATTTGCTCTAAAGCTGCACCCAAAATATTATTCGAAAGAAACGATGTCTTTTGTTCATCTGTCCAGTTTTCAGAACCGCCCCAGAGAGGTAGCAGAAGTTTTAATCGAGCTGTCTCATATAGAGGACAGTGGAGCAGAACGTGGCTTGTCTCACGGCAGAGGGTCAGACCTAGCTGCAGTTAGAGCACGAAGCAACTTAGGGTCAGGAAGTGGAAGCAGATATTTGGCCATGCCCCAGGAGTCGTATGAAATACCGAGGGGGATTGGCGAGCAGAACTTGCTGGCCTGGGCCATCGAGACATCATACTCCAACTCAAAGAGTTTGTCTTCAGTATTTCATTTGGTGGCAACCTGGCTAAAGTGTCCACAGTTCGACACGGGGCGGTCAGCCAGCCTGGCTTCAGTGGGGCCCCCCAATGTGTAGAATTCCAGATGGATGCGGCGAGGGCAGAGAGGCTCTTCTCACCACGTCTGAAGCAAAGTTTTCCCTGATATGTGCAGGTCGTGCTCCAGGCCCTGGTCTCAGGGAGGTGCTGACCTGCCTCCACTCCCACGATCCAACGCACCTGGAGGCTCAGGGAGAGGCAGCCTATAAACAGCTGAAGTCTCAAAGTCCAGTGAGATTATGTGCACCTTCCCTGGATCAGTTCCAGCCTCCTGACCAGTTTCTCTCATTCATGCCCCCCCATGCTTGATAGGGGGGGGGTCCCTGGGAGCTGGCCCGTGGAGGGAGATGGCAGCCCCCTTCCTTGAGCCAGGGTGTTTCTCTCCCCACCCCACCCCCACCAAGGACTTGCCCCAGAGTGTCAGTCTTTAGGAACTTGGGACCCTCTGCAGTCTCACAGGTGGTGGGGAGGGGCGCGCGAATGAGGCGTCCTGCTCCAAGCACAGACCCCTTGAAGGATGACCTGCTAATGGGGGGGGGGGTGTTTCTCCTCTCCCACTTCAAGGGATGAGAGCCAAGTGGCGCAGCCTGTCTCATGAAGTGCAAAGGTCCTCCTCGTGCGCACCTCTGTCTCTCCACCTTCCCTGGGCAGGGTTACAACCGGCTCCTCTTGTCCCCTCTGCTTGCCTGGGGGTGTCTGCCTCCAGCAGGGGCCGCCATCCCGTGGGTCCCCTCACAGGGCCCCCAGACTCAATAGAGGAGCAAGGGGTGCGGGAGAAGCCCCGACTTTGAGAACGGAGGACATTCAAGTAACACTGGCCTGTTGTCCACACATCGTCCAGCCTAAGGACAGGGATGGGGAGGGGGCTGCAGGTTTCCACCTCCCCTCCCCCCCCCCCCGTGGAGCCTGAGTCTTTGTGTGGACCCTGCACACTTGGGGGGAGGAGCTCCTTAAGTGACACAGCCTGAGGTCTGGGAACACTGTCCAAAGGATAGGGTGGGGGCAGCAGGGACCCAGTTCACCGTCCCTGGAGCAGGAGAGCTGGAAGCAGCAGGAGGGGGCTCTGGTGCTGGCTGGTGGGAGGCTGGCAACGAGGCTGAGCCCCCCCCCCCCGGCTGGCAACTGGGTCAAGCCCCCCCCCAGGCTGGCAACTAGGCTGAGCCCCCCCCCCCCGCTGGCAACTGGGCCGAGCCCCCCCCCCAGCCCCTACCAGGGTGGCAACTAGGCCGAGCCCCCTTCCCATTTGGTAATGCCAGTAGCCCCTCTGCTTTATTGCGTGGTAGATTCAACAACGTAGAAACGAGTGAAAGGGAGTTCTGCTCTTGTAACAAACAACAAATTGAAATATTGATACATCAATTGTTCTGCCCCGAGTCGGCAAATATTAGATTAAAATATTCTAATATGTTTTCTCTGATTCCTGATGAAATGGAGGCTCCCTGCAGACTCCTTTTTTTACTGGATAATTCTGATCTCACAACTTGTGAAACGGTAGCATAATTTTTATTGGAAGTGATGTATATCCAGTAGCCTGCACTTATGCTACATATTTGAATACTGCTTTTATTATAAGTTCTGTATTTTTGATAGGATTTTATTTTATTTGTTTTATGCCAAATAAAGGCTAAGGAAAGAAAGTAATGCAGGTAGCCTTATGAGGTTGTTAGCAGCAGGGACCAGGGGGTTTCTGGCATCTCTGGGGGAGAGGGGGGGGTCGATCTAAGCGGAGGCTGTGGGTTGCTGTGAGATTTCCTGCCCCAGTCCACTCGGCACACACCTAGTCCAGAGTCCAGACCCTCCCCCTTTGTAAAGCTTCAGCAGCTAAGGTTAGAAGTGTGAGACGCCTGGAAAAACACCCTCCCGGCCGTTCCCTTCGGCATCTTTATTTGTCTGACCATGTGGCAGCAGCACAGCTTACAAGGGAGACTCTGCAACATCATCAAACAGCATCCCCCACACGAAGCCCACACAGTTGACCCACAATTGCACAATGTTGGCACTGTGAAAGGCCAGCCAATCCATCCGCTGCCCCCACTGCCTGGACAGTCTCCTGGGGAGAGGCCGGGGTCTGTGCCCCAAGCAGTCATTCCTGGGGTCTCTCTTCGCTGTTCCTCCTCCCAGGGGATTGTCGGGGGTCAGCTTTGGAGAGGGCGGCTCACTTCAGAATGGCAGCTGGGCATCAACTTTCGTCCACCCTGGGGGGGGGGTGGGCGGGCGCCAGGAACCCTCACAGCTGGATCCAGTGCTTCCCCCCCCTTCCTGACCTCGACACCAGCAGAACTGAGGTATCTTCTCCCCCCACCGCCAACATGGGAGCTTCCACGGGGGGGGGGGGGCTGCGGGTTGTTGGTGGGACGGGGGTCTCTCGGGCTGGGTTGGTCCTGCCTGCCACTGGTCTGAGCGCGCTGAATCTGGCCAAGGCCCTGGAGGGGGTTCCCGCCGGAGCAGATGCGGCTCTGCCCCCCCACCCAGTGCGGGAGCCACGGGCAGAGTGCCCGACGGCTCCCCGGGGAGCTAGGGTGCGGGGGGGGGGAGGCCCCCGGTCGGAAGAGCCCCCGCGCTGGCTGGCTCGACCTGGCGGCGGAGGCAGGCAGCCGGTGCGCCGGGCGGGCGGGGTGTGCGTTTGGCTCGGCCTCTGCGGGGCTGGCCTCGACGGGGCTGGCCCGGCGCTTGCTCCGGCGCCCAGGCTGCTGCCCTGCCCCTGCCTGCCCGGAGTTGCGCCCCTCCGGTCCGGGAGGCGCTTCCTGGCCACAGCCCAGGTGACGACGACGACGACGGGGGTCCAGCAGCCGGACGGGGGGCGGGGGGGGGAGCAGGGAACCGGCTGCCCACTCCGGGGCGGGGAGGGGGGCGCTTGGCAGGGCTGCGCCGCGCTTCGGAGGGGGCGGGCGCGGGTGACGGGGAGGCCACACGCGGCGGCTTGGCGGGGGGGGGGGGGGCGTCGCTGCCGGTCCCAGGCAGGCCCGCGGCAGCTCCGTGCGCGGGCGAGGGGAGGGGCGCCCTACCCGCCTGGCTGGCCCTCCTCCCTCCCTCCCGAGGGCGCCCCCGCCGCGCGGGAAAGGCAGCGGCCGCCGTCCAGGTCGTGGGCTTCAGCCGGAGGGAGGCAGGGAGGGAGGGAGCAGGCGGAGCTGGAGCCGGAGCCTCCGCCGAGGGAGCCGGCCCGGCCGCATTCCTCTCCTGCTGCAGCTGGCGGGCCACCCGCCCGCCCGCCCGCCTGCCTGCCGCGCCCGCCCGTCTGCTTCCAAGTGGGGCTGGCTGGTGGCTTGGAACCCGCGGGGCGGGGGAGCTTCTGCAGCCGAGTGGCGGGGGGGGGCGGGGGCTGAGGAGCCGTCGGAGCTCCTCTCCAAAGGCGGGGATGCGCCTCCACACAACCAGGCCGGAAACATTCCTGGGGCAGCTGCCCCCACCCCCATGCCCCAACCGCGGGTACCCACTTCTGCGCTCCTCCACGAGTGGGGGCGGGAGGGGCAGGTCGAAGCGGAGGCCCTGGGGCACTGGCCCCATCCTTCCTGGGGGCCAGCACACCCCCGAGCGCCTGTCCGTCCACAAAGCTCTTCCAAGGAGTCCTGGTCCATGTCCGAAGCCCCGCCCCTCCGTTCGTGGGTTTTTAAAACATTTTTAGTGTTTTTTCGGTTTTTGGCCTGCAAGGGCACATTGTTTGGACTAGCAGCACCAAACTTTCACGGATTGTTTGGGGGACTCTCTTGATGATACTACGCGGGTTTGGTGAGGTTTGGTTCAGGGCGTCCAAAGTTATGGACTCCCAAAGGGGGTGCCCCCATCCTCCATTGTTTCCAATGGGAGCTAATAGAAGATGAGGGCTACACCTTTGAGGGTCCATAACTTTGGCCCCCCCTGAACCAACTTCACCAAACCTGGGTGGTATCATTTGGAGAGTCTCCTAAAGATACCCTGAAAGTTTGGTGCTTCTAGCCTACCAATTGCACCCCTGACAGCAGGCATCCCCCAAATTTTCCCAGATTCTGCTTTTAAATCCACCCCCTTCAGCATGGATTTAAAGGGAGAATCTGAGGTCCTCAGTTTAGAAGAAGAAGAGTTGGGATTTATATCCCCCTTTCTCTCCTGTAGGAGACTCAAAGGGGCTGACAATCTCCTTGCCCTTCCCCCCTCACAAAAAACACCCTGTGAGGTGGGTGGGGCTGAGAGAGCTCCGAAAAGCTGTGACTAGCCCAAGGTCACCCAGCTGGCATGTGTGGGAGTGCACAGGCTAATCTGAATTCCCCAGATAAGCCTCCACAGCTCAAGCGGCAGAGCTGGGAATCAAACCCGGTTCCTCCAGATTAGAATGCACCTGCTCTTAACCACTACGCCACATTAAAAGTGATGCTGTTTCAGGGTGGGGGATAATCCACCCCAAAACAGCATCACTTTCAATGTTGTTTAAACTGGGAACCCCAGGTTCTCCCTTTAAGGTGGATTTAAAAGGAGAATTTGGGCTCTCTAGTTTAAACACCATTGAAAGTGATGCTGTTTGGGGGTGGATTCCAGCATTACAGTGGCTGCCCGGGGTGTGTGTGTGTGTCAGATTTTGCACTGGGCTCCATTTTCCCTCTGTGCCTCTGCCCAGAGGGGAGGGCAGAAGGAACTGCCGGCTGGGAGCCCAACTGGGGGAGGGCAGTGGAGTCTGCTGTCCCTGGCCTCAGAGAGCTGCTTTTATAAGCGCTAGGCCGGGGGCGGGGCTTTGGAAGGCATGGCCATGCCTTAGGGGCAGGTGGTGGTGTGGCCCCACCCCTGAACCCCCCCCCCATAAAAAATCTATACCTACGTCCCTGGGGAGGGGCTCTCAGGGCCAAGGGAGATGCCGCTTGCCATGATCTGGAGGCCTTGGAGGGATTTTCCTGTGGGCCAAATCTGCCAGGGATGGTTTGTTGCCATCTTCTGGGCAGGGGGGGGGGGCTTCTGGAGGCGTGCGTGCGTGCAAATGGAGGGGGGGAGTTGTGAATTGCCTTCATTATCCAGGGGGTTGGACTAGATGACCCAAAGGTCCCTTCCAACTCTTGTGTTTCTCCCTCCACACACCTTGTAGCGCCGGGGATGACAAGGCCTAGTCACGGGGGTGGGGGGGGCAGCGAGGGGACAGCTTCGCAAACCTCACCTTGTCCTGACCCAGGCTAGGGGGCGGGGCTTCACAGAATAGGGCAATACAAGCTCGGGGGTGGGGGGGAAATACATGACCATGTGGAAGAGCCACTGGTGGACGTGGAAGAGGAGGGGGATCCACAGGGAATGGGGGTGGGCCGGCAGCTGCTCCCCCCGGCCTTGTGCCGGTCTTCCTGACATGCTGCTTCTGTGCACAGGGACTTCCAGCGGCCCAGGAGGTGGTGGAAGACGGCCGTGCTGGTCTGGCGATGGCCGGGTAAGACTATGGGGGGGGGAGAGGGATTGAGGTGAGGAGGAAAGGGCCATGATCCGTGGGTCTGGTGCGGGGCTGTGGGGGAGGGGCTTACAGAATAATGCCTTTGGTGCATGCTGGGGAGGACGGCCGGCCGACCTCCCCTTTACTTCCCACAGACCGGCCTGCTGAGCAAACAGGGGTCTTGAGAAGGGGGGGCAGCCTCCGCTGGGAGGGAAGCCCCCCAGTCCTGCCGGGACGCTCTACTGCATGAGGCCAGACCCCCTTTGGGCCCTGTCTTCTGCAAAAGGCCTGGTTGGGGGGGGGGGGGAAGGAGGCAGACCAGAATGTGGCTTCTGCCTGGAGACTCTTCCCTGCCTCCCCCTGCCCCCCTCCAGGCAGCTCTGGACCCCCACCCACGCATCCGAAGGCTTTCCAGCCCCTGTGAGTGGATGGTGGTGGTATGGGGCCTCCTGCAGCCCAGCAGGGCTTCGCCCCAGTCTAGGGGCCCCTCTGCAAGGGGGCACAGCAGGGCACAAAGAGCTGCCCCACCCACACAGGATCCAAGCCCACCCCTTCCGTCTCTGACTAAACTTGTGCCCCAAAGATTCTTAGATGCCCCACGAGTGGGCAGTGAGTGGAGAATGTGTGACGCCACCACTGGCACTGTGCAATAGGTTGTGACCGATCCCTCAGGGGCCACGATGGCACCAGCAGGGACACACACGCACGCACACACGCACATGCAGCAGCATGACCTGTCCCTTCTGAGCCAGGAAAGGAAGCAAGAGCCCTTCCAGTTTGATGCTATGGCTCAGAGGGGGACAGGAGAGAGCTCTGGAAGCAGAGGCGTTCCTCCCATTGGGCAAAGTGGGCAGTTGCCCTGGGCGCAGCCCTGTGGGGGGCGCAAAAACTGCAGGTTCGTTTGGGATTTTTTGTATTTTCAGTGTTTTTTCCATTTTTGGCCTGCAGAGGGCACAATTTTTTACACTGCTAGCAGACACCAAGAATCTTTCAGGGATGTTTTGGGAGACTCTCCTGATGCTATCACCCAGGTTTGGTGAGGTTTGGTTCTGGGAGTCCAAAGTTATGGGCTCCCAAAGGGGGTGCCCCATCCCCCATTGTTTCCAATGGGAGCTAATAGGAGATGAGGCTACACCTTTGAGGGTGGATAACTTTGGACCCCCTGAACCAAACTTCACCAAACCTGGGAGGCATCATCAGGAGAATCTTTTACTGATACCACCCAGGTTTTATGAAGTTTGGTCCAGGGGGTCCAAAGCTATGGACCCCCAAAGGGGGTGCCGCATCATCCATTGAGGATTGATAACTTTGGACCCCCTGAACCAAACTTCACCAAACATGGGTGGTATCATTAGGAGAGTCTCCTAAAGATACCCCAAAAGTTTGGTGCTGCTAGCTTAACAATTGCACCCCTGACAGCAGGCACCTCCCAAATTTCCCCAGATTTTCCTTTTAAATCCCCCCGCCTTTGACATGGATTTAAAGAGAGAATCTGAGGTCCCCAGTTTAAACATTGAAAGTGATGCTGTTTCAGGGTGGGGGAGAATCAACCCCAAAATAGCATCACTTTCAATGTTGTTTGCAGATTCTCCCTTTAAGGTGGATTTAAAAGGAGAATCTGGGCTCCCTAGTTTAAACACCATTGAAAATGATGCTGTTGGGGGGTGGATTCCAGCATCACTTGTTTAAACTAGGGAGCCCAGATTCTCCTTTTAAATCCACCTTAAAGGGAGAATCTGGGGTTCCCAGTTTAAACAACATTGAAAGTGATGCTGTTTCCCCCAGTTGGGGGGACTGGATACAACACCATAAAATGTTTTCATAGCAGTAATAAAACATTTTGAAAGCATTTTGAAAATGTTTTCCCAAAAAATTATTTCTGCTGTGTGGCATGGCCCATTGCTGTGTTCAGATTTGTGAGTTGGGACATGTTCTATAATGTGATGGTGACTTTGAAACAACCTGGTGGAAAAAATCATTGCTTGGTCACAGTGGGGGAGGGTGGCTGCCCTGGGGGGGGCACCCTGGGTGGCGCCAAATTCCAGTTTGCCTGAACCCCAGGGGAAGGGGAGGAGCCGCCAGCTGCGGACAGCTCTGGGGTTGCCCCTGCTAAAAAGGATGAGTGAAATGCTGAGGGGGGACCTGTGAGTAAGCCCAGGCAACCTCCATCCCCCGCCTCTGTTGCCAGGGAGGCGGCACTTGGGCCTGGTCTGCCACTTGCCCTGGAGACAGAGGGCTGTGGGGGGGGGGAGGGGGGGAGGCTGGGCCTGCAGGAGCCTCCCTCGAGGAAGCCCCCCACCAGCACAGAATGTCTTGGGGGGCGAGGCTGCGCAGCCCACTCCCCCTCCTGCCAATCCCCTCTCCCTGCAGCATCCTCGGCGGGTACCCAGGGCAGGGATGCAGTTCCCATAGCAACCAGCATCAACCCCCCCCCCACTCCAGCCCCTCTCCTCCGCCACGCCACGCCTCTCCTCTCGGGCCGGCTTCTGTCACCGAGGCGGGGCGGGGTCGCAATTCCGCCGCCCTCTCCCCCCCAGCACTGCAGCGGCGGCGGCGGGCCTTGAGCGGGCGGGGCGGGGCTCTGCGGGGCGGGGCTCGGCGGACGCGACCATTCGGGCGGCGGGGAGGGGGGCGCGGCCACGGCCAGGGCGGCGGCTCTTCCCGGCCCTCCCTCCCAGCGGCCGCGCACCCAGGCCGGCCTGCGGCGGAGGCGTGCGGGGTTTCCACGGAAGAGCCCGCCCGCCCGCCCGCCCCCCCGTGCGCGGCGCCGGCGGTGGTGCGCTCCAGCCCGGCTCGGCCGCTGCGGGGATGCGCTGAGCCCGCCCAGCCCCGAGCCGCGGCCGCCCTCCCGCCCGCCCGCCCGCCCGGTGCGGCAACCCCCGCCGCTCCTCCCCCCGCCCCCCGGCCCCGGGGCGATGCGGCTGCGGGCTCCGGCCGCCCCCTGCTAGGCAGCCCTTCGGGTGAGTGGCGACCGCGCCCGCCTGTCCCACCGACCCCGCGCCCCCTCCGGCCCGGGAGGCCGCGGCCTTGCGCCAGGGCGGGCGGGCGGGCGGGCGGGGGGTGCTCCTGGCGGGAGCGGGGGCTTGGGCCGCGCGTCCGGCCCCCGCCCTGGCGCCCCGCGCCTGCCCGCCTGCCTGCCCGCCTGGCCTGCCTGGGGAAGGGGAGGACAGCTCGGCCCGGCCCGCCCCGGCTGCACACCCGGAAGGGTCCCCGGCGCGGGGGCGGGAGGCCTCCGGGGGGCGGCGCGGGCCGGTGCTGGGGGGGGAGGGGAGGGAGGGAGGGGGCGGCCGCGGGAGGGAGGAGGGGCCCCGCCGGGCCTGGCCTCTCTCCGGGGCTGCAGGAGGCCTGGCTGCCGGACGCCCCTCGGCGGCTGAGCTGCTGCTGCTGCTGCTGGGCCCCTGGCCGGCCGAGTGTGCGCGCAGAACCCGGAGATGCCCAGCTGGGGCCGGGGCCGGATCTGCGTGTGGGCGGCGCGGGGGGGGGCGGGGGGGCTGCCCTGCCTAGGGGGTGGATCAGAGGAGGCCCTGGTGGGGCAGGGGGATCCCTAGGTGGCCTGGGGGGCCTGGCCTCAACTCTGTGCCCGCTCCCCACGCAGGCCCGCGGCGGTGGGTGCCCTCCAGGGGGCCCGGGACCAGCAGCGCCATGGCGAAGCGGGAGTCCAGCTCCAGCCCGGTGGTGCGGCAGATCGACAAGCAGTTCCTGGTGTGCAGCATCTGCCTGGACCGCTACCTCAACCCCAAGGTGCTGCCCTGCCTGCACACCTTCTGTGAGAGGTGAGAGGGGGGGGCACACCCTGCAGGAAGCCCCCCCCCCCAGGCCACACTCGGGTTTGGTTTCAGTGAGGGAGCAGCCACGGGAGCCTGGGGGCTGCGGGGGAAGGCCAGACGGCGCCGCTCTTGAGGAGTCGCCCGGCAAATGCCCCCCTCCCCTGGGCCTTCTTGAGGGGAGTCACCCGCTGAGGAAGGGACAGATGATGATGGGCATTTGCCGGGTTGCCCCCGAGCTGGGCTCGTAGAAGCTGTGGCCGTGGCACAGGGGCCTGGAGGCCGAGGCGCCTTCCTCTCCAAAGGCCGGCTTCCCAGAGGCCGTGAGCTGCACCAGGCAAGGCCAAGATGGCTGGGAGGGAGGCCGGGTTTGACGGGGGTGACCTGCAGAGGCCCCGCTGGACTTGCTGAGCCTGGCCTGCCCACCAGAGTGGCAGTGAGGAGGGGGAGCACGGCCCAAGGGGTCTCTGCCTGTGTTTGATCCCTGCCAGCCCCTGGCCAAGAGAGGTGCCCCCTGAGCCCCACTGGGTTTCTACATGAGTCTGGCCGAGCCCTTTTCTCAAGCTGGCTTCAGACCAGCACAAGAGGGGAGGGGCCCGGGGGGGGGGGGGGCTCTGCTCAGCACGTGGAAGGAGCATCTCCTGGTCAGACAACCAGGCAGCTGACTCAGACGAAGGCGGCTTCGAACAAGGCTGTAGGTCAGTGATGGCAAACCTTTGGCACTCCAGATGTTATGGACTACAATTCCCATCAGCCTTTGCCAGCATAGCCAATTGGCTGATGGGAATTGTAGTCCATAACACCTGGAGTGCCAAAGGTTCGCCACCACGGCTGTAGGTGCTGCTTCTACCTGGCCCTGCTGCCTCCCCCCAGGAGGTCCACGTGTGCCCCTCCCCTTGAGAAGCTGCGGAGACGGGGGTGTTCCCCACACAGGGAGGGGCTGGGGAGGTTCCCGCATTCTCCCTCTGGGAGCGCCCCCAAGGCAGGTTTCCCCACGGCTTCTGCCCCCCCCCCCCCGGTGTTTTTTTCTTAACTGGTGATTGACACGATGTCACAGCGCTGTCATGTCCCAGGAGTCTGTTGGGCTGTCTGAACTGCCAGCTCTCCTTTAAAGGAGTACATCTTGAGTCCTTTTTGTTGCCCAGATATAAGGGGATAGGCATCTCTCCTCACAGAAAGGGGTGGAGGCTGTTTTAAAAAATGAAACAGGCAATTCAGAGGACCTGTCAGGCGGACAGCTGTGTGACGATGCTGCTGTGTGCGTACATAGGATGGGGTGGGGCGGAACGGCCGGTGTGGGGAGCCCTGCCGGCCAGAGGCCTGTTGCTGCTCTGCCTGCCAATAGCTGCAGCAGCAGTGGAGCAACCACCCGAGCTGTTCTCATGCGGGAGGCGTCTCTTGGCCAGGACCAGCCGTGGCCTTGTGGGCTGGGTGGCCTGCCTACCTGTGGTTGGGTGGGCTCCCTTGCCGTGGCCTCTGGCACCTCAAGGGCACACTGGCCTGGCTGGCCGGCTGGGACTCCCGGTTGGTCCTCCTCCCAGTTTCGAGGGAGAAGGGTACTGTGGCGATCACGTGGTTAATTCCCAGGGGTTTGTCAGGGGACGTGCTGTGGTTCTTCCAGAGCAGGGGTCTTCAAACTATGGCCCTCCAGATGTTCATGGACTACAATTCCCATCAGCCCCTGCCAGCATGGCCAAGTGGTAGGGCTCATGGGAATTGTAGTCTATTAACTTCTGGAGGGCCATAGTTTGAAGACCCCTGTTCCAGAGGCTCTTGAGTCACAGTCCTGCTCTTCCATGCCCTTCTGACTACGTGGTCTGCTTCTGTGGCATGTTTGCCAGCTGGGACAGTGGCCCCTGGGGCATGGGTGGCTTGTGTGTTTTGTGGTCCAGGGCCTGGTCAGCAGACGGAGAAAGGTCCCTGCAGCTGGAAGCAGTTGGGGGGGGTGTCCCCTGAGATGGGAGGGGGCTTCTACTGGGATCCCTGACTCTGTGAGCAGGAATGGGGGAGAAGCTGCCAAAACGTCTCGCAGTGCTGTGGCAGGCGAGACCCCAAAGGCCCCCTTTCAATGGTGCGCGTCGGAAGGGGGTTTGCACATTGTGCCCCTTGTGGGCAGCGGGTGGCACGGGGCAGTGTGAGAAACAGGCCGATTATCACACTTCCCTTGCATTCGTGGTGCTTTGCGAGCGGGTCACGTTTGAGTTTTGTGTGCAGGGTTCTAATTCTCCCTTGCAATTTTTCAGGGCAGGAGATTCCTGAGCATTTCGACTCACCTAAATCCTCCCCCCCCTCCCCGCCCAGGCGAGGTTTTGTTTGTTTGTTTATTTGTTACATTTTTACCCCACGAAATTTCCTAAAGGACTCAGGCTGGCATGTAAAACAATATAATACAATAATAGTACATTATATATTATGATAACGATATAATACGGCTGTCTTCATTTAAAAGAAACCAGGACAGCGAAAGCTCCGGACAGTTGGCTCCCCTCCTGATCTTGGGGCTCTCAGAAACCGCCTGCTGGGGTGATGGTTTCTTATTATGAAACAGCTGCATTTATAGTTCGTCTTTCTCACTTAGACTCCAGGTGGATTACAAAAGACAGAAACTTGTTCAGTCGAGAGTGTGTGTGGGGGGGGGGGGCTCCTGGCTTGGAGAGACTGCAACTCCCTGGACGCCTCTGGTTGCCAGCGCCTACACGGCAGGGGGGGCCTGCCTATCTGTCTCTCCCCCCCCCGCCCTCCCGGCCACTCTCTGTGTTGCTGCCCGCCTCTGCTATCCCGCCCCTCCCGCGGCTCATCCCTGCCCCTGCCTGCTGCGTCCTCCTTGGCTCCTCCCCGCGGCCAGCTGACCCCTCCCTCTGGTCTCCTCTCGCCCGCTGTGCCCCAGGTGCCTGCAGAACTATATCCCACCCCAGAGCCTGACCCTCTCCTGCCCCGTGTGCCGCCAGACCTCCATCCTGCCCGAGAAGGGCGTGGCTGCCCTCCAGAACAACTTCTTCATCACCAACCTCATGGAGGTGCTGCAGCGCCAGCCGGACAGCGCCAGCCACGAGGATGCCGCTGCCGCCATGCTGGACTCCGTCAGCGCCGTGCCTGGCCAGCCGCTCTCCTGCCCCAACCACGAAGGGAAGGTCAGCGGCGCTGCTGCTGCTTGCGGGGGGGGGGGAGTGGGAGTCACACCAGAGCAGGCACAGGGGGGCCCTCTTCTCCCTAGAGCCGTGGTGGCGAACCTTTGGCACTCCAGAGGTTATGGACTACAATTCCCATCAGCCCCTGCCAGCATGGTCAATTGCTGCAGGGGCTGATGGGAATTGTAGTCCATAACCTCTGGAGTGCCAAAGGTTCGCCACCACGGCCCTAGAGGATCTGCACGCGTGGCCTTGCCCCTTTCTGCACGGGTGGGGGCGACCCAGGGCTTGCTTTTGCTGGCTGGGTGGATCATTCATTTCTGTTCTCTCTTGTGTTCTCCCCCCCACCCCCACCCCAGATGATGGAGTATTACTGTGAGTCGTGCGAAACAGCCATGTGCCACGAATGCACGGTCGGGGAGCACCGTGAGCACATGACGGTGCCCTTGCGGGACGTGGTGGAGCAGCACAAGGCCTCTCTGCGCCAACAGCTGGAGGCCATCAAGAGCCGGTAGGGCTGGGGGCTGAGGGAGGGGGTGGCTTGGATCGGGGCCGGCTGGTGTGCTGAGGCTCTTTTCTCCTCCCCACCCCCACCCAGGCTGCCCCACCTGACTGCCGCTATCGGGCTGGTGTCCGAGATCAGCCAGCAGCTGATGGAGCGCAAGAACGACGCCGTGGCCGAGATCGGGAGCACCTTCGCTGAGCTGGAGAAGGCCCTGCACCAGCGGAAAGGGGGGCTCGTCCGGGACCTGGAGGCCCTCTGTGGGGCGAAGCAGAAAGTAAGGCCTGCAGGCCGCCCTGTTGCCAACGCTGGGCTGGGAAATTCCTGGGGATTTGTAGGACGAGGGGAGGGGCCGCAGCAGGAAATCCCTTTATTTGATTTACTGATTTTGAGATGTTGATTCAGTTGCCCCCCGCCCCCAAAGGATCCGGTAGACACTGACCACATCAGAACAGTGCAAATGAGTTAAAAATAACACAAGGCCAGGTCACAATTACAGAATGTCGCCATTATAGTGTTGAACTATTGAAGTGTGTGGGGTCTCCTCCCAGACGACTGACGTTGCTCCGTTGCCCTCTTGGCTCCCACTCCAAAATGGCCCCCGGGCCTCCCAAGGGGCTGGGCCTGAAGGAACGGGAGCCGGTGGGATGAGGAAGTGGCCGGACCACCTGGTGGGAGGGCTGTGCAGTCCTGGGAGACAGCAGCGAAGGCTGCAAAGGAAGAGTTCCCGGGCGTCCTGCGCGGCACCTGCCAGCTCACGGAGTCATGACGCCCGGAAGGAGAGCGGTTGGACCGTCAGCCGGGAGGCATTTTTGCAAGCTGTTTTGCACGTAAAACCTTGTTGCTCTGCTGCGGCCTCCTCGCCAGTCTTGACCCACCGAGTGCACTGGAGGCCCCTCGGCTGCCTTGTGGTCCGAGGCTGGGCCCGCTCAGTCTCCTCGCTCAGGTGGAACATTGACTGGATCCTGCCAGCTGGAAGCCAACCACTTGCCTACAGGCCGAAGCCAGTGCCGGGTGGGGGGTTCAGGCCCCTTTAAGGGACATTATTATGAATCTGTCCATCCCCACAGGAGTTTTCCTGGCGGAATAGGAAGAGGCCGGAGCAAGACTGCGCTTGAAGTAGCCTCCTCTGGGTCCTGCCAGCTCCCGCCCAGTTGGGGGAGGGGGGGTCAGCTGCGGAGGACATGTCGGTCCGAGGCCCGTTTCCCTCCAGCACCAGGCCTGGCCGTGGGACGGAGGTTGCGCTGGCTGGCCTCACAAACAGCCTCCAGAGACACCTGGGTTGAGGCAGGTCAGCTCTGGCGTAGGAGGTTAAGAGCTCGTGTATCTAATCTGGAGGAACCGGTTTGATTCCCCGCTCTGCCGACTGAGCTGTGGAGGCTTCTCTGGGGAATTCAGATTAGCCTGTGCACTCCCACACACGCCAGCTGGGTGACCTTGGGCTAGTCACAGCTTCTCGGAGCTCTCTCAGCCCCTCCTACCTCACAGGGTGTTTGTTGTGAGGGGGGGAAGGGCAAGGAGATTGTCAGCCCCTTTGAGTCTCCTGCAGGAGAGAAAGGGGGGATATAAATCCAAACTCCTCTTCTTCTTCTCCTCTGCGGTGGCTGCTAGACCTATCGGCAGTGTTTGACACCACCTGTTGACCCCACTGCCTTACTGACGCTGGGATAGGTGGGGCAGCCCTTCGTTGGCTGTCCTCATTTCTACAGAATAGGGAACAAAGGGTGTGTGTCAGGGGATGGGGTCTTGACACAACATCCATTGGTGTGCGGAGTCCCACAGGGGGCGATCCCCTCCCCAGTGCTCTTTAATGCCTACAGGCGCTCCTTCGCCTGGCTAGTCCAGAGCTTTGGGCTAGAGGGGCATCGACATTCAGGTGACGCTCGGCTGTACCTGTGCACAGGTGGCCAGCCGGGCTCCTTCCTGGGCGTTCTATCCCTGTGCCTGGGAGCCCTGATGAAGTGGTTGCAGCAGAGTTGGCTGGAACTGAATCCAACCGAGGCAGAGGTCCTGCGGCAGGACCTGGGTGGGCCAGAGTGGGGGCTTCGGTCCCAGCTTCCTCTGCCAGGAGCCTGGCCTTGGTTCTGGGTGCCTCGTCTTCGGTGGGGGCCCAGGCTGCAGCCACTGCCTGGAGGGCGTTTTCTCCCGGCAGTGATTTTGAGGGCGGCTCTTTGTAGAGCGAGTGACAGCCGTCCAGTCTTGAGGTGACCAATGATTGGGTCAGTGCAGCCATTTTCTCCAGGGGGGGTCGGGAGGTCGGCTGCCGTTCCAAGAGGATGCTCGACCTTACGTGGAGGTCAGCAGCCCTGAGCAGGCCCGTTGAGTTGGCTGGGCTGGAGAAGGTGGGGGGGGCATTCCCTGCCCCCTCTGGGCCCCCAGCTCCCTTGCCTGGCCCCCTCGCCCTTTGGACTTTGACTGGGAAGGCTTGCTGGACTCTGGAGGGCTTTGCTGCCTAGCGTAGAGGCATCTGTCTTGGGGGAACTTCTAGTCCTGCGTCCCCTGGATCCAGCAGCTGCCTCTGGGGACGTCCTAAGCAAGGTTTGAAATGACAGCCCCCCCCCCTGCCCTCCCCCCCAGCATCCCATGCTTTCAGAAATGCCTTCTCTCTCTGCATGGAGGTTCCATTTAGATTTATTTGCTGCATTTATCCAGGGTTTTTTTGGAAGCCTGTGAGCTGGGTAGCAAATCCCACCAGAGACCAGACCTCTGTGGAAAGAAACGCTTCCGTCAGTCTGTGGCTGAGTGATTTGGGTGGGCGGGCTCTGGGGGCATTTTCTCCACCCCACTCTCTCATTCTGGACAATCTTTGCAAACCCTTTTCAGTTCAGAAGAAACTCTTCTGCCTGGACCGTTTCCGCTGGAGCCGTTTGGGGTGGCCTGGGGCCAAGGGGCGGAGCCTTGTCTGGGGTCACGTGCCCGTTCACGTGGGCTTGTTGGCCAGCGCAAAGGGGGGCGCGCTCCCTGTCCCGAGAAGGGCCCTGAGCTGGCGGCGGCGGCAGCTGTATGGGGTATGGGTCGGTGCCTGCTTCCCTCGGAGCCCCGGGGGTCCTTCCCCCACGGCTGCCAGCCATCCCTCCTCTGCCTGCTGCAGGTGCTGCAGGTACAGCTGGACACGCTGCGCCAGGGCCAGGAGAACATCCTCAGCAGCTGCAGCTTCACGGAGCAGGCGCTGGACCACGGCTCGGAGACGGAGGTGCTGCTGGTGAAGAAGCAGATGAGCGAGCGGCTGAGCGAGCTGGCCGGGCGCGAGTTCCCCGAGCAGCCCCACGAGAACGCGCAGGTGGACTACGTGGTGGAGACGGAGGGGGTGCGCAAGTCCATCCTGAACCTGGGGGTGCTGCTGACCACCAGCGCCACGGCCCACAAGACGGTGGCCACGGGGGAGGGGCTGCGCCACGCCATCGTGGGCCAGGCCACCTCGCTCACCATCACCACCAAAGACAAGGACGGGGAGCTGGTGCGGAGCGGCAGCGCCTGCTTGCAGGCCGAGGTGACGGCCCCCGACGGCTCCTCCGCCAGCCCGGAGGTCCTGGACAACAAGAACGGGACCTACGAGCTGCTGTACGTGCCGCGCCAGGAGGGGGACCACCTGCTCTCCATCCGCCTCTACGGCCAGCCCATCCGAGGCAGCCCCTTCCGCGTCAAGGCCGTGAAGGCCTCGGACGTGCCCCCCTCCCCGGACGACGTCAAGCGCCGCGTCAAGTCCCCCAGCAGCGGCCACATCCGCCAGAAGGCCGTGCGCCGCCCCTCCAGCATGTACAGCAGCGGCAAGAAGAAGGAGAATCCCATCGAGGACGAGCTGATCTTCCGCGTTGGTCAGTGGGGGGTAGGTGGGCGGGTGGGTGGACAGGAAGGACTTTCTCGGGTGGGGGTGGAACGGGCTTTTCTGAGAAAGGGTGCTCAGTCACCCGCTGCCCACATAGGCGCTCACCGGAGTGGCAGCTGCTCCCCTGTACTGACCGGTGTGGGCGGGGAGGGACAGACCTATTTCCTGTGGACAGCAGGGCCAGCCTCCGCTGGGGGGGGGGGGCAAAGGAGTGCTGCTGCGTCCGGCTCCGCAGGGCCCCGAACTCTTTCTCCTGCCCCTTTTTTTGCAGGGAATCGTGGGAGGGAGAAAGGTGAATTCACCAACCTGCAGGGCATCTCCACCTCCAGCAACGGGCGCATTGTGGTGGCCGACAGCAATAACCAATGTGTGCAGGTAGGGGACATGCCTCTTCCCCCCCGCCCCCCCACCACCGGAAGCAGCCCCTTCTCCCTGGCCACCGTGTCTGCGTGGCTGCTGAGCCCCTCCTCCCTGCCTCTGTGCCAGATCTTCTCCAACGAGGGCCAGTTCCGGCTGCGCTTTGGTGTGCGGGGCCGCTCCCCCGGGCAGCTGCAGCGCCCCACGGGCGTCACGGTGGACCTCAATGGGGACATTATCATTGCTGACTATGACAATCGCTGGGTCAGCATCTTCTCGCCAGAGGGCAAGTTCAAGGTGAGGGCCCCACGTGGGGTCAGCGGCCGGGATAAGGCTTTGCCAAAACACCTGTTTGCGGAAGGCGTTGGGGCGGAGCTTCGTCTCGCAGTCCCGCCAGGAGCTTGGGAGGCACCACGATCCCCTGGCAAAGCTGAAGGCCCCCGGGCCAGGGCGGAGGGGGTGGGGAAGGCGTCTCTTTGCCCAGGGTGCCGGGGAGGCCCTGCTGGTCAGAGGAGGCCGGAGCAGCTGCAGCGGGCCAAGGTGACTCCGCAGGGAGGTCGCTCTAAGCCTCGTCTTCCACCATACGTCTTTGCCCTTGGTTGCGCTGCAGTCTTGCGAGAGCAAGAGATTCTCCATGTGGGTGTGCACAGGATGCCCCACGGTTGGAGGGAGACTCTGAGCGCGTGGGCCGGGGCCGCCTCCGTGGGGGGCTGATGGGCGGCCCCAGGGCCCTGCTGAGCTGGCCCCTCTGGAGCTGGGAGCCTTCTGGGACAGGCGGCTCAGTTGTGCAGCCAGTTGCTGGACTGTCCAGCCCCCCCGCAGCCCCCGCCCGGGCCGTGATTCCACGGGGGCAACTCCTGACAGGCCCTGCAGCTGGCCTCTTAGCAGTGCCCACTGGGCACAGGCGTGGCTGGCGTGGCATGATTCCGTGGCAGGGCTGCAGTGCAGGAGAGGAGATGTGGGTGCAGGGAGGGGCCGTGCTTGTGTCTCTTGTGTGGGACCAGCTTTGGGTCTCTCCACTTCCCCCTCGCTCTACTTTGCCGTACCGGGGGCATGGGTGGGCTCCCATTCAGCCTTCCGGTGTGGTCGGGTGCCCACTGTTGGCCTCTGGCGCACGGAACATTTCCTCCATTCTGCCCTCGTCCTGCCTCTGAGGAGCTGAGCGCACAGAGATGGTTCTTGCTCCCTCCCTCGGAGCAGCAGTGGCGTAGGAGGTTAAGAGCTCGTGTGTCTAATCTGGAGGAACCGGGTTTGATTCCCCGCTCTGCCGCCTGAGCTGTGGAGGCTTATCTGGGGAATTCAGATTAGCCTGGGCACTCCCACACACGCCAGCTGGGTGACCTTGGGCTAGTCACAGCTTCTCGGAGCTCTCTCAGCCCCACCTACCTCACAGGGGGTTGGTTGCGAGGGGGGAAGGGCAAGGAGATTGTCAGCCCCTTTGAGTCTCCTGCAGGAGAGAAAGGGGGGATATAAATCCAAACTCTTCTTCTTCTGACCGTGCTCCCAAAGAGGGAGGTCCGGCTGAGACGGCAATTGGCTCAAGCTGACGGCAGCGGGGGTGGGGGGGGGGTGTTGACCTCTGATTCCCAGACCTTGAGTCCTTGGGGCCCACTGACACTCCCCACCTCCCCAGACAAAGATCGGGGCGGGCCGCCTGATGGGGCCCAAGGGCGTGGCTGTGGACCGCAACGGGCACATCATCGTGGTGGACAACAAGGCCTGCTGCGTCTTCATCTTCCAGTCCAACGGGAAGCTCGTGGCCAAGTTTGGGAGCCGCGGCACGTCGGAGCGGCAGTTTGCAGGTACCCTCGATGGTAATACAGCCACAGGTTCCCTCTCGTTACTGCATGCCGTTGGCTTCTGCCGGGGCCAGGCCGGGACTGGGTCGGTGAGTACTCCTACGAGGAGCTGCCCCGCTGCGGGTTAGGGTCTCAGCAGGAAAGGTCGCTCGTGGAAGGCCAGCTGGCTGGGGGGCTCTGCCCGGGAGGCTCCAGGGACCGCGTGGCCTGCTGGGATTCTGCTCTCTCGGCTCTTTCTCACCGACTAACGATTCTGCTGGCTGGTGTGATAATCACTAATTTGGCTGTAACACTTTGGGCCCCGCCGCCCTTTCCTCTTTCAACGCTAGCATCACTCCTGAGCTGGGTCTGCGCAATAATCCATTTCGCCATGATGTGAGGGAGACCCATGTGGCATCTGTGTGGCGAGGCAGAGGGACAACGTCTTGACCGTCCCCCACTCAAAAGAAACAGCTCCTTCCCTTGTAGGGGTGCAGAGGCCCGTGGGAGAACTTGGGGCTCATGGCTCCTTAAAGCAATGCCCCTTTTAACCCAGCTCCTTCAGTTAGGGAACCCAAATTCTTCTCAAGAAGCCGGCCGCCACTAAGAGACACCCCCCACCCCCAATTCTGCATCCCTTCCTGGGGCTCATAGTCCTAAGGAAGACCTCTGTGGGAGGGGGTCAAGGAGCAGAGCTCTCCTTCCCCCCGTCTCTCCTGACCCCCTTTCCTCAGCCAGCACCTGGCTGGATTGTGGCCGCCTGGAAGAGGAAGGGCCAACTTTCGGGCAAGATTCTCCAGCTCAGACAAGCCAGACTTCGGATCTTTAAGGATCAGGTGTTTAATAACAAGGCATCATAAACAACTGGGAACAGTCAGCCGGGAGGAAACGAGAGCTGGGCCACTCAGACGTTGTCCAAATGCCGGCCCAGGCTCTTTGGAATGGGTGCAAGAGGCCAAGAGCTGGACAAGGCCTGTCCCAGAGGCCGGGCAGGTGAAGGGTCTCACCCCCCCTCCTGGAGGCCAGTCAGACCACCAACACTGTGCTGGCCAATATCCCCCCCCCCCCCCGAGACTTGGATTACTGGCTTGCAGCTCCAGGGGGGCATATGAAAAAGTTTCCCTTTTGACCGCCTTTGGAGCTTAGCCCCGTGGCGTTCGCTCCCTCTATTTTCCGGGGGCCCCAGCTCTGATCGTCACCTTGACTCTCATCCTTTTCCTGAATGTAACTGAAGGCTTTTGATTGCTGAGCTCACAATTGTGTCCCTGAGGTGCATTCTCTTCTCCCATCACTGGGAACTCCCTGGACGTTTTCTTGGAGGGGGCGCGCTGTGTCTTCTGCTGCCCGGGGGCGGGGGGGTTGGAGTCCCACTGGGCCAGGTCTCTTCCCTGCCCTGCATTCCAGCCTCTTCCTTCCGCGTCCCAGAAAAACCTCTCCAGCCCCCCCCTTCCTCCTCAGCTCCTCCGTCTCCCGGGCCTCAAAGGTCTGCATTTCCCCCTTTTCCTTTTTGGCAGGGCCTCACTTTGTTGCCGTCAACAACAAGAATGAGATTGTGGTCACCGACTTCCACAACCACTCCGTGAAGGTAAGAACAGAGCCTGTGGTGCACTGGCTGGTGGAAGGGGGGGGGACTGCTCTCTGCACATGCACTGAGGACCGGCCATCATCCATTTTCACATGTGGCACCCTCACTCACTGCCTCACTGGGAAGGGTTGGAGGTGCTGGGGCTGAGCTCTCTTCACCAACCAGGCCTGTCTGCTCCCCCAGGTGTACAGCGCTGACGGAGAATTCCTCTTCAAATTTGGCTCTCACGGCGAGGGGAACGGGCAGTTCAATGCGCCGACGGGCGTGGCTGTGGACTCCAACGGGAACATCATTGTGGCCGACTGGGGCAATAGCCGGGTCCAGGTATTGGGGAGGGGGGGCTGGAGCATCGTCTCGTGCTGCCTTTTGCCAGTTTGTGTCTGTGGGGGGAGGGAGGGAGGGGGGGTGGGAGGGTTGCATGGTCCAGAGGGCAGCCCGTGTCGTGATGCCGGTGCCGTTGCTGGAGGCGTGAAAGGCCAGGGAGCTGTGCCCGTGTCTTGGGGGAGACGATGCGATGGGGAGGGGCTGAGGCTCCGTGGCAGAGCTCCCGTTTGGTGTTCAGACAGCCCCGGGTTCAGTCCCCATGGACTCCAAATAAAAGGATGAGAAAAGTCGGTGATGCGAAAGACCCTTTTCTGCCGGAGACCCTGGAGAAAGAGGCAGCACCCGTCTGGGGGACCAAACGGAAGCTCTGGCTCAGTAGAAGACCTGTCTTGTCTTCAGTCAGCCCCAACAGTCCTGGCCCTGACCTCCAGCCCCCAGTGACCCCAAACCAGAGCGATAGTCGGGTCCCGCTCTCAGGGGGGTGGATTCTTGCCAGTCATGGATATTTGGGGGCCGAAGAAAGGGGGCACTGAGGAGGAACTCCCTCCTTGGCGGGTGAATGCTGAGGAGGGGTCTCCCTTGCTGCAGAGGTAGAGTCAGTGCTTGGGCACGTAGATAGCTGGGTCTGTGATGGGCACATGGTGGGATTCCTGGTGTGGAGGCTGTGGGTCATCTTCTGCAGAGCTTGATGGTGAGCACCCGTGATAGGGGGGCAGTGCAGTAAGCGGGGGGGGGGGGGGTTTCCAGGAAGCCATGTTGAGGTTGCCTGGCAGGAGAATAACAGCCGTGAGGACCTCTGAGGCAGCTCTGTCTGAAAACTGGGCCAGCTGGACACGCACAACTAGAGAGTGAGAAAATTGTGGGCAGGGGGCACCACTGGGGGAGACATGGTGGGAGAAGCTGGGCCTGCACCAAAGGGGTGGACACCTCTGCATTCAGCTAACCAGCCTGTATTTTCCTGGATCGCTCTGGATCCTTGTTTTAAAATGGGAGTGCTCTGCAGGGGCTGATGGGAATTGTAGTCCACGAACATCTGAAGCACCAGAGTTGGACACCCCTGGCTTAAGGTCTGTTTCAGGCAAATTGATGGAGAGCGTTTGTGAAGTTGAAGCTCTCTCGCACCTGGAAGGGCAAGTCCTGCTGAATGAAAAGCAGCCGGGCCTCTGCAGTGGTCAGTCCGGTCTCACTGACCTTGTAGAGTACTTTGAAACAGTCAGGGAACATGTGGACAGGGATGAGGCAGCCAGATGTGTCGTTAATTTGGGTTTCCAGGAGGCTTTGGGCAAAGTCCCCCACCAAAGACTCCTGAGCAAACTTCAGAGTCCTCTTGTGGATTGAAAATTGGCCCAAAATACAAAGCAGAGAGTTGGAACAAATGGTTGGTTCGTGCAGTGGAGGGGGGGGTGGGGTGGGGAGCAGTGGGGTCTCGTATGGGTTTGCATCGGGACCAGCATTTTTCAACTTGTTCATAAAGGACATGGAATTGGGGGCGAACAGCAAGAGGACCACATTTGTAGATCCCCCCCCCCCAATTGTTTAGGGTGGTTAAGACCAAAACAGGTTGCAAAGAGCTCCAAAAGGACCAAAGTGAGGGGGGATGATGCCCGTAATCCCGACTTCTCATAGACACGGATGGGATCTGAACTGGCAGCAACAGGCCAAGAAAGGCCTCCCCCCCCCCTTGATGGGACCTTGATGGGGCGGGGGGGCACCGTGCCTGGCTGCTGTGGCTGATTGCGCCCCCCCCCTCCCGCCTGTCTTTCCAGGTCTTCGACAGCTCCGGCTCCTTCCTGTCCTACATCAACACCACGGCAGACCCGCTCTACGGGCCCCAGGGCCTGGCGCTCACTTCTGACGGACACGTGGTGGTGGCCGACTCCGGGAACCACTGTTTCAAGGCCTACCGATACCTGCAGTAATTGTGGGGGCGGGGGGACAGTGGGGTGGAGGCGTAACTGGGATGCCCTCCTCCCTGCCTGTTCATTGCCCCCAAAGGTGGTGGGGGCCCCAGGGGGACTTGAGGGGGCTCTGGCAGCCACGTGCGAAGGTGCCAATTGCTACCACGGCATCTGCGCGTTGGAGTTCCGGACGCTCCCTGGGGTGCGCAGGGAGGCGTCGTCCGCTTGGCTTCTCCAGCAAGACCACCCTACTTTTGCAGTCCCGTTGCGGGAGGGGGGCTGGGGGAGGTGGGTCTCGTGTGGGCTTTGTCGCAGTCTGTCTGCTTGGGGGGGTCCCTGTTTCTTTTCTCCCACCCCTCCCCCGCCGTCTTTCCCCAACTTGGCTTTTTTTCTGCACTTTATCTCTGTCTGGGGAGGGGGCCGAGTCCACTCCGCCCCCTCCTGTCCTGCTTTGCAGAGACTTTGCCGGGCTCGTCCTGGGGGGGCGGTGCAGGAGAATCGTGGGCCGACACCGACTGCTCACCTCCCCCCATTATGACTTCAGAAGCCAGGGGGGCTGGCTGGTCAGCCGGTCGCTCTTTGGGGGAGCAGCAGGAAGGTGACTCTCAGCCGTGCCAGATAACCTGCGTCATATTGGTGTCACGGGGGCGGGGGGGTGAGGCCTGCCCTGAATCCCCGGAGGAGTTCGGCCCCAGCCCTTCCTTCTTCCCTCTTAGGTGGGGGAGGGGGTGCCATGGAGGGAGCACGAGCGAGTGAGCGTGTGTGGGGTGGCGGCTCTGCCTCTTCCTGCCCCATACAGGCAGCGTGGCTCACTTCCACACACAGGCAGCCGTTTTCCACGGGGCTCTCCTCCTCGGCTGTGCTTTGCCTCTCCGTCTGCCTGGCCCTCGGCCACAGCAGCCTTTAGCAGCAGCCGTTGAGCCGGAGGAGGCTGGGCAGTGGCCAGCGCTGTGCTGACGAGAGCGCTGGAGCTGACCCTTGGGGGTCGCTCCTCATCCCTCCTGTCGCGTTCTGGGGCGGGGGGGGGGGGGGCACTGCCCCTGTTCCTTGCCCCTCCCAAACCAGCCAGCCAGCCAGCCTTGGGCTCATAGCCTCAGTCACCAGCCAGCCCATGTCAGACCTGTGAGCTGCTGCTGCTGCTGCTGCTCCTGTCTGCTGCGATCTGCCCCTTCTCCGCTCTGCTCCCTGGGCCTTTGACACACGCTCCGGCCGACTGGGCTGGGCTGGGCTGGGCTGGGGGGAGGCAGCCACGTGCAAATGAAATGTATGTAAAAATAACAATAAAGTATTCTGAAAGTAGCTCTGCTTCATCCTTTGGTGGAAGCCCCCCCCCCCCCCCGTGCTCAGCACCGCAACAGCATCTCACTTGTGGGCCATTACGGAGGGGGAGGGGGTGGGGGGCCTGGAGCTCTGTCCTCTCCATCGGCCGGGGTCTCTGGGTGCTCTTTCCATTTACCTTCTAGCTGCAAGCAGCTTCTCTCCAGACAGAAAGGTGGGGGGGGGGGACAGGTTCATTTGATGCCGTGCCCCCCCCCAAGCATGCTTGCCTTGCATTGGGGAGGGGTTTTGCTTTTTTCTCCCCTTGGTGAATTACAGTCCTGTTCGGTTATAAAGGTGTTTTCCTGGGCTGTTCTGTTACAGTTCAAATCCCTTTAAAGCGCCCTTCAAACAGTTCTGTTTTGCACCTTCCATGGAGTGGGGGAGGGGGGGCTTTCCTGACCACCGCAGGCCAGCTGTTCTGTATGGTGGGGCCACCCAGGGAATGCACGAGAACAGGCAGCTGCCGATCTTACCCATTTGAAGGGGGGAACCCTTAGGAAGCTTTGCTAGGGTGAGTGGGCTTGTCACAGCAGAGCAGACCTCCTTGTATACAGATGTGGGGATCCCCAGGACTGCGAATTGAACTTGCTGACCAGTCAGTAGCTAATGGGGTGACTGTGGAGTACGAACGACCCATGTTCTGTTTGGAGTCCGATAGTAACCGGCCTGTGTGTTCCCTGCCATCTGAGTTGTGTTTGAGGGCAGGCCCACGTAGACTCCACTACAGTAGTCCAGCAGCAAGGTAGGTATGGCATGAATCCACGTGGCCAGGTCAGCCCAAGTCAAGCTGGGTAGCCGTCTGGCCAGGGCTTCCTGCCCTTCTGAGTCTCTTTTGCGGATTATGCCACAATAAGATACATAGAGATACAAGATACAATATCTTAATAGAGATATAAGATACAATACTGTCTGTATACACGATAAGATACAATACTCACATAGCTCGAGACCCTCTACGAATGGTGCAGGAAGGCAACGATTCTTATCATTACAAAGGATTTAAAAAAACACTAATGTTATAAAAGGTGTTTAAAATGAACGACAAAAGTAGAAAACGATGCAGTAAGAGCAAGGCAATACCAACTGTGGAAGAGACCGTGATCCAACTCCCTTTATGATCCGAGCGTCCCCTGGATTGTCAAAGACTTTCATGGCCGGCATCAGCAGACTGTGGTGGGTTTTCTAGGCTGTGTGGCCGTGGGCTGGTAGTTTTTGCTTCTAACATTTTACCTGCAATATTTCACCTTCACACTTACCAGCCAGATCTTCCTAAATGACATCTCAGCCCTGTTTCAACGTTGCCTGACAACCGGTTACTTCCAATGGCACGATGACTTCTATGAACCGTTGGATGGGGCGGCCTTGGGAAATCCCCCTCAGCCCACTACTAGCTAATCTTCACATGGAACACTTTGAAAAACAAGTCCTAGAAACTGCACCAAAAAACCACACTATGAGTCCAGTTTTTACCATTTGAAGCCACGGCGATGGAGAGTTGATGAAATTTCTGGACCACCCTAATGGTATCCACCCAGACAATCAGTTCACCACAGAAAAAGAGGGGAAACTGCCATTTCTGGATGTCATGATCATCTGTAAAACAAACCAACAATTGGGCTCCAGAGGGTGGAAAAAACCTATACAGACCGATATCTACAATCAAAAGCCGGGTAGATGGTGCAAAATGGACCTGCAAACCTCACCTTCTTACTGATGAACTGAATCACCTCAACTGGGCCTTGCAAGCAAATGGCTCCTCCACAGCGGAAATCAGAAGAGCTAAAAAGCTGAGAGAAGAACACCGGACTGTGGAAAAACAGCCCCCCCCCCCCCACACACACAGACAAAAGAGGAGGTATTTATACTGTACATCAAAGGAATTGCAGTGATCAATTGGGAAAACTGATGGAAAGCAAAACCTTCAAAGAGTCTTCAGAGCCACCAGGAAAATACAATAAAGGCTGTGGTCAGCAAAGGACAGCAGAGACCCCCGGGAGTCTATCACACAGCACGCAGCTGTGGACAACTGTACATCGTGCCTGCAAAACACAGCATTTGGGCAAGAATGAAAGAACACCAAAGCACTGCCAACTGACCCAACCTGGGAAATCAGCAGCAGCTGGGCATGCTCTGAACCATGTTGGACATAGGATCTTATTTGAAGACACAAGGAAGCCATTGAAAATATGCACACACCTGGATAGTTTCAACAAAAAGGAAGATAATCTGAAAATCAACAAGACCTGACTATTGGCACTAAAAAACACCAAAAATACAAAGACATTCAAATACAACTGCAAATGAGCTCCACACTGCCACATGCAAAAGCAACCGGACCACAGCCACACAGCCTGGAAAACCCACAACAGCCTGGTAATTCTGGCCATGAAAGCTTTCGACAACACACCAGTCATGAATGTCAGCAGCTGGGAGTATTGGATATGGGCTATGACGGCAGGGAAGAGAAGACAGCAGTGGAAACTGCTAGCCCAGGGGTCTGCAACCTGTGGCTCTCCAGATGTTCATGGACTACAATTCCCACCAGCCCCTGCCAGCATCTGGAGAGCCACAGGTTGCAGACTCCTGTGCTAGTGGCTGTTGTGCCAGGAAGGGCGTCTGTGTTGTACCAGGGGAAGGGAGAAAGACTCCCCCCTTCGCAAGAAGCCCACACTGCCACAAGGAGATTGGGGTAGGGCAGTGGTGGCAAACCTTTGGCACTCCAGATGTTATGGACTACAATTCCCATCAGCCCCTGCCAGCATGGCCTAGATGTGGGGGGGACTCTGTTTGCGCGTGCCCACAGAGAGGGCTCTGAGTGCCACCTCTGGCACCCGTGCCATAGGTTCGCCACCACTGATATATAGCAATTCATGTCAATTAGGTTCAGCTCGAGTTCATTGAAGGAAATGGTATGGAAGAGGAGACAAGCGTTGCGTCCTTAAATAGCAGATTGGCTTGTCTTGAAAGTGTATTTGACAAACAGGAGAAGAGTCCAATTAAAACAGAAAGTAACCTTTCTAGGGAAAGGGCAGTGTAGTAGTGCACTGCCGACCCAGCAGTGCCGTAGTAGAACGTTGGCACGCCAACGGACCTGCGGCCTTGCCGGTCGCATCGCGACTCCCCTACCTTCATATCCCCCCCCATGAGTCCCACGTGAGTGCGTGGAACTGTCTGGCTCAATCACCGGGCTTAGGGACAATGATCTTGCCCCAGGTGAGGAGATTAGGCCCAGACTGCTGCGACGCTCTTCTCCGCATCGTGAGCCAGATGAGATCATGCATCACCTGATGATCTCCCGACCTCCCGCTCTCCCGGAACTCCCCCCAGTCCTCCCTCCTACACGCCCATAGCAGTAACAATAAAAGGTGCCAGGAACCGGCAGACGGGAGATTCGGGTTAGGAACCACGGACCTCCTGTCTCCCCGCTGGCTGCTGGCGATCTCCACCACCAGATGTTATCATCGCGCCTCGTCTACGTTCTTACGCTGACGCGTTAGATTACCGACCTTCTACCGCGTTTCGGTGCGCGAAAACCGAGGGAATCCTCGAACCTCCAAACCCTGCTCACTGCCGCTTCATTGGGAAGGGCTGACATAACAAGTCCGCTGATCGGCGCGATCCAGGGACTCCCCTGCTTCGGGTATCGCTTGTCCTCGATCGGGCGCGATCCTGAGACATCGCCGCCCCGACACTCTCTCGGCCCCGACGTGGAACACCGGTGGAGTATGGAGCTCGCGCAGGGCTTATGACAAGCACGCTGACTCAACTGAAAGCTGCTAGCTTAAATGCTGCAGGGTCCCTCATAAGGGAGAAGGGAGCTGCGCGAAATTGGTTGAGGAGATTGGAAGCTCAGTGTCCATGGTAACCCAGAGGGGGGACATTGAATCTTATGCTGACTGGGAAAACATCAGCGCTTTAATATATTCACACAGAGCCACCGATGTCGCCAAGCTACTGACGTGGAGACAATGTTTTGTCGCTTATCAGCCTGCAGACTCCACGGCCCCTTGCTGTAGGTCACCTTTCGACATCTTCACCTTCAATTTTGACCCCGGAATTTTCTCTATCCACTAAATTGGACGCTCTGTCCCTCCTTCACCCATTTCAAACTCTCTGCTGGGTTCTCGGCCGCCCCTACTCTTCTGCCTTCATTTTCCGTTACCAGACTGGCCATTAGCCATTTATCGTGAATGGCTGCTGGTTTCAGGTAAACTCTTGGCAGAACGTATTAGCTAATGCATCTGTAGAAGAAAGAAACCCTGGACGGAAGACGCATGCTGAGATTCTTGCATTGTGCCCTCATTCACTCCACAGGATACCGGGAGGATGGCAGTTCGCTGGTTGTCGAAGCAATCACTTCTGAGCTTATAAAATCTCACCGAAGCCCGCGAAAGCGGTAGCGCGGACGGGGAGTTACCACCCCTACCGTGGAGGAACATGCTCGAGGCGGTCATGGTGAGCTATTTCTAATGGGTCCCGGATTCGACTGGAAGGCCGCCTTCCCGCGATGCTCCTGAGCTCCCAAGCAGAAGTTTGCATCTGGGGAGAGCCAGTTCCCGCCCAGCAATGCCTTTAGCAGGGCGTAAGTCCCGGGCGTTTCTTCTTGCTAATCACAAGCAACTGATCACGGCTTCGATGCCTTCTGTAGTAACCCCAATAGTCAGATTGTCCTTACCTGAAGCTACTCCCTGCGGTCGCCTCTGGAGTGCTTTACGAGGGCGCTTTGTCAGGGTCCCCAGTCTCTGGCCAGCCTCCACACAGAGCTTCTCTCTGCCATCCGCAAAACCCCAAGAACCCTACGCCGAAGCTCCTCGCGGAGCAGACTCCAGGAGGCTCGCTAAGAGGCAGGTGGTTGACAGTCCAGGGAGGCCCAGGGCTAACTCCTGCTGCCTCGCCAAAGAGAGCTACCTCCGGGCTGAATGCCGCAAGGGCTATCACCGGGTTTAGTAAGGACCCTGAACTGGCCGTGACATGCTTAAGGCTTGCCAGGATATCGGGTCCTTCGCCCACCACGCTGGACCTCCTAAATCGGCAGCCCTTTCCACCGGGCCAGGAAAACAGCCCCGAGGCAAGTGCTCTTAAATGCTACTCAGTCCGACACACTTCCAGAGGGATTTCCTGTAGGCTGCCCAGTAGGCTCTTATGACTCAAGACCAAAGGGGTGGCCCTCTTCAAAGCGAGAAGACCTTCAGGGAGGCTCCGCCTCCAAGCTCTCCACCCTGGCAAAAAATCTATCCCTTTGAGCTTACAGAGGGGCACGTAGATCTCGCTCGCCGGCTGAGCCCTGCAAGACACCCCAATGTGGGCGGGCATCCTGCAGGAACGGGCCTTCACGAGGGCAAAGCCGCATCGCCAAATTTCTACTCGCCTCCAAGAGCATCCCCACACCACCTGCACACAGCCTCGGAGGCCCAGGTGGAACCCTAGGGCGGTGCGTGGGGAGCCCCAGCACGGGCTATCGACGAGTGTCCGGAGCTGCCTGATCAGGCGGCCGCCGGGACACATTTGGCCTCGGGGAGGGAAAGGGAGCAGGGTCAGCACTGGAACCCCCCCCCCCCCTAGAAATCAAGGGTAGCTCATCGCCTCCCATGGTCATGGGAGTAGCTCTAAACCAGGCTCACCACTGCCCCTCCCCCCCTCACGTGGGACCACGGGCTAATCCCAGTATGGTAGAACAGTGGCCGCTGCCCAGAGAGAAACTGATTGCCATGCACCAACTCCGTAGAGGAGCAGCTGACCCAGGCCACATTGGGAGATTCTCTAACGCCGATTCTGGAACACACCTGTCTTTGTAATAAAAGAAGAGTGCGGCCGGGTGGCGCATACTACAGGATCTCAGAGCAGTAAATGCCTGTATCCAGCCCATGGGCTCTCCTCAATGCGCGGTTTACCCAACCCCAACCTTTTATCCCCTCAGGGACTACCAGGGTCCCAGGTTGCTGACCTGAAGGATTGTTTCTTTTGTATCCCCTCTCCCCTGAAGACCGAGTACATTTCCTGCTTTCACGGTGCCGGTAAGCTTAATCATCAGCAGCCCAATGCCAGATACCAATGGAAGGTCTCAGCCCCAGGGATGCCTCAACAGCCCCACCTTGTGTCAATTCTTCATTCATCACTTTAGGTTCCCATTTCTCACACCAAAGCTTGAGCTAAGGATCATTCCATCATATGGATGATATCCTAGTAGCCGCTGGCCACCATCCTCTGCAGTGGCAGGACGCCAAGCAATGCTAGTCACACGCTTAAAACAGTGTCAGGCTCGCACACATCGCCTCCCGGAAAAGGTGCAGAAGAACGAAGCCATTTTGTATCTGGGGTATAAGCTCCTCCCACTCCTACTCCGCCCCCCTGTCAAGCACCGGGATCCAAATCCCAGACATCGCCACGCCCTCCAGGCTGCAGGCATAGCTGCTCGGAACCCTCAACTGGGTCCTCATTCCCTTTCGCCTTCCTCACCACCCCTTGCTCCAGCCCCCCCTGTTTTTAAGCTTTACTCCCCGGCCAACTTAAAATCCAGGGACAAGATCCAACTCACCCAGAAGCACAAGGACACCTTTCGAAGCAGTAAAGGAGGTCCTAGCCTGGGCACCGATGGGTGGTAGGATCGAGTCCCCTCAAAGATCAACTCCTCTCGGGCCTTCCTCCTTGAACACCCCACCTCCCTCCCCTACCGAGTCCTAGGGTACACGGCGGCGCCACAAACCTTCCTTTTGTCGAGATGGCTTTTTACCTGCACTTCATGTGCCTTCCGCTGGCTTCTCCACACCGGGCCAGCTTTAACGCGAGATCTCCCCATTTCCAAACCAAAGGCGTCCAACGCACTCTGGTAATGGTGGGATGGGACCCGGCTAGAAAGACTGCCACATGCCTCTAAACAGGACAGAGTTCCAACACCTCTTGAATGCCTCCCTCACCCTCCAGCTGGCTCCCTAGAGAAATTTCCGCGGGGAGATCCTCTTCCCATCTCCCCCCCCCAGACCCTCGGCCCCTCACTCTCCACCTCCACCCCTGTCCTATTCCCGGGCTTTACTTCGGCATGGTGAAGCCCCCTTCTGCCCCACTCCAAGGCTGCCCCACCATCTTCGCCGACCCGAGGGCAGCGGTCGAGGCATGCCGCATTGCATTTCAAACGTAAATGGTCAATGGTGACAGACCGCTTACACGCCTCTGCCTTCAAGCTCTCCGCTCAACGGGAGAGCGGGACCCCGGCCAAGCGGCCATCCTGGTCTCTTTCAAACTTTCCCCAACCCCTTCTTCAACCTTCTTGGTGCGTATTCTCCTGTAGTATCGGGCGCATCGTAATTGCCTTCCACCTACCCGAGAGCCTACGTGGGTCTCTCCCTCGGACCCACTCTAAACCTCACATGAGTTCTTTTCCTGACGCTTACGGAACCTTCTAGCATCTGCAGAACCTCCTAGTACTTTTGTAGGGCCATATGCGCAGAGCCACACGCGGGCTCCCAGGGCTCCCTCAGCGAGGGAAACCAGCACGCAGGACAAGCGCTTACCCACATCTCCCACCTTCTTTCCTCGGGATCCCTTCCAGTCACACGATTTTTTCCTCTGCACCAGGGGCAAAGCACCCTCGGCCTGATCCTGCAACATCCCTCTCAACCAGGCGTAGCAGTCTATCGCGTTAAATCCTACCTCGGGGCTCAATGCTCTCACGCTTCGGCTCCCTTTGCCAGACCCCCCCTCGGAGTAAACCCGGTAGGAGGGGCCCCTGCAAAATGACTTGTGGCAAATGGACCAACCCTGGTCCCTCCTGCCTAGCAGCCCCTGGAAGCAATTCCTACATGTAACCATATAGATTACCCACTTCGGGGTATCGTCACTGGGCTACACTAATTCAGGTGAGACCACTCAATCACGCTATCCAGCACCTTCTTTATGTATAATCAGGTATGGGTCACTCCTCGCTTAAAAGCGGACAACGCGTCATCGCATATTCTTTTCCCGCGAGCCATGCTCCAGTTCTGCAATAACTGGGGAATCGTGTTAACACACGGGATTCCCTACAACAGCACCAGGCAAGCAATGCGCTGAAAGGGCAAATCGCGAATCTTCCCAAAGAGATTTTAGCCAGACAAATCCTAAAAGAGAGAGGGGTTTAAATTTCCATTTTAGGCCACATACAACAAACAGTCTCAAAAGGTACTTTTCACCATTAATCATCTAAATTTGCTCCCACCATCAGGGACAACAGGTCACCCCCGTAGAAAGACACTTCAGGCAGTCAGACCCCCCCCCACGCCAAGGTCTACTACCGCTCAACTCCTAGACCGAATCCTGGCGGGACCGCCCCTCATAACCTGGGGAAGGGGGTATGCCGTCCCTTCTCCCTACAGGTCCTCTAGCGATCTCGTAGCCCGACATGTCCAACCAGCGGTCCGGAGGAACGGGGATGCAAGCAAAGCGAAGCCAGGCTAATAAATGCCACGAGGACGGAACAGGCCTTCCGGGACGCACTCCCATCCCATACAGCCTCTTCAGCAGGTTCGTAATCAGCATCGGAACTAATTCCGCGAAGATCCGGCCAACCCAAGGTTCTCAAGTAACAGCTTCTAATGACCGGCCTCTAGGACGCCTAAGAATCCTGCAAAGGCTTGTAGCACTTTGTGGCTACTTCACTGTGGGATTTTACAGCCATCAGCAGCCTGCTAATGCAGCTTAACCCCACCGGCATGACAGTCGGGTACCCCTGCAGGATCCCTGTATCTACGACCTTCATCCCTCCTTCCCCTCCTTCTAACGCCCGCCGAATTTGAACCTACAGCCGGAACATCCCCCCATAGATTAACTCTTGGAACTCTCTCCGCTGCCTCTCAGCCACTTGCATGTTATCGAGGAACCACGCTTCCTTCTTCCAGGACCTTTGCTCGCAGAGAGTCACCCGAACTTATAGCTTTGGTAACCATGCACCTACTAAGCTTAATTTTATCGCGCATGCTCCAGCTTTTCGAAGTTAGTACTGCATCTCCTCGGCCTGCCTATCTGCTGGGACTCTCTGCCGCTTATCACTGCCAGCTACTCCTACCCCCAGGCTCCACCCCAGGAGCTCTTCGACACTGCCGGGCCATCGCTTCCACTCCGCTTCTCAATCCCTTTCCTGCCGCTCATGATGCGACATCAGTTCCTCTCGAAGTGCGAGTCTGCCTCCCTCACGACTTCCCCTTGTGGGAGCCCCTTCGACTTATTTCCTCCGTATCTATTGGCCAGCTGGATCTGTGACCTGTTCGCAAGTCCACCAACTCCGCTTTCACTGCCTTGGATGCCCTGGCCTCCTCAGCAACAAAGAACTTCATTAAAAGCGGCTCTAGGATAATCATGCCGCCATTGGACTGAATCACCAAAGTTGCAAGTGAGAGTGTACATAATATGTATGCTGTTTGATTCCTTTCCTGATGACTCCCCGGATTGTTTACGTGAGTTGCAAGAAATTGTACCCCAATCTGGAGTGTGATGTTTGCCCCGCTATGGTCAGCCCTCTGGGGCTGGCTATAGCCAGGGAATGGGTTGAGTGCTATTGTACAGCTCTCATGCTGTCTCTTGATTGTGTGCCTTGTTATCAGATCTTGTTTCGCTCAAAATGCGCATATTCATTATGTGCCTGTAAACGTGTGTAAGCTCCCTCGTGATTTCTCTTTTACCCCGCACATAGCCAAACTCTAATGTCGATTGCTGCTTGGTCAGCCTGACCAAACGGCGTGAGGAGACAAAGGCTATCCCTTTAAATGCGGCCCTCGTTAGCCGCCGCCCCCCCGCCAAATGTAAAATAAAGGGAGGGAGATGTAGTAGTGCACCGTCGGACCCAGCAGTGCCAGAGTAGAACGCTGGCACGCCTAACGGACCTCGCGGCGCTTTGCCGGTCGTATCGCGACTCCCACTCTCATCCCCCCCCATGAGTCGCAATACGCGTCGAACTGTCTGAAGCTTCAATCACCGGGCGCAGGGACAATGATCTTGCCCCCAGGTGAGGATTAGGCTCGACGATCGCAATGCGCTTCTTCTCCGCATCGCGTAGCCAGATGTGAGATCATGCATCACCTGGATGATCTCCCTACCTCCCGCCTCCGGAACTCCCGAACTCCCCAGTCCCTCCCTCCTACCGCCCGAGTAGAGTAATACTAAAAGGTGCCAGGAACCGGCAGATCGGGAGATTCGGCTAGGAACATGGACCTCGGTCTCCGGGTTCCACACTGCTGGCATCTCCACCAGATGCGTTATCTCAGCTGCTCAGTTCATTCTTACTACGCTGACCCGTAATCAACTACAGGGCAGCTCCTTTGTCTTATCGCTTCTCTCAGGCTCCAAAGAAGAAGCAACATCCCATGGTGAATGGTATTTTTGCTATCGTTGTGGTCAGAAAGGACATTCTCAAACTAAGTGTTCTTCCCCATCAAATCCAGAATTAGTGCAAACAAAGCTGCTTTCCAGAAGTGGAAGGAGAGGACGTGTCAAGCAGGCCGAAATCCAAATGAAGATGGGAGCCAGCACATCAGTCAAATGTTAAACAGGTATTACCAGAATTGGTAGGAGATCCCTATTATTTCCCTGTTTATGTAGAAGGGGTTCAGTGTGAATGTCTTATTGACACTGGATCTCAAGTTACTTGTATTACAGAAGAATTTTAATTGCAACACCTGTCACATATTGTTCTCCAGGTGACAGGAGCAGGGGGACAGGAAGTTCCTTATTTAGGGTATGTGTGCGTTTGTGTGAAATTTGCTAAGCAGCAGTGCGGAACTGATCAATCATACCAAATTCTTGCTATTGTGTGCCCTAATCAAGAGCCTAAAGCAGCAGTACCAGTAATTGTAGGGACCAATGTTTGAAGTCGGTTAGCAGAAGACTGTAAGAAACTGAAAAGACAGCATTTTCCTAGAAGGCTGAAAGTGGCTACTGAATGGGCCGCAGCTTATGCTGAAGTTAATGCAACAGAAAAATTGCAACAGCAACCTAAGAGCGAGCTATTAAAGCAGCTACAAACAAATCTATCATTATAAAGCCAGGAGAAACCAAAGAAGTGAGAGGGTGGATGAGATTGATGCCAAATGAAGAAGAGGTTGAAGTAATGGTGACCAATACAAATTGTAAAGCACTACCTGCAGGGTTGGTGATAAAAACACAATTTGCTAAGATGACTGCAGCTTCCTGCAACCACATTAGTGTTCAATTGAGTAATGAGAGTTCTCACTGTGTAACTTTGCCTCCAAAATGTATACTGGGAAAAGGGGAAGTAATAGATTGGATTAGACCAGTGCCTAATGCATTGAAGGTGAAAGATAGTGGATTCTTTTTAGATTTTGGTGATTCCCCTATTGACCCTGAGATTCGTGTTCGAATGCAAGAAAGGATCTTAAAAGAAGTGGGTGGAGCCTTTTCAAAACATGATCTGGATTTAGGTCAAGAGAGTGGAGTCATGCATACTATTCGTTTGTCTAATGACACACCCTTTAAAGAAAGGACTAGACCAGTTCCCCCTTCTGACTTACAGGAGTTGAGGAATCATCTGATAGAATTGTTAACAATGGGAGTCATTGAAGAAACAAATAGCCCCTATGCTTCACCTGTTGTCTTAGTGAGGAAAAAAAACGGGGCCTTAAGAATGGTAGTAGATTACTGCAAATTAAATAACATAACTCGTAAGGACGCTTACCCTCTTCCTAGGATAGAAGAGACATGTTCACTGCTTGCTGGAGCTGAGTGGTTTTCTACACCGGACCTTAAAAATGGATACTATTAAGTTGAATTAGAAGAACAAGATAGACCCAAAACAGCTTTCACTCCTCCTCTAGGTAACTGGCAGTTCCGCGTGAACTGCCAGCTGAACTCCCTTTCCATCAATGACAATATCCCTCTTGAACCCTACGTTGGGGCCTGAGCTCACAGTCCAGTGAAGGGCCTGTGCTGAGCCACATGGAACTCCGGGCAGATGTTGCTTCGGGAAAGACTTTGTCCTTCCGGAGGCTCAGGAGAGAATCTGTCTGGGAAGAGAGCCGATAACCCCGCAGGAGGTCAATACTTCCCCTGCCAGCACTATTGAATGCTACTGGATAAATAAGGGAGAGGCAGCCTCTTTTGGCCAACAGACCCACAGCGTTTACTGGCAAAGAGGTTGGCAGGGAGGGCCGGCAAACAGAAAGCGAGGCACAAAAGGGGGAGGGGGCAGGAGGAGTGCTCCCGCAGCTGCAGGGGGCGACGTAGCCAGGTCCTAAAGTCAGTGAGCGCATTGAAAAGGCGCCACGGAACATGCAAAACACTTTGAAACTCATATAATAAAGACTCCTAAAATGAAAACGCAACTTAAACTTGCCTTTGCAATACATAAATGACAGTAGCCTGCTACTAGACAACTGTAGATTCTATGCAGGTGAGGCAGCTGTGCTGTCCCAGAAGTCCCTAAAGCAGATGGAGGTCAGGAAATGGGAAATTAGGAAATAGAGTGTTTAGGAATTAGGAAATAGAGAATTAGGAAATAGAGTGTTTAGAGCTATAGGGACAGGAGCAATAAACTCTTGGGGAAAAGGTTTTTTTCCGGAATGTGATTCCATGTTTTATCTTTAAGAAAGAATGGATGGAACTAGGATAAAGTTTAAAACTTAGATGGAAGTTCAGTTTATTATATGTATAGTTGGAGAGAAATACAAAAACATGGAAGGAGAAAATTATGTTTAGTTCTTATTCAAAATAGTTTAGAAGGTAATATCTTTTTTTCCGAAGTCAACTAATTTACTGAATGAAATATGTTCTGTAAGAATTATTGAATTAGGCATAGTTTAATTATTTGTTTTTAAAACTGTACTTGGAACTCTTAATAAATTAAAAAAGAAAAAATGCTTAGGAAGATAAAATGGGGGGAAAACATGCTTTCAAACATCTCCAAATAATAGTTTCTTTATTAAATTGACAAAACTAACAGTTGAATTGGTTTCCAAAGTATATTTCAGTTTACTATGTGCATTAGTTGGAGATGCAGTTGGATAATCTGTATTGTAACAGATGCATTATTCCAAACAAGAAAAAAAGATCTAAATAAATAGGATATAAAAGAAAAAGAAAAAAAGGAAATGGGCCCCGAGCATGGGGAGGAGGCAAAGCCCGGCTCCAGGGGTGAGGCTCGGCTGGAAGCGGGAGGAAAAAAGATGTTACGGTTTTCCAGCTCGCGGGGGACGGGGGCTGCTGCGCTCTGACCCTCGCGATCTCCGGAGGGACAGCTGTGCTGGTGGAGTCATGACCCCACAGGATCGTCCAGACTCAGGAGGTTGTGGGTAAATGGGAGGTTGGTCAAATAATGACTCCAGAAAGGCGCCCCTTTTCAAAAGTGTGCCCAAGAGGAACAGACGGTCGCCTCATGGCCCCATTGGCTACGCCACTGCTTGGCTGGACACCCCGGAGGCAAGTCTGCCTGGGCAGAGGGGCTACGCAGTCCTGCTCGTGGGCGGCCTCCCCCTGGAACAGACCTTTGAGACATACGCAATAAATTCAGCATGTTTATGAAAAGAACAGATGAAGCTGCAAAGATCTTTCCTTGTTGCCTGCAGAGCAGTTTCCGGTGGTTGTGCTTATTCTTCTGCTCTTACAGGTGGCTTTGGAAGGGGGTGGGACGGGTGCGCGGAGGAAGAGGTGCGTATTCGCCTACTAGCCAAAGGGACTGAAGGGAACCTCCACACTCAGAAGCAGTCTACCTCTGAATCCCAGTACTAGGAGGCAATGTCAGGGGAAGGCCTTGGGCTGTCTGCCCTGGTCGTTGGCCCTCTAGGGCGACTCGTTGGCCCCTGTGGGGGACACGATGCAGGACTCAGTGGACGGCTGATGGGATGCCGGAGTGGTCTTCTACTGCTCTTGCTGTTCTTAGTTTAAACTCTGGAGGGAGGTGCTGTATGCATACCTGTATACATAAACCCCACCCCCAAAGTCAGGTCGGTCTCTAAAGTATTGCTGGACTCCAATCTACCTCTTCTACTGCAGACCTGCAGAAACAGTCCGAGCGGCCAGAGTCTCTCTTGGGCCTTTCGGGGCCTCTTCTCTTTCAGGGCTATTTTATCTCTATTCCAAGGCTGAGCAGCCGGGGCGTTGGGAGCCAAAGGTCCTGGGGGGTGGGGGGTGGGCACGGGGCTCCCACACTACCTACTGAGCAACCCCCCTGCCCCTCCCCACCGGTTTGGGCTGCAGCCGGCCTGGAGCTTGGCGGGGGGGGGGCTTCTGAGTTCTTTGCACCCCCAGCCGAAGAAAGATGGCGTCCCGTGCAGCAGTTGCTGCCCTGGCAGAGAACGTGGGCTGGGAGGAGAAGGAGCCCCCCCTTCTTTGACATTTTGGACCAGAGACTTTCTTTGTGCCACTGGACACCATTTCTTAGGACTCACCTTTGATCTGCAGGCCTTTTAAATAGGGTTGACCAACCCGGGGGGGGGGGATTGCTGGAGATTCGGGGTGGGGGGAGCCTGGACAGGGTGTGGTTGGGGGGGAGGAACCTCAGCAGGACGTAATGCCACGGCAGCCCCCTCCCCCCGCTCCCCCCATTTCCTCCGTGGGAAACTCTTGCCTGGAGATCAGCTGTAATTCTGGGAGGTCTCAAGGCGCCACCAGGAGGTTGGCAACTGCATTTCAGGAGGCCGCCAAAGGTCCCGCCTCTGCAGCTCTCGCCGCGTTTGTGACAACTGTGAATCAGTCACATCCGTGGGTGCAAAGTTGTGATATTATGATAAATGTGATTTAAGCAGAAAATTATCTTTTCGGAAGCAGTTTCATAATATGGCTGTGGAGGGCTGGGGGGTTTCTGGGCTGGGGGGCCGTGCCTGGTAGGTTTTGCTCCTAAGATTTCACCCGCATCTGTGGCTGTTACCGCCAGGAAAATACGAAAAATATTTTCCTAAGCCTATCGCCAGACTGCACTGGCTGAGGACCAGAGCAAAGAGACGAGTGTTATCCAGAAGTCTCCATAGAGTCTGGAAAGGACGCGTATATGTGGTTGTGCCAATGTTTCACATGGTTTTCTTCTTGCTTTTTATTTCCTTAAGACTGAGTGCAAGTCCCCCAGTGTTGGATTTATTGTTTGCCTAATGTTTATGCTTATGTCAATCATACATCTTCACTAGGTTTTCCAGTTGTGGGTGCTGTGGGTGCTCTTTATTATATTGTAAGTTCTTTAGGATTGCATCTAATGTTTAAATTAGAAACGTTACTTTAGATATTTGTATCTGTTAGTAAAAGCAATAGCTTGTAGCAGCTGACATTAAGACCCAAGGAAGTTAGTCCTGGAATTCAGTTTGGACCAACACCCGGTAAACCTCTTTAGCAAAAACAAAGACCCTTTTGGAATTACAAATTGAATCTGATGACAGCACCCCACAGGTCCCAGCCGTTGAAGAACGCGCCAAGATCACCACTGGACCATTTGAACTTTCTTTGGTTGTGGGACTGAGGCGCGGGAGCCTCACGACATAACTCAAGCAAGCAGCCCATCTGATAACCAGATTCCTGGGTGCGTTAACAGCCTCACCCAGTTTTATGAATGGACACTCTCTGCTCCCTGTTCCTGCGCTCTTGTAAAGTCTCGCGGGAAGACTCCTGACAGCGAGATCTCATGGTTCCATTCTCAAAGTTGTAACTACCTTTCTTTTATGTGTTGATGTTTCCTTTTTGTTGCAAGGTAAGGGGCCTGCCCCCTTACCTGCCTCCTTGCCCTCCTTTGATGTTCGTGTATAAAAGGCCCTGCGTTTGGCTACGGCCGCGCGGTCCCCTGCCTGAGCTGTGGCAATCACTTTCGAATAAAGATATTCTGTTTTCGAAGAGCACCGGCTTCCTGCGCCTCGGTATGTTGCCTGAACTGAAATCACTGAATGTTACCCGAGCAGCAGCGGTAACATGGCTGGCTTCTACCGCAGCCCACAGGGGGATGAAGACCCCCAGCAGCTCCTGGATTCTGGCTGGGAAGGCCTCCAACAATACCATTCTGTAATGGCTTGCGGAATCCTGAGGGGGCGGCCGTTGATTGACTTGAATCTTGCCCTCCCCACACCCAATTGGAAAAGGTGGGAGGGGGCCCCTGCAGCCAGACCCCCCCGGTTAGACCTCCCACCCCGGGGGCTTCCCAGGCTGCTGCTCTCCCGGAAGGTCCTCTTCCAGATCCAGGCCAAGGATTTGCCTGCCCAGAGCAGCTAAGGCTCCAGGGAGCAGGCTGGGAAGTTGGGGCGGGGGCATTCAAGAAGAAGAAAAGTTGGATTTATATCCCCTCTTTCTCTCCTGTAAGGAGTCTCCTTGCCCTTCCTCCTTGCCCTTCCTCCCCCCCTCCTTGCCCTTCCTCCACAACAAACACCCTGTGAGGTGGGGCGGGGCTGAGAGAGCTCAGAAGAACTGTGACTCGCCCAAGGGCACCCAGCTGGCATGTGTTGAAGTGCACAAGCTAACTTGGTTCACCAGGTAAGCCTCCACAATTCAAGTGGCAGAGCGGGGAATCAAACCCGGCTCTCCAGATTAGAGTGCACCTGCTCTTAACCATTATGCCACTCTGGCTCTCAACTGTCAAGGACTCTCAAGGAAGTCTCGCTGAAGTGACAGGCAGCTGCCCTCCTGCGTCTAACAAAGCAGAAATGACGTGTGGAGACCCCTCCCCCTCCCTGCCTGGGAATCGTCTGGCCTTTGGCTTCCCATTGTAAGCTTGAGCACACACTGGGCTGCCACAAGAGGGCTCTGTGTGTGTGTGTGTGTGCGTGCCCTGCTCCAGGTTGTGCAATGCTCCTTGCTGTTCCTATAAAAGCAGCCCCCCGTGGGGCAGTCTGTGAGTCTTGTCCCGCCTGCTGCAGACCATGCTTGGCCGTCTGTGCCTGGCCTGGACGTTGGCCCTGGGCCTGACCCACCCCGTTTCCAAGTGAGTGCTGCTCCGGCAGGCAGTGGAGATGTGGGAGGAGGGGGGCGCTCCGGTCCTGCCACTGCCGAGCAAGTGGGGCTGAGCCCCAGGGCCCCAAACACACAGCCCCGAGGGGGCTTGCGAGGAGGGCTCCCTCTGGCTGCTTCCCGAGAGGTCTGGGGGGGGGGGGGCAGGGAGGCTCCGGAAGGAGGCGCAGCGGCTGCTCTGCTGTGGGACAGAGTGGGTGGGTTGGTCCGCCTCCCCCTCCCCTGCACTTCTGGAAGCAGGACGGGGGCGTGTGGATTCTTGGGGGGATCTGAGGAGGGGGAGATCCGAGAGACACACCTCTAACCGGAGAGCTTCCTCCGGCAGGGACCATGGCAGAAACCGCACCGGCACAAGCAGCTGGCACCATCTGGGGTCACACGGGGCCCTCAACGACACAGGTACGTCCCGGGCAGCCCCTTCTCTCCTCCCCCTGTTGTAGCCCCATAGCAACCCCCCCCCCCCTTTCCGGGTATCTCACAGAGAGACTGAAGCTACCCAGCTGCGCGTCCTGGCTCCAGTCTCCCAGGCCCCAGCTTAGCAGCCTGACCACTGACCCATACTGCCTCTTTCCCAGGGGCCCCCTGCGAGTCGGACCTTGTCCCAGACAGGCTGTGTCCAGAGCTTTATCTCACCTGCCTTTCCAGGAGTTCCCCTCATTGTCCTGCGTCTCCCCTCCTCCTTGACTGTACCTTTACAACAGCCCTGCGAGGTTTTGAGCCAGGGACTCTGCAGGCGTAGCTCCCCACCTCTAACCACTACTCTCCCCACCTCATAGCTTGGCCTGTTGTGTCTGGGGTCCTGTTCTCTAACTTCACGTTTGAAGCAGAGGAGGGAAGGAGGGAAGGCGGAGGGGGTCTGGAGAAGGGGGGCCGGGGCCAGTGGGAGGAGGGCAGGACGGCACTCTTGGAGTATCTGAAGGGCCCTCGCTTGCAGGAGGGCCGGGAGCCGCTGTTCCTGTTGGCAGCAGAGGGGTGGGTGGGTGGGATTGCAGGGGCTACCGGCAGGGTGTTAGGAAACTATTTCCCGTAAGAGTTGGGCAACAGTGGAACCAGCTGCCCAGAGTGGGAGTGAGCTGCCCCTCCCAGGCAGTCTTAAAGCAGTGGCTGGGCCAGCACTCACCTGGGATCATAGACTCATAGAGTTGGAGAGTAATCCCCCAAAGGGCTATCTACTGCAAGAGTCTAAATTCTCCTGCCACATGCAGGGAACACACCATCAAAGCACTCCTGACAGATGTCTACATCCAGCCTCCCAGAGCAAAAAAACAGAAGGAGACTCCACCACCCTCCGGGGCCGTGCATCCCACTGTCCAACAGCCCTGACGGTCAGGAAGTTCTTCCTCATGTTTAGGTGGAATCTCTTTTCCTTCACCTCGAACCCATCACTCCTGGGCCGACGAGCTTGCTGCCTCTTCGACATGACATCCCTTCCAATATTTAAACATGGCTATCATGTCCCCCCACTGTAATCAAACACATCCCCAGGCTCCCAAGTCTCCTCCTCCTCTGGATTCCGGACCTTTTGCCATTTTGGTTGCCCTCCTTTGGATGCTCTGGGCTGCTTCTGTGTTGAGCAGGGGGTTGGACTAGATGGCCTCTATGTGCACTTCCAGCTCTGTGACTCTCTGAGCTGGCACCCTGCCCTGGGACGCAGGCTGGTCATGATCTCTGCCGGTCACATCAGGTGGTAGCTGTTGCCACCCTCACACTGACCCCTTGCTGCACGCAACCCCCCCCTAATGCATTTCCCCCCACGCCTTCCACCCTGGAAGGGGGCTTGCACATTGTGTCTTTGAACCACTTGCCCAATGGAGGGAAGACTGGCAGCTTGGCAGGCACCTGGGCACCTCCCACCCCACATGGTGCCCTGGGGTATCCTTCCCGTGACTCTCTTCTGTTTTGGGCCCTACATACTTTGGCCTCTGTCTCCCCACTGGAGAAAGTGCAGGAAAAAGCTGGACCACCGGGCCAGAGGGCCTTGTAGGATTGCCCAGACTGCCTTCCTCCCCTAGTGTGAAGGAACCGCCCCCCCCCCCAATGACTTCTGTGCCCAGGAGGGAGGGACACTGCAGAACGCACCCAGGAGGTGGGGGGTGTCAAAGGGGCACCTGGGGGGGTCCTGACCTCCCAGCCCCCTCCTATGCTATTTCCAGCCTCCTCCTGCAGCTTCGCTTTCTGTGCAGATGGAGAGGAAGGGTTTGACGCCTCGGACCCTCTGGACGCAGTCCCCGCACCATGCTGTTCTTCAAAGGTAAGCCCCCCCTCATTCTCAGACCCCCCACTGCTTCCCAGCTCAGCCCTCCCCTTTGCTGGGGCGGGGGTTGGGCGCGGAGTCCCCGTCAGCTCCTTACACTAATGGTGTGTCCTGCAGCTGCCACCCACTGAAGGGCTTCTCTCTGCACGGAAGTCCCCCTGAGCCCGGCTGGGCTGGCGGCTTCCGAGCAAACGTTCCCAGCAGGCAGGAGGCATCACACTCGTGGCCTGGGATCCGGGCAGAGAGGGCAGCAGGTGCCCCTTTGGCACGGGTGGTGCACTTCACTCACCCTGCCCCTCAGCCTTTCTCCCAAGCAAGGGGACTTTGTCTGGAAAGGGTTCAGCGGCCGAGCGGAGCCCATCAACGCCTCCTGGCCGGAGCTCCAAGGCCCTGGCTTACAAGCGCTTCAAGTGCTCTTCACCACCTGGGCCACGCAGAAGCTCACGACAACGTCTTCCTCTTCCAGGTCTGGGGGGCAGAGGCGTTTCTCCCATTGGGCAAAGTGGGCAGTTGCCCAGGCGCCCCCTGTGGGGGGCTTTTAAAAAACTGCAGGGTCCGTTTCAGGTGGGATTTTTTTGTATTCCTCAGGTGTTTTTCCACTCATTTTTGGCCTGGAAGAGGGGCATGCAGTTTTGTGGGCTAGCAGCACCAAAAATTTCTGGGTGGGATGCCCCGGGTTTGGTGAGGAGTTTGGTTCTAGGAGTCCAGCAAGTGGATCTCCCAAAGGGTTGTCCCCCATCCTCATTGTTTCCGTGGGAGCCAACAGAAGATGAGGCTACACTTCCTTTGAGGGTCCATAACTTTGGGACCCCCTGAACCAAACTCTTCACCAAACCTGGTAGTATCTCATTAGGAGAGTCCCCTAAAGATACCCTGAAAGTTTGGTGCCAAACTCCAGTTTGCCTAGATACACCACTGGGCGTAGCTACAAGGGGACAGGGGTGTAATACCGCTAAGCAATGGCACATCACGCCTGGGGCATCAAACCTGGTGGTTTTGCCCAGCATCTTCCTTTGGGATGGGAGGAACCCCCCCCCCCGCCCTTCAGTCACCTGGGAGAGGGGTGTGGTCTGCTCAGGAGCTGATCATCCATTGCTGGGCTTCTGGGTGTGGGGGGTGGGGGAGCAAACGGGGACTGTTAGCTGTGGAGTCCGCAGTGGCGTGTGGGGGGTCCCTAATGACTGGACTACGGTGTCCGCCGCTGCCTTGTGCAGGGCAACAAACGTGTGTGGGCCTACGCTCGCTGCAAACTGGGACGTAATTGCCACTCCTACTGCCTGGCCGAGGGAAGAGGTTCAAAGGAGTGTCCCGGGACCTGGATGCCGGGCTGCAGGAGTGCCCCCCCCGGGCGGAGGCGCAGGGGAGACGTCCCTCTTCTTTAAGGGGTGAGGAGGAGTGGGGAGGCTATGCTGCGTCTGAGACTCTGGGCAGGGTACCGGGGAGGGGGTCCGGGCCGGGAGGGGGGGAGAGTGGGGACTCCAGGCAGGCAGGGCAACCCCACGGGTGGCAAACCGGCGAGGAGGGCCGGCTGGGAGCATCCGTGTGGTTTCAGTAGCGCCACTCCCTGCAGACGGGCCAGGCAGGGGTACCTGGCACCTTCAAAGTCCCGCAGGTTCAGGTGTGAGGAGGAGCCGAGCAGGTCGGCTCTGGTGTTCCTATTGGCTCCCTCTGACCTGGCTCACCGGCGGGGGCAGCCGCTACTACAAGTTGCCTCTGAGTGATTCGGGGGACCCCTGGATTGCTGCCTCCCCCCTTTGCCCCCATTCCAGGGCCAACCAAGGGGCAGGTGGGTGTAGGTGTGAGCTCTCACCTGGGCGCCGGAGGCTCGGCTGTTCGCTCTGTAGCCTCAAAGGGGGCTGGCGTGGGGAGGGCTGGCGCTGGGGGAAGCTGCCCTTTTCCTCCTGCCCCCTCCTGGGGAAGTGGGGCGGGGCCATGGGAAGCTCCCCTGTTCCCGTGGGCTAAGAGCGCCCCCTGCTGCCCAGCCGCCTCCATTAGGAATAGCCCCTGGATAGATAAATGGGACCTCGGAGTTCCAAGACAGTTCGCTGGCTGGGCTGTTGCAGCAAATATCTGTGTGCATTTATGCACATTAAAACCATCTCATTGTAGTAGATGGCCCCTGAGAGCCTGCCTGATGCGTCTAAAATCACAATGACTTAACACGAAGAGATATTTTGTCACAGCACTTTTGCGAGCTAAAATTTCAGATCGGTTTGGGCCACTGGCCTTCACTCAGCGGCCAAAATGTGTTCACTAATCTCGACTGCAAGTACCACTGAAATAACACCGTCAGCCGGCGATTCTGAGACAGTTGAGTGTGTGCACCATTGGCACCCAGGTCTTCAGTGTGAAGCGAGTGTCCACTCCAGAGGGATAATGCAGTGTGCCGCACCGTAGCGCTAAATTCCTTATAGCAGCATCCTATGATGTCCCCAGCCGTGCGGCTCTTTTATGTCAAGAGCGATGCGTTTCAGCTTTACGCCAGCCCAGCCACAACAGTGATGGTCATTATGAGCAGATCCTTTGGCGTGGCTGGCCAGCACTGCAGGGACCGTGAGGCTCCTCTGGCTACAGGGTTGTTTTTGCCCCAGGAACGCTGGCAGGGCCGTGGGACTTGAAGCACCAGGAATCCCTGGGGCCTTCTCTTGGAAGGCGCTCCCCCTGCCCAGCAACCACCTTTTAAGCCTGTTGTGCCGCCAGAGTCTGGAAGTCCTTCCTGCCGCAGAGGCTGTGGGGCCCCCTGGCTGTGGGGCTGAAATTCACTGCCCAGCCCTCCTGCTGGTATTTCGACCCACCCAGGACTCGATAGAACACAGTGTGAGGCCAGCAGAGATCTGTTCAAGTTTATTCTTTGCATTTCTCCCAGCTACGGCTGGAAATGTTTGGATGGTGCCGTCTGTGGAAGCACACGTCACGCATGGCACGCTGGGCCAGGCACCTTTCACATAGGGAACTTGTAGGCTTGCAAACAACTAATTCCCACGGGACACTAATGCGTGCCGGCTGACAACTGAGGAGAGGGTTACAAATCTTACCTTTGGACGTTTATGAACGAAGAGGGGATTTAAGTGCTTTGCAAATTAATGAATGCCATATTATTATTCTCCACTTTTGGGGGCATGGGCTAATACTCTTGCCTTGGCTCCCAGGCCTTCGTGCAGCCCACGTACCATTTAACGTATGGGGCTTCTCTTAACTCCAAACGCCCCCCCACCTGTCTAAAAAAAAATCCGAGGGCGCATAGGGCAGCATTCACGCCCAGTGTCTCGCTGACCTCCCCTTCTACAGGCTCCTCTTCCTTGCAGGTTTCCCTATCCGCAGATCTGGAAAACTGCAAACCAAAAAAGCGATGGGGCGCATTCAAGCGTAAGCCGCCAACTGTTCTGGCTGCTCCTGCACCGGCTGAGCGCCACTACTGCCTCCAGGTGGGCAACGGGCTCCCAGCTTTGACCTCCGGTCACTGGCAGCTGGGCTCTACTCACCCACTGGACGCCAGGGACTACTTCATGCGTTGCCCGGGGAGAGGTAAGTCATAGAACCATGGAGTTGGAAGGGACCCCAAGAGCCAACAAGCCCCACCCCCTGCAATGCAGGAACACCCAATCAAAGCACTAAAGGGTTGTGCCTTCTTCCGTGGCTGTTGGGAGGGGCCGAGCTCATGGGCGGAGCCTCTGCTTTGCATGGAGAAGTCAGCCCCCCCCCCCCACACCCCGAGTTGAAAGCATCACGGAACGGACCAAATGTCTGACCTCTGTCTGGGAGCCTGGAAAGGAGCTGCCAGTCAGAAGCCAGAAAGGCCAGGCTCCGCGGAAGGCCGCCTAGGCTTAACGGCCTTGTGTTCTACATGCACTTTGCCCGTGGCAGGTGGCGGGTGGTGGGGGGGTGGTGTTCTCCTTTCCATCTGGCCTTTTGACAGCCAAAGCCATAAGTATGCGTGTGTTCCCCGCAAGTCCTGCCGCCCGCTGCCCACGCCCACTGGCATGCGCGTTTCCACTGGTGTTCCAGCCTCGGAACTTCACTCTGTTCCCCTTATTCCGCAGACTGGCTGCGTGTGCACAGCCTGCCCGGATGAGGTCGAAAGTGAACCCACATAAAATTATCTGTGTGTGTGTTGGGTGAATGTGGGGCCCCCTTTCTTAGAAGGGTGATGAGCATCATGCTGGTCCAGGGCAGCATCCGGCTTGACCTTTGGAGGGGATGCCGTGTTCCTCCCACTTCTGCCAACCTCTTGATTCTGTGAGATGCCCCAGGCTCATGGTGTTGTAAGATGCCGGGGAAATTGCATTCTCCCCATCTCAGGCCTCGCTGCTGCTGCCTCAAGGTCAGCCCTAGAAAGCAAGGCAGACCTGCTGCCATTCGCTCCCACTGAGGCTGGACTACTGCAGCGCATCTGCCACCTGGGGTGACCTTAGAAGGCAGCTCAGAACTTCTGCCCACTGAGAACCCAGCAGCCAGGCAGGCCACGGCTAGAGTGACCCTGTGCCAGGGAGCTGCAAGGTTGCCATCCTCCAGGTGGCCCCAGGAGATCTCCCAGAATAACAGTCGATCCCCAGAGAACAGATAGCCGCCCCCCTGGAGACAAGCGGCAGCTTCGCAGGGCAGACTCTAGAGAACCGTGTGACTGCTGAGCCCTGTCTCTCCCCCCCCCCCCCAGATTCTACCCTCACCAGACACCCTCCCCCAAATTTCCAGAGATTGGCTACAGGTTTCCCAGGGTCTCCAGACAAACACATTAGTTGTTATAAGACCTTTGACCAAGGAAGCTTTATTCCTTATTAAACCCCTTGCTGCAGAAATCTAACCCCACAGGGGCTGTTCCCTCCCTCTTGTCATGCTGTGTTTCATTGGGGTTGATGCTGTTCTAGTTCTCCCCTGCCTTATCTGTAACCTTGAGGTTTTGAAGAACTGTCTCAGTGAATGCTTGTTTTGTTTCACTAATGGGAAATGCCAAATGCAATCCCTCTCAGCTGTTCTGAGGGATGAACTCAGAACAGTCTTTTGCTTTCTTCCAGCCATCAGCAATACAATCCTTGATCTTTTCAAGTGTTTCATTGTCTATGCGGGGAGTTCTGATAATTCTCTCTAGTGGGATAGTTCCTCCTTTCAGTAATCTACTGAAAGTTTTTTTTTATTCTTTATTTTATATTCTTGATTTTTGTGACTTGTAGATTTGAAGGCCTTGTGGGCTGCTGTTATCAATGGATCAGGTCTTATTTTTAGAAATCACTTAGACAGTAGGTACAAAGCTTCAATAAATATCTCTTTTGCCTAGCTTGATCCCCTAACTCCCAATCCCACTGCAAGTGTTTCACCAGTCTCCGGGTGTCAGAGCAGCAGCAGCAGCAGGAAGGCTCCTTGCTTTCACCTCCTCCCTGCACGTGAAGCTCCCAAAGGCACCTTGGTGGGCCACTATGCAGGAGCAGAGAGCATGACTAGATGGACTCTGGTCTGATCCAGCTGGCTAGTTCTTATGTTCTTAAGGCCATTGCGTTCACCTCCTGCCTGTGAGCTCCCAAAGGCACCTGGTGGGCCACTGCGAGTAGCAGAGAGCTGGACTAGATGGACTCTGGTCTGATCCAGCTGGCTAAGCCCTTATGTCTTAAGGCTATTGCTTTCACCTCCTCCTGCACGTGAGCTCCCAAAGGCACCTGGTGGGCCATAGAGCCACTAGATGACTCTGGTCTGATCCCAGCCTGGCTAGTTCTTATGTTCCAAGGCCCTTGCTTTCACCTCCTGCCTGTGAGCTCCCAAAGGCACCTGGTGGGCCACTGCGAGGAGCAGAGCTGGACTAGATGGACTCTGGTCTGGATCCATTGGCTAGTTCTATGTTCTTAAGGCCACTGTTTTCACCTCCTGGCCTGTGAGCTCCTAAAGGCACCTGTGGGCTACCTGCAGGAGCAGCAGAGAGAGCTGACCTGGCTTGACTCGGCCTGATCCAGGCTCTTTCTTATGTTCTATGCCATTGCTTTCACCTCCTGCTCACAAGGTGGAGTCTCTTAAAAGTGGCACGGTGGGCTACTCTGCAGCAGAGGCTGGACTAGATGGACTCTGGTCTGATCCAGCTGGCTAGTTCTTATGAGAGAAAGAAAGAGAGAGAAAGAGAGAAAAGAGCGCTGCGGGAGAGAGAGAAGGCCCTTTGCTTACCCTCCTGCCTGTGAGCTCCCTAAAGGCACCTGGTGGTGGGCCACTGCTGCAGGGAGAGCAGTGAGCTGACTAGATGGACTCTGGTCTGATCCAGCAGGCTCTTCTTATGTTCTTAAGGCCCTGCTTTCACCTCCTGCCCGCCTGTGAGAGCTCCCCAAAGGCACCTGGTGGGCCACTAAGTAGGGAGCAGAGAGCTGGACTGATGGACTCCTGGTCTGATCCAGCAGGCTCTTTCTTATGTTCTTAAGGCCATTACTTACCTCCTGCCTGTGAGCTCCCAAAGGCACCTGGTGGGCCAATGCGAGTAGCAGAGTGCTGACTAGATGGACTCTGGTCTGATCCAGCTGGCTGAAGGCTCTTACAGAGAAAGAAAGAGAGAGAAAGAGAGAGAAAGAGCTGCCACAAGGTGGAGAGGCAGGGGGCACTCCTTGCTTTCTACCTCCTCCTCCTGCCTGTGAGATTCTAAAGGCACCTGGTGGCTACTCAAGTGGTGAGCAGAGAGAGCTGACCAGAGGGACTCTGGTCTGATCCCAGCCATTAGCTCTTGCCTTAAGGAGTTTCTTAGCTTTTTGTCCCTATTGTAAAAACCACCCCAGAGAACAGAACGGGGTGATTGATGCTCAGTGGGGGGGAGGGCTACGCAGTGTGCGTATGCAGGTGTGGCGCATGCGGCAGTGTGCAAGGGTGTGTGTGCTCAGCACTCTGCAAGTGCAGAGTGTAGCCTGGAGCTTTGGAAAGGTCTCCGCTTGAGCCTCTCTGTATCCCGCAGGCTACTCTGCCAGGAGGACAAGCAGAGTGGGATCACGCAGGATTAGAGTCTCTTCCAGGCCTCAGATGACTCCGGGCGACTCGACAGCTCTGTGGTGAGGACGGAGGCAGGCGGGGAGGTGGGTCTCTCTGATGGGAGTAGACTCCTCGGGGACGGGGGGGCGAGGGAGGGCAAGGGCCAGCTCCCGAGAGGTGAGGGTGGGTGGGTGCTGCTCTCCTCCTGCCTGCGCCTCTGCTCCCAGAGGCGGGTCTGTGCGTGGACAGAGGCCTCTCCGGTCAGCAGCAGCAGTGGTTGTGGGAAAGAGGGCAGGAGAAGCTGCCGCTGCTGCCCCTGTGGCCGAAGCAAGAAAGACTCCTCTGCTCCTTCTGCCTCTCCCTAGGCATTTCCCAAGTGATCTCCAGGAGGACGGGCTGGCACGCCTGGGCTCTGAGCCACACCTGGAAGGACCTGCAGGGCCAGGTGGACGCGGCCTTCAGCTGGGAGGACAAACTCTACCTGATCCAGGTGCCTGCTTGGGTGGGTGGGTGGGGGCGTATGTGTGGAGGGTGAAGGGGAGGTGGGCTGGCTTCCTCTCTGGCCGTACTGCAGAGGCCTCCAGGAGAGGTGGCTCGGCAGCCTCACCCAGTTGCTGGATGGAGCAGAAAAGGCAGAGAATGGAGGGCGACATGCCAGGGAGGAGGCGGGCTGGGGGGGGGGTCCCCCTGTGACAACCCTGGCAATGGCCTATTCCAGGCATGGGCCTGTTTTGAAAGGGAGGGGCAAACCACCAGCCAGTATTTCTACAAACGGGAGAGGTGCCAAAATGGTGCCTGCCGGCAGCCTTGAACTCATTTAAGTCCTGCCGCCTGCAGGGTGTGCTCCTCCGGCCCTGCCTTGCTCTTCTCCCCTGTAGACTCACTTGCCCACCTGGGGCCCCTGGGGACAATTCCTGCCTGCAGTTCTTGCTTCCCCATCACAAAGCAGCCTGGGGATTCAAAAAACCCGGGCCTACTTGGGGGATGTCTCATGGAGAAGAGGAGGAGGAGGAGTTTCTGAATTATATCCCCTTTCTCTCCTGCATGCAGAGGACTCCAGCTGGGCTGGGATAATCTCCTTGCGTCTCTTCCCCCCCTCACAACAAACACCACCCCCAGGAAGTGGGTGGGCTGAGAGAGTCTGCAGCTGTGACTAGCCCAAGGTCAACAACACCCAGCCATGCGGGAGTGCCCAGGCTAATCTGAATTTCAGATCAGCTGCCTCCACAGCTCAGGCTGCAGAGAGCCGGGAATCAAACCTGTTCCTCCAGATTAGATACGCAAGCTCTTAACCTCCTGCGCCACTGCTGCTCCTGAACCACCAGAACCTGGTGTGGAGCCATCGGGTGGGTGGAGGGGATTCATGCCAGGGCGGGATTCCCACTTTGGGGCTCCGTCTGATGCTTCTCTGCTCCCCGCCCTTGTGACGCAGGGATCCCAAGTGACCATCTACCGCTCGGCCCAGGGCTACAGCCGCGTAGCAGGATACCCCCGGGCTCTGCAGGAAGAGCTGGGAGTGGCTGCCGTGGATGCTGCCTTCACTTGCCCTCACTCCAAGGATCTGTATCTCATCCAAGGTACCGGAAGAGAGAGTGGGGGTTGGTTGGGAGGGTGTAACGTTCAAAACAACAGGTCTGGATCTTCTGCCTGTCAGCCTCTCGGACCTCCCAAAGCCCTTCCTCCGCTCCAAATGCGGGATTACTCTGTAGGCAGAATCAGTCTACAGGAGGGGCTGGTCTGGGAGAGGGGGGGGCTGGCTGCCAGCCTCCTGCCTGGAGGACCCATCCTGCCGCCCTACAAGAAAAGGGTGAAAGGAAACTACCAGAGGGAAACCCCTTCATTTCTCCGCTTGGAGCCAACCCCCCTCTTCTAGAACTGATCCTGCCCTGAGTAATCCCACACACAAGCTGGACATCAAGGCCACGCCCCCCCTCCAGGTTGCCCCCCCCCCCGGGCTGCCTCTGAACCAGCTACTGTAGCCAGCAGCCCCAGGAGGCCCGGCCACCATGCCTGTGCCCCAGCCTGTCCGGGCTTGCAGCGCGGCTGCAGTGGGATTTCATTCCACGGGTAGACTTGGGAAGGTGCCAGGGCTTCAGAGGCAGTCACAGGCCAGGGTTGGTGGGACCTTTCTGGGGAGGGTACACCCCTGGGGGGAGTGGGTGGGTGGGGCCATGGGCAGCAGCCCCACCCCCTCCCCAGCCCTGTTGTTGTGGGGCTCCAGTGGAGCTTGCTGTGGTCCTGAGAGGCCAGGGGCCCACAACTAGATAAAAGCCCAGGTCCTGGTGTGGTAACCCTGGGATAATTTATTCTTCCTACAGGAATGCCATTCGGGCACGCGGGACCTGCTGCAGTGAGGTCGGGGCCCCAGCCCTCTGCTCTGCCCACCCCACTCCCATGCGGGACAGCTCTGTGCACGGGCTGGGACGGGTATATCACTCTTTCCACGGACCCAGTTTCCACCACTACGCCAGCGTGCAAGCGCTTCTGGCTGCCACGGCCCCCGCTGCTGCCCAGGACACGGCGGCTGCCTTCTTCAAATGCCCTGCCACAAGAGGTGGGGATGCCCCCCAGGACAGCAGGGGCGAAGGGCGGCCTGCCCACGCGGCCTGATGTTTGCTTCTGCCTGCAGATGTAGATGAGTGAATAAAGATGGGTCTGTGAGCACCGAGGAGGGGGGCTTTCGGCTCAGTCCAGGGCAGCGGGGGGGGGGCAGGAAAGGGAGCGCCGGCAGGGACCGGAAGAGTCATTTGGGAGGGCAGAGCGGGGGCTTCTAGGCAGGGGGCCTGGGCAAGGGACCCCAACCTCACCCGCAGGGCTGGCGCAGGGATGTGTCTGCCCTCGTGGAAGAGTCAGACCCCAGGCTCCTTTGACCCAGCATCCTTTTCACACAGCTTGGTAGCCACTATGACCATAATTCCCATCAGTCCCTCCCAACGTGAGCATTGGCTATGCTGGCAAGGGCTGATGGGAATTGTAGTTCATGAACATCTGGAGGGCCGCGAGTTTGACACCTGTGCCCTATAGGAAGCCCCCCAGCTGCATGACTGCAGCAGCTCCCCCCCCCGCCGCCCCGCGATTCAAATTGGAACTGGAGGGAGCAAATGCCCATCCTCAGAGCCCCTCTTCCACGATGGATCTGTGCGCGCCCCTTGGGAAGCCTCCTGAGTGGGCGGCCACAACCGTCTCCCGGGACAGCCGCTCCGCACATTCACTGCGCGCTGCTTGAAGAAAAGCTTCGTCTTCTCTGCCCTGAATCCACCCCCGCCCCCCCCACCCCGCAGCTTCGGTGGATGATCCCGAGCGCAGGGATTGTGGGAGAAAAGCCCGCCCCCTCCGCCGCACGCACGCCCGCGCGCGCGCCCAGCCCTCCGCCGTGTCCCGAGGGGGCTGGACAGTCCAGCGTGTCTCTGTGCGTAGGAAGCGCGGGCGCCGGCGGGAAGGGAACGGGCCAGGCACACGGGAGGTTGTACAGCAGGACACTTTATTGGGAGGGGCGGTCTGGCCCTCGGGCGCAGGCTGCCTGCTCGCTACGCCCCTGGGGCTCCGCGCGCGCTCCAGCTGGAAGAGGCAGATTGCGCTGCCGCCAGGCGGTGGCGGTACTCGTGCAGCAGGCTGGCGGCGGGGGGGAAGCCGCTCTTCACGGCCAGCTTCCCGGGGACCACCAGCACCGTGACGCCGGGCCCCAGCCCTTCCGCCAGCTTCTGCAGCATGCGGCCGGCCAGGTAGCCGGAGGCGCGGGCCGGCTCGGCCTCCAGGCTGGCGTAGACCTCGGGCGGCGGGTTGGGCAGCTTCCACTCCACGTCGCCGATCAGCTGGCGGGTGCGGGCCTTGTCCAGGGCGGAGGGGCTCTCGGCGTAGCAGGCCACGGCGCGCAGGCCCGACGGGGCCCGGCCGGCCACGAAGCTGCCCTGCGCCAGCACCTCCCGGCCCTCCCCGTCGCCCTGCCAGGCCAGCACCGCCCAGCGCAGCCAGTCGTAATCCCGCTCCAGCGTGCGCAGCAGGCCGGCCGCCAGCTCGGCGGGCTCCGGGGGCGCCTCGGCGGCCAGCGCCTGCTCCAGGTCCTGCTGGGCTTGCTCGCGGAAGTAGCGGGCGCAGAGCTGCAGGGCCTCTTGCGCGCGCAGGTGCAGGGCCCCCACGCGCGCGTCCCACACCTTCAGCAGCGCGGCCGGGCTGCGCTGGGTCAGGCCCGCCTCGCAGAGCAGGCACACGAGGCCGGCGCCCAGCACGGCGTTCAGCTTGTGGCACAGGCGGGCCATGTGCGGGCGGCGCGGGCGGTGGCGCTCGACGGCCTGCGCCAGGAGCGGGCGCTGCAGCGCGACCACGGCGTTGCCCTGCACGCGGCGCCACAGGCCCAGCAGCCGCCGCTCCAGCCTGTCCCGGGCGACGGCCAGCAGGAAGAGCTCGGCCTCGCGGGGGGCGTGCGGCGGCCCCGCCCACGCCGCCAGGCACAGCTGCGCGAAGACCCCGGCCACGCAGTCCTCGCAGGCGCCCAGCTCGCCGTCCTCCAGCAGGCCCGGCCCCTCCGCCAGCTCCTGCTCCAGCAGCTCCAGCTGCCGGCTGACGAAGGCCCGCTCTTCAGGGGTGGCGGAGCCTTGCAGCTGGGCCACCAGCCCCAGCCCCAGCGAGTGCACGGACTGCAGGAAGCCCACCGGCTCCAGGCATCGGGAGAACAGCGCCGCCATGGCCGGGTCTGCAAAGAGAAGGGGGCGAGAGGCTAGCTGGGTCCGCACACTCCGGACCCCAAGGAGAGGGGGGGCATCCCTGGCCGCCCTGCCGGGGTGCTGCACACGCTGGCCCCCCTCCGGGCGAGGGTTGCCCATTTCCTCTGGGGTGGGCAGGGCTCAGCAGGGAGGTAACGCCCCCCGCCTCCCCCCCCAGCTGCTCTTTCCCTCCAGGGGGATGGAGAACAGGTAGAGAGTCAGGCGATCTCCAGGCCTCCCCCTAGAGCCGTGGTGGCAAACCTTTGGCACTCCAGATGTTATGGACTACAATTCCCATCAGCCCCTGCCATGCTGCCAATTGGCCATGCTGGCAGGGGCTGACGGGAATTGTAGTCCACAACATCTGGAGTGCCAAAGGTTCGCCACCACTGCCCTAGAACACAGGTGTCAAACTTGCAGCCCTCCAGATGTTATGGACTACAGCTCCCATCATCCTCTGCCAGCATGATGCTGGCAGGGGTGATGGGAACTGTAGTCCATAACATCTGGAGGGCCGCAAGTTTGACACCTGTGCCCTAGAGGTTGGCATCCCTACTCAGAGTCATCTGTAGGGTAGGGCAGGCAGGGCACCTGACCTGGACGCTACTTCATGGGGCCGCCTCAGGCCCCCCCCCCGAACTCCACTTTGTCCTGATGAGTCCAGCTTTAAACAGAGGGCCAAGAGGAGCCCCCACCTCAGTGCTGGGCTTGGCCTGGCTGCGTCCGGCTTTACACTGCTGATTCCTCCACAGTGCGGAAGGGGGGGCTCAGCCTGGCAGGATCCAGTGTGGGGCCCACCTTCAGAGTGTCCGTGGCATGGCCAGTTTAAGGCTGGACCTGGCCCAACTGGGGGTCTCCACTGCTTGCCCCAGCTGCTGTGACGCTCTGAGGTGCCACAGACACGCCCGTGTCCCTACCCTCAGTCCTCCTGACATAAGTGCAGGTGGGGAGGGCGGGGCTGGCTGCCAACCTCTGCCTGGAAGACCCGCCCCGCCGCCCTACAAGAAAAGGGTCAGAGGAAACTACCAGAGGAAAACCCCTTTATTTCTCAGCCTGGTCCCCACCCGCTGTCTTGAGAGTCAGAAGAAGTACTCTGTGGCCTCAGTCAAGAAATCTTTCCATTTTTGCCGTGGCCCCCTGATTTCCTCCCCTCCCCCCAACTGACTCCCAGAACAGGGTTGGGGGCCAAACTGCAAAGCACAACCGCTCAGGGAAGGCCCCGACTCCCAGGGGACCCGCAACAGAAGGGGGTGACTCAACAGGCCCCCTGGCGTAATCAGAGATCGAGGAGCCCCCCCCCCCCAAATAACCTTGGCCCAGCCTCGCACACACTCGTCCTGGCCCACTGTGCGGGGTTGTGGGGAGGATCAAATGAAGAAGAGGAAAGTGATGCTAGTCTCTTGGGGTTTCTTACTGGAGATGAAAGGGAGGTATGAATGTAGTAAAATAAACAGCACCCCCTTGGACCGGCTTAGCGAGCTTTGGAAATGTGCACTTCATTTTAATAATTTCCTTTGTAAGCCGCCTTTCTCACGAAGTCTCAGGGGGCTTTGCAACATATAAAATCCCTCAGGCAGCAGAAGGCTCCAAAGCAAGCAGGGCAGCTCATAGAACCGGGAAACAGAACGGCAGAGGCCACCTCGCCCACCAGCGTGCTTTGAGTGGGGGGGGGGGGGGTTGGTTTTCTTGCTGTGTCACCTGGTGGTTCTGGCTGCTTGAAAAGAAGGGAGCGAAAGCAAGAGCCCTTCGTGATTGAGCTTTGAGAGGCTGCTGGACTCTGCAAGCTTTGGCAAGAGACCTTCACTGGCCTTCCTCTGCCCCCAGGTGGCCACCTCCCCTTGCCTGCCTTTGCCCGCCTGAAGAGCAAAGCCCAGCCCAGCTCCAGCGGTGCCCTTCAGGGCTGCCGAGAGGCCGTCCTGGCTGGCCCTGAAGGTGACGCTCTTCTCCAAGGGCACCAAGTCTGGCAGGGAGCAGCAGAGAGCAGGCTCAGAATCCTGCCATGTCAGGCAGGGCCCCTCGTGGTGGGGTCATTGGTGGCGAGGTTCCCAGAAGCCCCCCTCAGGCAAGCTCTTCCCAGGACGGAGGGGCAGATGGCACACCTGATGGGACCAACAGCCCCAGCAGGGCAGAGGGTGGCCACCTTCCGCCTTCCCACCCGAGAGCGCAAGAAGGCGGCTGCTGCCAGAATGCAAGGAACGGCCCATGAACTAAATCCCAAAGGGGAAAGTCCTTGGGGGCTAGACCAGGCCTGGCCAGATCCTGGCACCTTAGGAGTGGTGGGATCTGAGGACGGGGGGCATTTTACACACACACACACAGAGAGAGAATGCCCTGCTGCTGCCCTCAATGTCTGGAGCAAGATCTCTCGGGTGCCCCCGCTGAAGAAGGCGGCATCAGGAGGAGCTGGCAAAGAGTTCTCTGGGTGCCAAAGCCTCCCCTCCAGGTGGAAGCCCCGTTTCGGGGGGGGGGGGAGACTCATCAGGGCTTCCTGCTCTTGGCCCACCCTCTTCCCCCTCTCTCTGTGACAAGGAGGATGGAGCTGGGTCTGCTCGTGTCCCCCTCCCCAACAGCTGGGACCTTTCCCCACCCTGCAGGCCAGCGTGGAGGGGGTGGCCTTACCGTGGCCCTCCTGTCTTCAGGCTCCGGTGAGAGTCGGGGACTTCTCGAGCAGCCGAGCAGCAGCACCGTCCTCCTTCCTCCGGCTGGCGTGAGCTGCTCGCCTGGCACTGCCACCTCCCCTGATATGCCCGCTTTTATCTCTGCCCCGCCCGCGGCACCTGGACAGCCCCCCCGGCCCTTTTGCTGCTGCACAGAGTGCCTGGGCTTGTTGATCTTGTGCTTCAGGGTTGCCAACTCCCAGTCAGGGAATCCCTGGAAACTTGGCAGGTGGAGCCTGGCGGGGGAAGACCGGCAGGGTGCGTGGATGTGACGCCCCATAAAACCCACCTTTCAAAGCAGACCTGTTATCCAGAACTGACCTCTTGTGTTTTGGAGATCAGTTTGTGCTTCCAGGAGGTCTCCAGGTGCCACCAGGAGACTGGCAACCTTGGGCCCACAGTGTCCCCCTTTATCACAGTGCTGGGTCCTCCCCCTCTTGCCCCTCCCCCAATCTCTTATTGCTGTCAAAAGGGCTCCCCCCCCGTGTGTGCTTGATGAGGTCCCCCCAAGCCCTGTTTGCAAAGCCCTTTCCTCCCCAATCCCCCTCCTGAGGATTTGGGCTCCACCACTTCTCCAGCCCCCTTAGTCTTGTCCCTGGGGAGTCACTGCCCCTCGGAGGGGACGACACTGACCCCCATGCAGCTTCACTTAGGGAGGGGCCCTGGCTCAGCCCTGTGTCTTGAACCTTGAAACAATAAACCGACTCTGTGCTGTTGATCCACAGCGTTTATTGATCGGCATCGAAGCGCCCAGCTGGACAAAGCCAGTTCTGGCGAACCTGGTTTTTGCTACCCCCTTTATCCCGATGTTAGTCCCCCCCCCCCATCATCCCAAGGAATGTGAGAAAGAGGTAGTTCAGAGCTAAGACACCCCAAGTTGGTGACACACACACACACAGAGAGCCACCTGGCCTCCTGCCCCCCACAGGACAATGGAGACCTCCTGTTTCCCATGAGACCAAATGTGTCAGGGGTAAGACTAGTTATCTACTCGGCATGCGAAGCCATAAAGCAAAGATGAAGGAAAAAATGTCCCAAAACAGCAATTGTAGCATATAGTAGGCTGGTTACATATACCTTGTAGCAACTACATTGAGCTAGGAATGCATCTCAATCAACTAGACACAATCCCCCTGACAGTTGCCGCTGCAAGAATCAAAAAGCTAATTTGTGTTCAGTCTGGATCGATTGCAAGACGGCATTCGACTCACTGCCCCACAGTTGGGTCATGAAATGCTTGGAAACAATTGGCGTCGGCAGAAAAATATGAGCATTCACTGAAAAAGCAACGAGTCAGTGGAGAACTGGACTGACAGTCGGAAATGGTTGGACTATTCGGCCCTTCTGGTCTCTTCCAACTCTATGATTCTATGAAATGAAAACTGTGGAACAGTCGACATCAAGCGAGGAATTTCCCGAGGTGATTCACCATCGCCCTTCCTGTTTATCACTGCCACGATCCCACTAACAGTGATTTTAAAGAAAACAAAGTTGGGCTATCAAATGGCCAAAGACTTAGAAAAAAATATCTCCCACTTGCTGTACATGGATGATTTGAAGCTCTATGACAGGGGTCTGCAACCTGCGGCTCTCCAGATGTTCATGGACTACAATTCCCATCAGCCTCTGCCAGCGGGCCAATTGGCAGGGGCTGATGGGATTTGTAGTCCATGAACATCTGGAGAGCTGCAGGTTGTAGACCCCTGCTCTATGAGAAACCAGACACAGAAAACCAGTCAGTAGCAAACACAGACTGAACATTCAGCACAGACATTTCGAGGGAGTTTGGCCCAGAAAAATGCCCCACTGTGGCCATAAAGAGGGGTAGGATCACCAAGAGTGATGGCACAGAAATGCCTGATGGCCAACTAAGTGCATCCAAAGGGAAGCCTAGAATCAGAGAGCTGGAAGAGACCCCCCAGGGCCATCAAGTCCAACCCGCTGCAATGCAAGAACACACAATCAAAGCACTCCTGACAGATGGTCACCCAGCTGCCACCTGCTTATCCAGCAGTTGGATTGAAACCCCAGCTGGGATGCGCCTGCGCCTTTAAGGGAATGCAACCCCGCGGAGGGCTGGAAGCCACCTGAACCCCAGGCCTGGTCCTTCTGCCTCCCCGCAGCCCTCCCATCGTGTCCGTTGAGTAGCCCTCATTCAATTCAAAACAGCCTCCAGGAACCTTGGATATTAAAATGGAACACGGAAAGCAATGCTGCAATGGACAGAGAGGTTTGTCAAGAATGCTAACTGTGTGTTTGGATCAGGTTCCGAGCAGGGAGGCTCAAGGCCGTAGAATCACAAAAGCATAGAAAGGAACCTCAAGGGCCATCTAGTCCAACCCCCTGCACAAGAAGAAGAAGAAGAAGAGTTTGGATTTATCTCCCCCCTTTCTCTCCTGTAGGAGACTCAAAGGGGCTGACAATCTCCTTGCCTTTCCCCCCTCACAACAAACTCCCTGTGGGGTAGGTGGGGCTGAGAGAGCTCCGAGAAGCTGTGACTAGCCCAAGGTCACCCAGCTGGCATGTGTGGGAGTGCACAGGCTAATCTGAATTCCCCAGAGAAGCCTCCACAGCTCAGGCGGCAGAGCTGGGAATCAAACCCGGTTCCTCCAGATTAGATACACGAGCTCTTACCCTCCTCCGCCACTGCTGCTCCAAGGCAGGAAATCCACAACTACCTCCCCCACTCCACACCCCCAGCGACCCGTTCCGTGCCTTGCTTGGAAGGCCACCAGTCGTGATCTCAGCGAATCTTTCAGGACGATAGCTGGGTCGGCGAATGTGGGTTTCACAACAGGGCCCTTTGGTGGATTTGGAGCCTGCTGCCAGAGGGTGCCGCTCACTAACGGTGCTGCCGCTGCTTCCTCCAGACTTGCTGGGGGCTGGTTCCCCTCACCTGACCGGTGTCAGAACCTCCTTTAACCAGACAATTGAAACAGTTGTTGATGAACAGAGATTTCTTTATCGTAGGTAAGATAAGTCCCGTACAGTGCCAAGACGTCTCTGCTGCCCCAGCCGAGACGTAGCTATTTTAAAGTTAGCAGCATGCCCGTCCCCGCTGCCCACTATACAATTCCACAGCTGTACTACAGACCAAAGTATGTGGCCTTCACTAGCTACCGCGTTTCCCCGAAAATAAGACAGTGTCTTATATTAATTTTTGCTCCCAAAGATGCGCTATGTCTTATTTTCAGGGGATGTCTTATTTTTCTGTGTTCTGTTCGTCAGGCATGCTTCCAAACAAAAACTTTCCTATGTCTTACTTTTGGGGGATGCCTTATATTTCGCACTTATTTTCTGGGGATGTCCTATATTTGGGGAAACAGGGTAGCAGAGGGGAGATAAGAAGTCAGGAAGCAGCAGAATAATACTTTCACACAGCAAATTCACACAGACCAGAGTTCCCACCCCCAGAACTCAGGCCACCCTGACAACCGGGCCCCCAAAGGTCATGCAAGGACAGAGCCTCCTCCAGCTTCGCTCATCGTAAATGTGATGGAAAGACCCCCCACCTTTCCTTAAAAGCCTTCTGTTGCCTGGTGGGGGCTGTACAGGTTTGACACCTGTCTGGCTGTGTGTGTGTGTGTGTCTCTTGCAGGCATCTCTGCCTCCCCACCCACACGGGCCTCTTCTTGCCTGGAGCAGGCAAAGGCCAATTCTCATTGAAGCTACCTGCTCTGGTTCCCCAGCTCCAAAGAACCAGAGCAGAGGGTCTCTGTTTCCACCCTGGGAGAGCGAACCAGAATAAACAAATACATATTTATAGCACCAAAGTTATAAATACGGGGCCGACATGAGCACAGGGACACTGTAGCTGCACGGACTACAAGTCAGGGCCAGACGCCAACAGGCTCCCTGATGCCGCCGCCCAATTGGGGTCCTGCTCTGTTTCACCCCCTGCCTCAAACCCCTCCCCACCCCCACTCCCTAGAATCCCAGAGTTGGAAGAGACCCCAAGGGCCATCCAGTCCAACCCCTGCAATGCAGGAACACACAATCAAAACACTCATTAAAAACCTCCACAGAAGGAGACTCCATCACACTCCGAGGCAGGGAATTCCACTCTCAAACAGCCCTTACTGTTGGGAAGTTTTTCCTGATGTTTAGGTGGGATCTCTTTTCCTTCCGCTGGAACCCATGACTCCTGGTCCCGGTCTCTGGAGTGTGCTCCCTCACTGACATCCCTTCAAATATCTAAACAGGGCTATGGTGTGTCCCCCTTAACCTTGGCTTCTCTAGTCTAGACTAAACATTCCCAGCTCCCTGAGTCTCTCCCTCCCCGAGAGCCTTCCAGCCTGATCATGGGGGCTCAGAGAATGCCTTCCCACCCCTGCTATGCCCCCCCTTCCAGCTCTGCCCCCTCTGCCTGTTTCCCTTCCACTTTTCTCCTCGTCTGTCTGTCTGTCTGTCTGTCTGTCTGTCTCTGTGGCGCAATTGTTAAGGTTGTCATTTGGCTTGTATTTGTCATGTCGGATTTTCTCTGCAATAAACACGAGCCATTCCCCCGTAATCGTCGGGGCTACAAATCGTGGCCCGTTCGTACTGTATATTGTAATGTTTTCACGCTCTGTTGCATTCTGGGGAGTTTGTTGTGAGCCGCCCGGAGCGCGGCGGCAGTCGGAAATAAACCAAACCAAACCCGCAGAGACACGTGTTCCCATTTGGTGCCGGAGGCGGCGAAGGGTTTCCCGGGCAGTCAGGAAGGGCAGCGCTTTGGCCCCCCGGCCGAGGCCTCCTCCTCCGCCTCGCCCGGCCGCCGTCTGCTGGGGGACTAGAGCTCGGCCCGGGCCGCGTTCGGGCCCCGACGACCACGTCTCGCCTGGGCCGGCCAGGGCCCCGCGGCGGCGGCAAGAAGAGACTCGGGGCCCCCCTTCCAGGGCTGGGCTGCCGGTCCCCCCGGAGGCCGCGCTTCCAGCCCGCACCGGGCGCCCGGGAGACCGCCTTGGCGCCGGGGCTGCGCGAGGGGGGAAGAAGAAGGGGCCGCCCTTTGCGCCGGACGCTTCCCCGGCGGCGCTCCAGCCGGTCCTGCAGCGATCTGGGCCGGCCGCGCCCCCAGCAGCTGCAGCCCCCAGCCCCCGACGGCCCGCGCCGCTCTGCCCACTGGCCCAACCGCCCCCCTCCCAGGCCCAGCCCTCGCCCCCGGGAGAGCCAGTCCGCCCCCTCAAGGCAGCTGCCCCCCCCGGCCCTGAGCAAAGCCCCAAGGCAGCCACCCCCCCACCCTCGAGGCCCGGGGGCACCTGGCCAAGGGAGGGGGGCACGCCAAGGGCCAGCAGACAGCCCCGCCCCGCGCCCCTCCCACCTGCGCCGGCGGCTCCTCCCCCTCTCACATCGCGCCCCCCCCGTCCCCCTCCCCGGCTGCCAGGCGGGGCTGGGTCGGTCTCGGAAGCGGAAGCGACGAAGGCCTCCCCCCGGCCACCCCCCCGCGCAGATCTCCATCCTCGCCGAAGCGCCTCCGCTGCTGCAGGTACCGCGATGCGTGGGGAGGGGGGACTGCGTTGGCACCTGTTCCCCCTCCCCGCGGAGGAACCCTCTCCCACTGGAACGCGGGGACCCCGTTTCCTTGAGCGCCCCCCCCCCCGTGATTCCGTCCGGGGGGCTCGCTGGGCCGTGCCCGGGTGCGCAAAAGGCAGGCTGCCAGGACGGCAGCCCCCCCCCCCTCCCCGCGGCCCTTGGGATGGCGCAAGGGCATGTTTCATATGGGGGGGGGGGCTGCAGCCGGCCCGGCTCCCCCCTTCCAGGGCCAGAGTGGGTTGGAATCAGCTCGGGGTCCCCCTCCCCCCGCTCCGCGGTCACTTGGCCAAGGGGCTCCGCCCCGCGCCCGCTACCCCCAGGGCCCCCTGCACGGTGGCACCCCAAAGCAGCCGCGGATGGCCCGCTGGTCCCCCCCCGTCCCCAGTCTGCCCCCCCGGCTCACTGGCGCCCCCAACCCGAAAGTGTGAGGGAGGGAGGAGGCGCAGAGGTGCCCCGCCAAAGCCGGGGGGGGGGGAGAGTGAGGGGCGTGTGAACAGAGAGGGAGGGAGGGAGGGGCAAGTTGAGAGTTTGGGCGGTGGGGGGGATCTTCTGCGTGAATGGAGGAGAGAGAAAGGGGAGGGAGGGGGCAGGAGTGGACCAGGCAGCGGGGAGGCCCCTCGAGGGGGGTACTGACCTTCTTTCCCCCGCATCTCCCTCCAGGCCTGCCCTCCCCACACGGCCCCGAAGAGGATGTAGCTCTCTGGCCTCTCCTTCCAGCCCCCCACAGGTAAGCCCTTCAGAAGCTGAGCATGTGCAGAGGGCCTTTCTGGTCCCTGGCTGGCATGTCCGGAGGTTGGGGCCCTTTGGCACAGCGAGTTCTGCTCTTCCTCGTGGGGAGCAAGGAGGGGTCCGGCCGATGGGCTCCGGCTGCCCCACATCCCTTTCCTTGCAGCCCAGAGCTCCATTCACAGCCCCCACCCCACCCGTATCTCAGGGCCCCCCCCCAGGCCCTGCCCTTCCCTGCCCTGCCGGCAGCTCCTGATTGCAGCTGCTGCGGCACAGCCGACCAGGACAATACTGAAGCCAGAGACCGGGCCTGCCTGGTGGCTTTCAGAACCGGTTCTGTTGCGAGGGAATGCAGTTCACGAGCATGTGCAGAGTGCCCGCGTGGAGGAAGGCAGCCTGGCCGTGCTTGCACGTGGCTGAGAGGGAATGTCTCCCCGCAGGGCCCGGTGGCGCTCTCCCCATGTCCGGCACGCTGAGCAAGCGGATCGACTTGGCCAACGACAACAGCCGCCTGGGGATGAGCCTGGCCTTGGCGGTGCCCGCGGGAGAGGGCCTGCCCCACAAGGGGCCCCACAGCTGCCCCTGCTCCGAGCTGCACGGCGTCCTGGGCCTGCCGCCCTCAGCCGAGGAGCCCCCCAACACCAAGTGGGCGAAGGACGGGCACAACCAGCTGCGCCAGGCGGCCGAACGCGACCAGAACCGCAATGAGCTGAGCCTTCCCAGCAAGCAGCTCAGCACCCTGCTCATCCCCCTGCCTGGCGAGGAAGAGAAAGATGGAGAAGACGAGGAGGAGGAAGACGAAGACGAAGAGGATGAAGAAGAAGAGGAGGAGGAGGAAGAGGAGGAGGACTCCACCCCTGTCCAGAGCGAGCCGGTCACGGAGTCCGAGCAGAGCTCCGAGCGGGCGCTGCCCCGTGGAGAACAGCCTCGCAGCGCCAGCCTGCTCTTCGGGATGCGCAACAGCGCAGCGGCCAGCGACGAGGACTCCAGCTGGGCCACGCTCAGCCCCATGGGCAGCCCCACGGGCAGCTCCCCAGATGAAGCGGGTAGGCGCCTCCTGGCGGGCGGGCAGCTCCCACGGGCCTCGCTGGGGCTCAGGGGTGGGGGGGCTTCCTGTCCCGGACCTGGCTGGTGGGGGGCTCAGGTGGGCGTCTGGACATCCAGTAAGGGTCCCAAATTGGACCACGAGTCCCTCTAGGGGCATTGGAGCTGGGGGGGCGTGGCATATTGCCCAGGTGGGGGCTGCTTCCCTCTTGGTTTTCGGTCTCCTTCAGGGCTTGCCAGAGAGGCTCCAGGCCCGACTTCCCAGGTGGGGGCATGAATGGTTGCCCCCCTCCCCCTGCACTGGCATGGATCCTGCTGTCCTGCAGCCTTGCCCCCCCCCCTCAGCTAGCCTGATCCCCGTAGGAAAGCTAGCCTTTCCTCCTGCTTCTGACCCTCTTCCTTCCTGACCTCCCCCCAACTCCCACACTGTTCCATGTAGTGTCTCTCCCCCCCAACGCCGCACATTGCTACTGCTCATGCGACAGAAGACGGCCCAGCTCTCCTGCAAAGACTCTGTCCCCCAAGGGTCCCGCTGTCCGTCCAACCGAGACGGGGCCCTCCTGACTCAGCGCAATTCCTGTGCCCCTAAACCTGGCAGCGGCTGCCAGGAGGCGATTCCCCAAGAGCCTCAGAGGCTGGATTTGGATCGGGGCCCTCTACACAAGGGGAGGGGACTTCACACTCCCAGGCAGCAGACAGCGCCCCTCCCCCATGGAAGGGTGGCTGAGGTGGGCCCTGGTCCCAATCCAAACCAGGCCCCTGGGGTGCTTGCGGGAAATAGTTAGTGGCCGGAGGGGGTGGGAGGCTGGGGCCCTTGGCAGAGCAGGTCGCTCCCGCAAGTGAGCCAGGCTGCATGAGGTGGGGGGGGGAGCCTCAGCGAATGCCACCCCCGAAGAGCCAGTTTATCAGTTTCAATTCTTCAGTTTTTCCACAAGCCCCCCCCCCCAGCTCATTGACCCCCTTCTGGCCTTCCCCCTCCTCAGCCCCAGGGGAGCGGGGGGGGGGGCTTGTTGCTGGGGGGGCGATGGAGGAAGAAGGGCCCACGGTGGGGGGGGAGTGTAGGCCCACTCTGGTTGAGCTGGGTCTTGGCAGAGGGGCTGGAGACAGTGATCTGGGGTAGGGGTAAGGGGGTAGGAGGAGGAACCCGGCTGGCCAGCCCGGCCCCCTCTGCCGAGAAGGGAGCCCCGGTGGGGTGGGGGGGGGAAGCAGCAAAGGGGTTGATGGCTCGCTCGTACCCGTGGCCCCCTCCCCAAATCTGGAGAGTCCCTCTTTCTCTGGGGTGGGTGGGAGGGGCAGTGAGGTGGAGCAGGCGGAGCTGGTGGAGCTGGCTCTGCCTGGGGAGGGGCCGTTGGGCCTCTGTGCGTGGCCATGTACGGTAAGGATGTTTTCCTGGCTGTCCTCCTCCTCGACTCGGCCCCGGGTAAGCTGCGGGGGGCCGGGGGGGGGGCAGTGGGCTGTGGCATGGGCGTGTGTGTGGCATGGGAAACGGGGTGGGCCCTTGGGCAGTGTGGGCGAGGGAGGGGCCTGGCCCAGAAGGGTCTCTCCCAAGCAGCCTCCTCTCGCTGTCCCTGGCAACCGGCTTGTCAAGGTTTATTTGGGGGGTGGGGGAGGAGAAGAGGGGGGTCTGCTTGGGGGGAGATTTGGGTTAGATTCCAGCAGGGCTTCCAAGGTGAGCTGTTGCTGAGGGTGGGGGGAAGCGACGCTTGGTTCTGTGGTCAGGGTGCCTGCTCCCCCGCCCGTCCACTTTATGAAGCTTGAAGGGTTGCATAGCAGCGACTCCCCAAGCAGCTCAGAGCCGGGGCTGAGCACCTGGTCCCAGGCCTCCATGCAGGAAAATCTGCCGCTTGGGGCCAGGCGAGGGGGGGCTTCCCCTCCTCCCTCTTGGAAAAAGCAGAAGACACACACACACACACACACACACACTTACTTCCATACATACATATACATACTCCCACTTACACACACTCCCACTTACTTACGCCGCATATATACTTAGCTTACATACATAACTTACATACATGCCTTACTCTTACATGCTTCACTTGCACACTACATTACTTACATACTTACATAATTACAGCTTGCCACTTACATACATACTTTACATACTTACATACACACTCTTAATTTTACATACACACTACCTACACATAATTTAATTGCTTACATGCTTGCATTCCACTTACTTACATACTTACATACTTACTTACTTACATACTTACATACTTACATACTTACATACATACTTACATACTTACTTACATACATACTTACTTACTTACATACATACATACTTACTTACATACATACTTACTTACATACATACTTACTTACATACATACATACTTACTTACATACATACTTACTTACTTACATACTTACATACATACATACTTACATACATACTTACATACTTACTTACATACATACTTACTTACTTACATACATACATACTTACTTACATACATACTTACTTACTTACTTACATACATACTTACATACATACTTACTTACATTCATACTTACATACATACTTACTTACTTACTTACATACTTACATACTTACATACATACATACTTACATACTTACTTACATACATACATACTTACATACATACTTACATACATACTTACTTACTTACTTACATACATACATACTTACTTACATACTTACTTACTTACATACATACTTACTTACTTACATACTTACTTACTTACATACTTACATACATACATACTTACATACATACTTACATACTTACTTACATACATACTTACTTACTTACATACATACTTACTTACTTACATACATACATACTTACTTACATACATACTTACTTACTTACTTACATACATACTTACATACATACTTACTTACTTACATACATACTTACTTACTTACATACTTACATACTTACATACATACATACTTACATACTTACTTACATACATACATACTTACATACATACTTACTTACATACTTACATACTTACTTACTTACTTACTTACTTACTTACTTGCTGGGGCATCCAGATGGGTGCTGGGTGCTGCCTCTTCAGATTTTCAGCTGCATCATGTTTGCAGTCCCAAGAGAGCTCACCTGACAAATCTGAAGGAGAGGAGTGAATAAAACGGGGGGTGGGGGGTGGGGGGGGGAAGCATCCTGCATCAGCTGGAGGCGGGGACGCTCGCTGCGAAGGACCCCAGTGATGAGGAGATGGTTCCTTCCCAGAACCAGGCAGAGCAGAAGGAATGCCCCCACTTCCTCTGTGGGCTGGCCAGGGTTCGGGGCTTGGAGCGGGCAGGGGGAGGGGTGCCTCTTTCCATCCGTGCCCCCCCCCAACCCGAGTGTCCCTTCTCTGCAGACTCTTTCTGGCTGTGCAATTCTCTGGAGACGGACTCTGACCTTCCGTCCGGATGGATGCGGGTGCAAGACACGTCCGGCACCTACTACTGGCACATTCCGACGGGCACCACCCAGTGGGAGCCCCCTGTGGGGAGCGGGGGCAGCGACTCTTCGGGAAACACCCCCTCCAGGGAAACGCAGGTGAGAGAGGAGTCCTTGGCCCCCTCCCCTTCCAGAACTAGCAAGGGGACTTTGACTCTTGTGGGGGTTTCCTGGGCCGGGTGTGGAGGCTGCTGCTGGTGGGGAACAGGGGGAGGGGCTGAGTGTGTGTGTGTGTGTGTGTGTGTGTGTGTGTGTGGGGAGGCTGGATCCCACTGGCTCCAAGATGCTCCCTCCCCTGCCAGTAGAGAAGAAGCGAGCCTTTATTGGCATAGACAACAGTACAACAGTAATAAAAAACGGATTAAAAAGCATATACAATACAGGACATAAATGTTAGGTCGAAGGAAATCTACTGGCGTTTAGTAATTTCCAGGAGAAAGTCTGCCACTATCATACAGAGAGAAGGATCAGGGTTGTCCAACAAGGTAGTGTAATCTAATTTATTTATTTTTATTTTTATTTATTTTTCAAATTTATATCCCGCCCAACCCCCGAAGGGCTCTGTGTTAAATCGGGGAGATGGGGTAAATGTAAAGGAGTGAGATTCACATACTTGGATCTGATTTCCTTGAATCTGAGACAGTGAAGTAATTGGTGGGCCAGAGATTCAACTGAGCCATCGTTACATGGGCACAATCTTTTAGCCTTTTCTTGCTTATTAAATCTGCCATGTAACAAGGCAGAAGGCATAACATTAAACCTGGCGAGCATTATGGCTCTCCTTTGAACAGGGTTTATTAAGCAATACAGGTAGTATGCCAAGTGGCCCTGTTCAAATGGGAGAGAAAAATACAGGGGGGAGCACGTTTTCTTGGCCGCGGTGATTAGGGTAGAGAACTCTCTATCCAATAGTTGACCTTTTAATTTCCTATTTCCCCTGCCAGTAGCTCTTGTCAGAGCCACTCCTCTTGTCTTTCAAGAGCCCCTCCCATCCTCTTGTGGGGATAGAACCGACCAGTCCTTCATGGTTCCCACAACTTCTTGGCTCATGAAATAGGGGGGGTGCTAATTAAATTTGCAGGGGATAGCAACTGTGGAGGGGTAGCCAGTACCCTGGAGGACAGGGGCAGGATTCAAAGTAATCTGGACAGACTGGGGAGCTGGGCCAAAACAAACAAAAGGAATTTCAACAGGAATAAATGTAAGATTCTGCACTTAGGCAGAAAATATGAATTGCACAGATGCAGGGTGGGGGACACCTGGCAGGGCAACACTACGTGCGAAAGGGATCCGAAGAGTTGTGGAGTTGCCGTCTCTGGAGGTTTTTAAACAGAGGCTGGACGAACATTTGTCGAGAGTGCTTCGATCGTGTGTTCCTGCATGGCAGGGGGTTGGACTGGATGGCCCTTGGGGGTCTCTTCCAACTCTAGGATTCTATGATTCTCAGAGCTGGGACACCTGAGAGACCAGGAAGTGAGATTTTTGGGAGTGAGATTTTACAACCACCACCTTTATTAGGCATGTAAAATAGGCTCTGGAACGTGCTGGAGTGAGACTTTGAGAGCCCAACCTTTGTCGGGTATCTGAGAAGGGGCGCTTGGAACTCCGGCCCTGAAAATCGGGTTCCCCTCTACTTTGCTCCTGGACTCCCCCAGACCTGCACAGCTACCCGCTAGAACCGTGGTGGTGAACCTTTGGCACTCCAATTGGCCATACTGGCAGGGGCTGATGGGAATAACATCTGGAGTGCCAAAGGCTCGCCACCACTGCGCTAGAATGACCGCTGTGTCTGATGGTCAGGGAATGCCCGTCGCACTCCGAGGATGGCGACATCAGCTCAGGAGTTGCCATCTGGGGGCAAAGGTCTTCGGTGCCAGGCCAGCCTCGTCCCTGCCCTTAGGGCCTGTGCCCCTTAATGCCCCAAAATGAACCTGCGCTTGCTGGCTGGTCCGCTGGAATGCAGCTGAGCGGCTTCTCCCCGCGAGTCACAGCGCATCGCAGGGCTCTTGCTCAAGCTCTCCTCTACCGTCCGTCTCCCAGAGGCACGCAGCTGTCTCCCCCAACAGCCCTTTGTCCATGCCAGCCGTGGGCTTTTGGCTGGTCCTTCTGCTTTGGGGCAGCAGCCGCTTGTTCTCGGACGTCGGCTTCCTCGCAGGACCGGCCTTCACAGTGATGGGGTACTCTTGCCTCCTCTGCACTATCCCTGTCATCCTTGCGAGAGCCCTGCGAGGCAGGCCAGACCAGTTTTTGGCCAGCAGTTAGCTGAGACGAAGGTCCTCTTGTGACAGGATGTTTAACTCCTGAATCCAATTAGAGAATCTGGACGAAGCCGTTCTGAAAGATGTCCCCTGTTTAAAGCATTTAGACGTCTCCAGGATGCATCTCACAAAGGCTGTCTGTCATCCTTCAAATTTGATTATACAAATGAGATAATTGTGAATTCTGCTCTTTTAATTAAGAGCACAAACGAGGCAGGAAACCTTCCGCAAGTTTTTATCGAGAAAAGCGACACTTCTCTTTGGTAGGTAAGACATTATACAAAACACAAGCGTGTGGGAATTAACCCTACAGCTGCTTCAATCCAGTGCCAAACTTATCAAAACTTTTTTCTTGACCACATTTTACTGAGGAAAATTTTAAGCAAGTCGGGTTTGAGGTGACTGTATGAAAACTGCTTGCGGGGATTTCCATATAAGCTCCAGTCACTCGCCCTCTGCAAACTCACCTGATACATCTCCCGAGACTTCAGTCCAGAGAAACCTGACAGGCTTATCACATCAACACATGTTATAGAAAAATAATCCCTTCATTAGGGGATTATTGTCTAGATAAATAGGTTCTTAACTATGTAGGGGATAATTCAACAGGTGTGTCTAAGGGTACATCTGACACGTCCTCATTATCTTTCCAGAGCAGGATAAGAAGGTGAAACTTCTGATCTCTGTTAAAAGGCCACCCGTTTAATGTTTCTGGAACTGTTTCAAATTAGCTGCCAAAGATTACAGGACAATCTTGTGCAACCAGAGTTCCCTGGCAGCCCCGTGGGCTCCTCACCACTGCAGGGAGACAGGCCTGGTCAGCCCCAGTGAGAGCCTCGCTGTCCTTTGCCTTGGGTTTTACATGCGTCCCATTGAGGTGGGGCTGCCCCTCAGGCTGCATAGGGAGGGTATTAGCCGTTCCCCATTCTGCCTTTGCTGATATCTCCAGCTAGAAGGACCTGGTGGGAGACTATCTATCTATCTATCTATCTATCTATCTATCTATCTATCTATCTATCTATCTATCTATCTATCTATCTATCTATCTATCTATCTATCTATCTATCTATCTATCTATCTATCTATCTATCTATCTATCTATCTATCCACCCACCCACCCACCCACACACCCACCCACCCATCCACCCATCCACCCATCCATCCATCCATCCATCCATCCATCCATCCATCCATCCATCCATCCATCCATCCATCCATCCATCCATCCATCCATCCATCCATCCATCCATCCATCCATCCATCCATCCATCCATCCATCCATCCATCCATCCATCCATCCATCCATCCATCCATCCAATATGCTGCCCCATCCCTGAAGGGCTCTGGGCGGTGTACAACATAAAACCGTATATAAAATAAGCATAATAGAACTTCCATAAATATAATAAAAACAGCAGTTGTGTCCTAAGATGGCATCCCACCTAAACCTAATCCTCCTAGAAGGAGGAGGGAGAGGTAGTGGGTCCTGATGGTATTAGGACCTATAGATCTCAATAATGGGTCCCGATGATATTGGGGACCCATGAACTGGGGCGGGGGGGCCATGAACCATCTGCAAGGAGAGCTCTGCTGCCGAAGGAGGGGGAAGGGGGAGAGGTGTTCTCCTTGCTGGGGGAACTCCTTTGGACCAAGCATTCCTCAGGAAAAAAAACCCCTGGTAATTGGCTGCCAACACTCAGGGAATCTCCAGAGAACATATAGACTGACTCGCTGAGAAGGTATTCTTCTAGGGAATCACAAAGTAACTGGGTGGAAACCCTGGAAAATACCTTCAAACAAACTCTGTGGTGCCAATGGAAGTGAGCGCATAGGGAAGAGATTCAGAGAAATAGCGCAGGATCAGAGTTGGAGGAGACCCCAGGGCCATCTTCAACCCCCCTGAAGGAAGACACACTCAAAGCACTCCTGACAGATGGCCACCCTGCCTCTGTTTAAAAACCTCCAAAGAAGGAGACTCCACCACTCTCCGAGGTAGTGCATTCCGCTGTCGAACGGCCCTGACGGTCAGGAAGTTCTTCCTGATGTTTAGGTGGGATCTCTTTTCCTTCCCCTTGAACCCAGGACTCCTGGCCCTGGTCTCTGGAGCCGCAGAAAACAAGCTTGCTCCCTCTTCGACGTGACAGCCCTTCATATCATTATTTATTTATTTTTCCATTTATATCCTGCCCCGGCTTCCCAACAGGTGCAGGCCCCGTCCCCATGGAAGGCCAATGATGGTCACAGGCAAGTCGATCCGGCTGGCCAGATGGAAATGCCTGGCAGGAAAGCTCCGCCTTACAGGCCGGCGGAAACAGTTTAGGTCCCGCTATCGTATTCCCCCCCCCCCCTTAACCTTCTCTTCTCCAGACTAAGCATCCCCAGCTCCCAAGTCTCTCCTCGTTGGGCATGGATTCCTGACCTTTGGCCATTTTGGTTGCCCTCCTCTGGACCCATTCCAGCTTGTCAATATCTTTCTTAAATTGAGGTGCCCAGAACTGGACTCTAGGTGAGGCCTGACCAATGCAGTGCAACAATTACTTCCCTTGATCTAGACACTATACTCTTATTGTAGCATCTCAGAATTGCATTGGCTTTCTTGGCTGCCGTATCACACTGCTGACTCATGTTCAGTTTGTGGTGTACTAAGACTCCCAGATCCCTTTTGCATGTAGTGTTGTCAGGCCAGATATCACCCATTTCATATCTGTACATTTCATTTTTTCTGCCTAAGTGTAGAATCTTCCATTTATCTCTGTTGAAATTTAATTTGTTTGTTTTGGCCCAGCTCTCTTCTCTGTCCTGCTCATTTTGAATTCTGACTCTGTCCTCCAGGGTATTAGCTACCCCTCCTAATTTGCAGTCATCTGCAAATTTGATTAACATGTCCTCTAATTCATTATCCAAATAACTGATAGGACTATTGAATAGGACTGGGCCCAGGACAGAACCCTGTGGCACCCCACTAGTCACTTCTCTCCAGGATGAAGATGAGCCGTTGCTGAGCATTCTTTGAGTTCAGTCAGTCAACCAATTACGAATCCTTCTAACAGTTGCATTGTCTAGTCCACATCTTTCCAGCTTACTTGCAAGAATATCATGGGGCACCTTGTTAGAAACTTTACTATAATCAAGGTATCTTCAGTCCGCAGCATTTCCTTCATCTACCAAGTTTTGTCACTTGATCAAAAAAAGAGAGAGGATTAGTCTGGCATGCCTTGTTTCTGAGAAACCCATGTTGATCTTCAGTGATCAGATGATCCCCATCCAAGTGCTTACAGACTGTCTCCTTAATGATCTGCTCTAGAATCTGTCCTGGTGTGTGTATGTGGGGGCGGGGGGCTGCCCCATGAACTTTCCTTGGTGTGTGTGTGGGGGGGGCTGCCCCATGAGCCCCTCTTCGTCTTGGGGCAGGGGGGTGGGGGTAGAGCTGCCTCTTGCTGTGATGTCAGCGGATTCTCCCCCTCCCTTCTTCGCACGCTTCGCAGCTGACCTGGATGGACTTCGGTCAGGCTGATCACTCGGATGACCTCCATTGCTGGAAGGTGAGTTGCTGACATTTGGGGGGGGGCAGGTGAGTGTGCCACACTCTGTACTCACCTCCTTCCTTGTGTGATTGGCCCCAGGATGCCCTGTCGGAAGAGGGGACGCCTGAGCTCCAGGGGCCCCAGAGCCAGCCCCAAGAATGTTTGGGATCTCTGAGCACCAGGTGAGTGGGGGGGGGGGGGAGCTCAGGCCCCGTGGGGACCCAGCCTGGCCTTTGTGTGTGGTTGTGGCCTCTGAGGGAGAAGGGCACAGACACGCACACGACCAAACTGCCTGGCTTGGGGTGTGTGTGGGTGTGTGGGTGTGTGGGTGTGGAGACTATAAAAGGAGGGCTTTTTGTTGCTGTGTGTTATGAATGCAGGGTTTGTGTGTGTGTGTGTCCATTTCCCTGTTTCCTTGTGCTGCCCCCACAGTTGGGGTGTTCAGGGCTCAGAGGCTGCCTGGGGGCTAAAACAGGAGGGGGCCCTTGCCAGGAGGGGGGTGGCCGTGGCTGGAGGAGGCGGCCTCGTGGGGAGGAGGGGAGACCCAGACCAGCCGGTTTCTTGGGACTGGGGGCTGCGCATCCTTTCTTCCACAGAGAGGAGCCTCAGGCGCATGCGGTGGGGGGGGGGAAGGTGGATGGAGCAGCAGCCAGCCCCCCTCCCTTGGTTCCCCTCTCCCCCTCCCAAAGGCAGAGGGGGCAGGCAATCCAGGCACCACCCTCACGTGTCACGTGGGGGCACACGGGACTGTCCCCCCCTCCCCCAGGAGCAAGCCGTAGCAGCAGCTCAGCCGTCCACTGCATGCCTGTTTGCCGGCCACTTCTTTGACCCGCAGCTGCTGCTCGGCCGGTGTGCTCCGGTGGCACACAGCCTGGTCGTGATGGGGGGGGGGCGCTCAGGGAGCCTGGTGCCCCTCGAAGCTCCTGTGGCAGCTGGGTGACTGGGAGGGACCCTTGAGCTCAGCCGTGGGGTGAAGGGGGTGGGGGCTGCTTTAGGGTGGTCTGCTGCCGCCCTTCCAAAATGACCCCAGGGAGATTCCCAAGAAACGTGTGTGTGTGAGGGGAGGGGGGGGAGCATTTCCAGAAGTGTTGGACATGTGCAGAAAGAGCGGGGGAGGGGGGCAGTGCTCTCTGTACATGGTCTGGGGCAATTCCGGTAGCCAGTCCTGGTGCCAGCAAATCTCTCTCTGCCCTTCCTGTCGCCCAGCTCTTCCTTGGGGGAGGACGGTGACGCCGCTGCCTCGTCCCTCGGCCTCAGCGAAGGCTCCAAGGTAGGGCGGGCTGCGCGGTCCAGGGGACGGGGGCGCTGGGGGCAAAACCACAAATGTGTGTGTGTGTTCTCATGGCGGCTGCAGCCCCTCCCCTTCAGCTGCGAGGTAGAGGGCATGGCTGCTGACACCCCCCTCCCCCCCGCTGAGTCTGCCCTGTCCAGGGGGCCCTTCCTTTTCCGAGGAGGGGCTGGCAGGCAGACCGGTGGCCGCAGGGAAGACCGCATCCTGCTCCCGGGAAGGAGAGGAGGGCCTGGCGCCCACTGGCACAGGGAGGGGGCACTTCGAGAGTGGCAGCAGCACCTGCCCCCCTTCCCCACCCCCACCCCGTAGACCTGTGCTGCTCCCCTGCCCCCCTTTTCCACCGGGGGGGGTTCCTTTGCTCTGTGGTGGGAGGGGTTTGGTGCCTTGAAAATAGGCGGGCCTCCTTCCTGCTGGCTCTGTGGTCGCTTTGGTCTCCGGGGGGGGGGGTGCACAAGGGGGGGCAGTTGAAGCCGTAGAAAAGGAAGCACGTGAGGTTCCCCAGTCAGGCCACTGGGTGAGCTGCTCGGCACGGCGTCCTCGGTCACAAAAGGACGAGAGCCTTACTGGCTACCGGTCAGTGGCAGTCCTTGAGCGCCCGGCTTTCCAGACCCCCTCCCGGGTGGGCTCCTGGGGCCCGAGTGCCTCGGGGGTCTTGGGCTCCAGCCTGCCAGAAAAGGGGGCCTCTATTTGCCGTCCGGGTCTCTGTCGGGGAAGGGTTCTCTGCCTGCCTTGGGAGGCCTTCTGCCGCCCACTTCCCTTTGAGGTAGGCCAGACTGGGGGAGAGGCACAAGGCCAACCCACTTCCTGGTGGAGGAGGGAGAGGGCGGAGCCTGTGCCTCGGTTTCCCCTCTGCCTGCCTCAGTCTTGCCTGTGTGTGTCTCTCTCCCCTCCCCCCGCCCTGCCCCTGCCAGTGCTTCTCCGTCCGCTCCCTGGGCTGGGTGGAGATGTCCGAGGAGGAGCTGACCCTGGGCCGGAGCAGCGTGGCCGTCAACAACTGCATCCGGCAGCTCTCCGCTCAGAACCCGGACCCGACCAGCCCCTGGGCCAAGGTGGGGACGCTTGTGGGGTGGGGGGGAGGAGTGGGGGTGCAGATTCCTCCCCGCCATGTTCTGGGCTGCTCATGGATGGGGGTGGGGGGCAGGGACATGTGACGCCTCTTCTCCCCCTTGGAACAGCCTGGCCGCTTGGCCTCCCTGAGAGGCTGGATTTCTCCCTGCGGGGTCCCTGCTGGGGAGGGGTCTTCCCTGCTGCAAGGCCCTCTGACCCCTCCCTCCCCCTCCCTCCCCCAGGGCAAAGCGATGCTGCTGGTGCTGGAGAAGGAGACGCTGAAGTTGCTCGACCAGGAGGGGCAGAACGTCCTGCACAGCCAACCCGTCTGCGACATTCGCGTCTGGGGCGTCGGGCGGGACAGCGGGAGGTACGTGGCCAGCCACCGCCTGTGTGTGGGAGTGACCCTGCGAAGCAGTGGGGGTGGAGCGGGTCCCCTCTGCCCCCCTCCTCCCGCAGCAGCAGCAGCGGCTACGCTGTCTCGGGTCACGGCCTGACTCGGTTTCCCCCCATCCCGGCCCTGGTCTTTGCTCCCCTCCTGGTCAGGGTGACGGCCCGGCATTTGCTTCTGCTGGTTCGACCTGCTCGGTTTGTAATATTCAGAACATGAGACGACATAATGCACAACATCTATGCCAGTGATGGCGAACCTTTTCGAGACCGAGTGCCCAAATTGCAACCCAAAACCCACTTATTTATCGCAAAGTGCCAACACGGCAATTTAACCTGAATCCTGAGGTTTTAGCTTAGAAAAAACAGTTGGCTCCGAGGCGTGCGTTACTCGAGAGTAAGCTTGGTGGTAGTCGGTGGCTTTACTTTGAAGCAACCGTGCAACTCTTCCAATGAGTGAATCACAACCCAGGAGGGTTTGCTCAGAAGCAAGCCCCATTGCCAGCAACCGAGCTTACTCCCAGTTCACACTTTAGTTCTTTGCATGAAAATCAGTGGGGTTTAACAGCGCTTAACAGGGTTACCTACACTGCTTCCCCAAAACTAGGTCTTAGGTTTAATGCTAATAATTGAGCTCAGTGGCCCAGGCCAGCCTAGATGTGTGGGGGTGGGGTGGGGGCGACTCTGTTTGCGTGTGCCCACAGAGAGGGCTCTGAGTGCCACCCGTGGCCATAGGTTCGCCACCACTGGTCTAGGACAATCTCTATGAGGAAAGCTTTGACAAGCCAAAGGAGCTAAGGATCAGTGTCTCTTTTTTGAGTAATTCTTTAGGTTGATTTCCATTTCCCCAAAACATGGAGGCAGGCCGGACGTGTGCAAACTCAACTCGTGCGCCACCTGTCTCCGTGCCACAACCTCCTGCGTGCAGATATTTCCCCCAGTAACTCCAGGTGCTTCGCTTCCCTCGGGCATTTCTCAGTGCCTGGTTCTGCAGCTGTTCACACTCTGACTGGGGCGAATAAATTTCCTACCAGCGGCACCTTGTTAATCCAGGCCCCCGCGGGCAGTACGCTCAGAAGAGGCTGCGCCAGGATCGTTCCATATTTCCATATGCAGAATTTATCTTATGAACTTCAGCACATCCTTCCCCTAGAATATGTATAATTGAGGACATGAGCCCTTGAGTCTTTCGCACATCCAGCGTATGTCTGATGTGGAAGAGGTTATTTTCCTTAAGCTGTCTGGTGTCAAATACTGCTGATAGATGAGTTTAATAACATTTTCCCTCATTGCAAATTTGCCGAAAAGTCTGGCTTTTTCCTACCTCATTGTAACTGCTTAACAATTGCAAATCATTGCTGCTAAAAGATATAGTTAACCAGCCTGCTATATGCTACCACTGCCAACTGGGGCATTCTTTCCTTGATCTTTACTTTATGGCTTCACATGATTTGTAGATAACTAGGCTTTCCCCTGACACACTGATCCCATGGGAAATGGAGTTGTATCCATGGTTCTCTCTTACTATCTGCCACCGACCTCGGGGCACCTTTGATCCAGGGACTGTTTTTCACCATCTTTGGGGAATTCGTGAGAGGGGATTTGGGGGGAATAAAGGGGATGGCAAAAGGCAGGTTTGTCAGAACTGGCTTTGTCAAGCTTTGGTTCTTTGGTTCTTATCAGTAATCGCCACTGATCAACAACACAGAGCCCGTTTATTGGCTTAAGGTTCGAGACCTAATGGATGACCACTTCCCTCCATGGCCGATTGTACTGCTGAATAACTCTTCCTGTAAATTTCCCCCCACCCCGATATCCAGATGGTATCTTTCCAATCATAATTTATACCCTTTATTAAAAGTCCTTTCTTCTGCTCCCCGTCCTCTTCTAAATGACAGCCGTTCAAATAGTTCAAGAGAACAGTCATGTCCCCCTTCAACCTCCTCCTCTCCAGACTGAACATTTCCAAGATCCCCAGCCTTTCCTTGTGGGGTGGGGTCTCCAGGCCCCTGGGCAGCCTTGTCGCTCTCCTCTGAGCCCGCTCCATTCTGTCCACATCCTGAAATGAGGCCTCCAGAACTGCACACAATACTTCAGGGGCAGCCTGACCAAAGCAATATACAGCAAGACTAGGACATCTTGCAGTTTGGATGTTATGCCCCTGTTGATACACCCCAAGACTGCATTAGCCTTTTTTGCTGCTGCATCACACTGGTTTCTTATGCTTGAGAACCCCATGCTGATTTTCAGTGATCACGGCATTCTCTTCTAAGTGCTGACAGACAGTCTGTTTAATGATCTGCTCCAGAATCTTCCCTGGTATTGATGTCAGGCTGACTGGGTGATAATTGCTTGGGTCCTCTTTTTTCCCCTTTTGAAGATGGGGACAACATTAGCCCCCTCCAGTCCACTGGGACTTCTGTTCTCCAGGGGTTGTCAAAGCGGTTCTGAGATGACTTCTTCCAGTTCTTTTAATACATCACTTGCTGAGCAAAGCAGTCTTAACTGTCCCTTGACGCACTTCCTACACCCCACACACAACCCCATAAATATGCCTCTTGGTTTGTTCTTCTCTGGACCGAAGCACCCCCTGCTCTTCTGGCTGTCCTCATGGGAATGGGCCGGGGGTGGCTTGCAAGAGCTGCTTCGGGGCACAGAGAGCCCAGGCTGAGTCCCCCTCCTTTCCCTCCCAGGGCCTCTGGGAAACTCTGGCACTGTGTCGGGGCGGAAGGTGCTGGGCGGGCCGGGGGGGGGGGGGCTTGGCTGGATGCCCTGGGTCTTTGGCTAACTGTCTGCTGTGTCTTCTTTCTTTCTTTCTTTCTCCCCTCCTTTGCTTTGCTTTGGGACGCAGGGAGAGGTATGTTTCTGGGCTCAGTTCATCAGGAAACCCCCCCCCCCATGAATTTTGGGAAATGGTGGCTGAGGTTTGGCAGCCCCACCACCCTTCCCACCTGCTTTGGGGCCTTCTCTGTGATTGGGGGGGGGGGGCGTGGGAGTCCTTGTCTACATGAAAGAGGCCTGTTTGAGCCCCCGTGTTCCTGTGCTGGGAGGGGAGAGCCGACCCCCGGCTGCCGTCCCGGCCTCTGCAGCTGTGTCCCCCTCTTGTTCCGTCCAGGGATTTTGCGTACGTCGCGCGGGACCAGCTGGCCCAGATGCTGAAGTGCCACGTCTTCCACTGCAACGCCCCCGCCAAGAACATCGCCACCGGGCTGCATGAGATCTGCTCCAAGGTGAGGTCCTCCCCACGTCCAGCCCCCCACCCTCGCCTCGGACCTCGCAGCAGCCAGCCTCTGATCGCCAGCAGTCTTTGGGTTCAAGGTTGGACGTGCCTCGGTTGCCCTAGTGGAGACCACCTCTGGGGGCTGGACAGCAGAGAGGCTCTTCGGGGCCTTACCGCAGCCGAGGAGCCCGTGGGGCTGTGGCGTCCCTTTCGGTCTCCTGGCCAAGCGGAGGCTAGCAGGCCTGGAGTTTTTGCTGGGCTTCATGGGGGGGGCAGCTTCTGGCTCAGGGTGGGGGCCTCGGTTGTCTGTGCTGCCCGGGTGTGGGGTGAGGGGGCTCTTCTGCATTTTAGTCCTGAGCTTCTGGGTGTTGGAAGGGGTTTATTATTTCGGTGACGGGCTCCGCGCAGCCACGAAAACACTCACAGTAGCTGGACACGGTTGTATTTCAAAACGAAACCTCTCTTTTGCTCTCCCGAGATCATGAGCGAGCGCCAGAGTCGCCGAGCCCTGCCCAACCGGCCGTCGCTGGATCACTCGAAGATGGTGGAGATCCCTTTCCAAGGTGGGGAGAGGCTGGGCCCTGCGGGGGGGGGGGGTCGGAGGTGTGTGGGTGTTTGGGGGACATTGCTGTGCAGCACTTGGGGAGGGGGGCAGGGGGCTCCAGGATGCTTTTCGCCGCTGGCCAAGTGGGGCCAGGCTACTTCCGGCCTGCCTCTGACGGCTGAGCTCTTTGTGGCGGGGGGGGGGGGGGAGAGAGAGCGGCCAGTGAGGTGGGGTCAGAGGAAGGGGAGGAGGGCAGCCCAGGCCTCTCAGTGGGCAGTTCCTGCAGTGGCCAGGGGGTGGCCATGGTGGAACGGCCAGAGGAAGAGAAAAGCCACTCCAGCCAGGCGTTGGGGAGCCAGGTGGGGAGGGGGCACCTGCTGGGGGAAACCTTGGGTGGCCACACGCAGGGGTGGAGGGCTCGTGGGGACACACGTCCCTGGGCACACGCCAGCTGGTCATGTGGGGGGTGGAGAATCACCCCCACATATACCCCTCCCCCTCGGCCCTGCCCCACCCCACCCGGCTGCTCCTCCGCCAGCAGAAAGAGCAGCCAGGTGGGGCCAGGCTGAGGGGCAGGCTCCCACCAGCTAAGGCAGGGGCCTGCAACCTGCGGCTCTCCAGATGTTCATGGACTGCAATTCCCATCAGCCCCTGCCAGCATGGCCAATTGGCCATGCTGGCAGGGGCTGATGGGAATTGTAGTCCATGAACATCTGGAGAGCCGCAGGTTGCAGGCCCCTGAGCTAAGGTAAATGGGGGGGGTGGGGTGGCCGGAGCAGGTGTTGCCCTTTTCCTCCCCCGACACCTCTGGCCACAGGTGCCCAGGCGCTGTGGAGGGCAGCTCAGAACGGGGCCTGCTGGGCAGTGGGAAGTCTGGGGATCAGAGAGGGGCTGGTTGCTGCACCCTCCAATCCTCCAGGCAGGGCCGTGACGGGGGTTGGGCCTCACTTGAGCAGTTGGGGGGCAGGGTGTGGGGGGTCACCCCTCCCTAGCTGGTCCAGATGCCGGGGGGAGGGCTGTGGCCGTGCTGAGGGGCGGAAGGGCTGCTTCTCCGCCCTGGCTCACGGCGGCCCCTCTTTCCCGCCCCTCAGTGGAGTTTCCGGCCCCCAAAAGCGAGCTGGTGCAGAAGTTCCAGGCCTTCTACTTGGGCAGCGTTCCGGTGGCCAAACCTGTGGGTAAGGCGGGCGAGGGGCAGCGGCACGTGGGGGGGGGGGGCAACGGGGCCTTCGATGGGGAAAGAAGTATCTGGGCTGTGGGGGGCTGGGCCAGTGGGAGAGGCGGGGGGGGGGTGTGCAGTCCACGGGGGGGGGGGCTTTGGGGAGCCCAGCTGTGACCTTTGCTGCCGTTGGCTCCTAGGCATGGACGTCATCAAGGCCGCCCTGGAGGAGGCGCTGGCCACCGGCCGCAGAGAAGAGTGGGCACCGAGCCAGGTCAATGTGGCCCCCGCCACCCTCACCCTCCTGCACCAGCAGGTGAAAGTCCCGCTACGGCTGCTCATCCCAGAGGGGCTTTGCCCCCAGCCGGCCCCACTGGAGAGAGAGGGGCAGAGGCCGTCTTTGCCCAGAGGAGAGGACTGTGTGCCGGTGATCGTTGCCCCACCCCTCCCCCCGACCTGATGGAGAGGACAGGGATATACCGTGGGGGTGTACACTGGGCTCTGCAATATCCCCCCCACACACAAAAATCTGGACCACTTCTTGGAATGAAGGTCACATTATATAGCATGTCCAGCGTGCCCCACGTAGGGGGCCCTGCCTCCTAGGCGTCAGGTGGCCCCACAGTTCCTGGAGGTGGCTCTGCCCCTTTCTTCGTGTGGGGAGGGCTGAACTCCACATCCGGGCAGCTTCCCCACTGAGAGGGGGCACCTCAGGAAACACCACCCCAAAGCAGGTGACCGCCCCAATTTCTCTGAGACTTTGGATTGAGCGCTGCCCTCCCGGCCAGAGACACATCCGACTGCAGAGGCTAAGGAGCTCTCAGCACTAATAGAGACCTCCCCCCCGCCCCCCCCCCCCACAGGACAGGGGTCCCGCCCTAATCAGTTGCTGGGGGGGCTGGCTTTGGGGAGGTTGCCACTCCGCCTGTTCTCGTCTGATTCCCTCCCCCCCCGGCTCCCTGCAGACAGAGACAGTGCTGTGCGAGTGCCGAGTGCGATTCCTCTCCTTCATGGGCATTGGGAAAGACGTCCGGTCGTTTGCGTTCATCATGGCTGCTGCTCCCGGCAACTTCCTCTGCCACATGGTGTGGTGCGAGCCCAACGCCGCTGGCCTGAGTGAAGCCGTCCAGGCAGCCTGCATGGTAAGCCCCCCCACCCCACCCCCAAGAGCCTGACTCCTCCTCCTCCTCCTCCGGGGTGCCAGAGGCTTCCGTGGCCCCCCTTGAGGGCCGTGGGTCCAGCCGCAGTTCTTGGCTGCTTTGCTCTGCTGCACGTTAGACGTGTGGTGGCTGGAAAGTCAAACTAGGATCCGAAAGGCCCGGGTTCAAATCCTGGTTATGCCATGGAAGCGTGCTGGGTCACACAAGCAACCTCCGTAAATCATTACCTCCCACGCAGGGTTGTTGTGTGGATAACACGGGAGGACAGAACCATATGAGCGGATTTGGGGAGAAAAGGGAGGTTCACAGCATGAGACCAGACGCGGCTGAAGGCAAAGAAACTCTCGGAGGCGTGGCCGTGTGGGTGGGCCCGTGGCGGGAGGGGGGTGGCTCTGGAGCTCTCGCCCGCTTGCTCGAGGGGCTGTGTCCACGATGCTGCATTCAATCAGGCCACCCCCCCCTATTTTGCAGCTCCGGTACCAGAAGTGCTTGGACGCGCGGCCCCAGAGCACCAGCTCCTGCCTCCCCGCCCCCCCTGCGGACTCCTTGGCTCGGCGCGTGGGATCCACGGTCCAGAAAGGCGTCCAGACCCTGCTGGGGACCCTGAAGCCCAAGCGCCAGGGGGCCCAGACCCCGTGAACAGCCTGCGGGGGAACGGGTGCCCCCCTGCCCCGTACCGGCTCCCCGGCTGCAGCTGGATCGGCCTGGCAGCTGCCCCCCCACCTCCCCGTGTCCTCTTTGTGTGGATGTGTGTATTTATGAGGTATGAATGTGTCTGCGCAAGTGAGAAATGTTCATGTTCCCCACTGTAAACTACTGCCCTGCCCAGCCCAGCCCCCCAACATCCAGGGCCTCTGTACCCCCCACCCCCCCGTCCACTCCCCACTGGGCCTCACCCCCACGCTTGCTGCCAGCCCCTGAATTAATGCGGAGGAAGAGACCCTCTTCTGTCCCAGGCTGCATGGGGGTGGGGGTGCCGGTGTGGGTCTCACGCTGACTGGGGGCCCTGGGTGGGGGTCGGGGGTGGGGGGGGCAGTGCTGCCATCTCTGCTATAACAAGAGATCTTGGTGTTGTACTAAAATCATTAATAAACTCGGTCCTCTCGGTCTGAAACGATTCCGCGCTTGGGTGCCAGTTGTACTTCCAGCCTCTCCTTGCGGGGCGGGCCCGCTTGCGGGGAAAGGGCTGGCGGTGTCTGGGGGGGTGGGCCTTTTCTGCTCTCCCCCAGACAGAACTGGGGCGCAGTTGATGGCAGTGGGGCGGGGCGGGGGCGGGGGGAGTCACAGCCGAATGCAGCCCCGGCTTTCCCTCCGGTTTCTCCCCCCGGACAGACGCCCAGGAGAGCTGCTGGGAGTGGAAGCCACGCGGGTGAGGCTGAGGGGGTGTCCGTTCCCTCGTCCCAGAGAACGCCTTCGGGCAGCGCATGTCCCGTGGGAGGAGAGGCGGGTGCAAGGCCTCCTCTTGGCCGCTGCCTCCTGGGCTTCTAGAGGCCGCTGGCCCCATTCCCTCTGGTTGTGATAGCGCACCACTGGCCCCAGAGTCCTCTGCCCACACCAAGTGCCCCTTTGGCCTGGCTCACAGCTGGGCATGCTGCATGGGGGTGGGGGTGGGGGGTGAAAGGCCCTGTGCAAGAGGGCGTTAAAGGTACGGAGGGGATTCCAGGGGAGGAAGTGGGGTGGCCTCAATCCTGGGCAGCATCTCCAGCTGAAAGGACCGGCGGGGTGGGGATACGAAAGACCCTCCTCCGGAGGCCAGGCAGGAAAAGACGCTCCTCTTGTTAGACCAGGGGTGTCAAACTCACGGCCCTCCAGATGTTCATGAACTACAATTCCCATCAGTCCCTCCCAACATGAGCACTTACTATACTGGCAAGGGCTGATGGGAATTGTAGTTCATGAACATCTGGAGGGCCGCAATTTTGACACCTGTGTGTTACTGATGGTTGCAGGGTCTCCAGATGTTCATGGACTACCATTCCCATATAGGCAGCTCCACATGGTCAAGAAATGGCAGCTTGTAGGGCTGGCCAGCATCCCTGGGGAGGGGGGGAGTATTTCAGGAGCAGCAGTGGCGTAGCAGGTTAAGAGCTCGTGTATCTAATCTGGAGGAACCAGGTTTGATTCCCCGCTCTGCCACCTGAGCTGTGGAGGCTTCTCTGGGGAATTCAGATTAGCCTGTGCACTCCCACACACGCCAGCTGGGTGACCTTGGTGAGCAGCCAAGAAACGAGTCCTCTCTGGTTTGGGGAATTGGCTTTATTAAATAAATACGCGGGGGCCGCTTGCGCCAGCTGCTCCCCACACATGTGCAAAGGTTGCGGATCGGGGCCCTTCCCCACGGAGGCATCGGCAACTCCTCTGCTGGCTGCAGCTGCTTGTAGGGGTCTCAGAAGACTCGTGGAGGAAGGAGAGGCCCCGAGTGCGCCGGACAATGACTATTATGGGCTGCAGGGGTGGCCAACCTGTGGAGCTCCAGATGTCCCCGGACTACAATTCCCAGCTGCCAGCTGTGAGCACAGGTTGGCCACCCCCGGGGGCCTGGAGCTGATCTCTCCAGGGACTCACCCCCTTCCTGGTTCACAGAACGCCTCTCCAACAGGGGCTACGTTTGCACCTGCAAAGCCCTCCCCCCCCCCAAGAGCTGTGGTTTCCCCTCCACAACTCCAGACCAGGGAAGTTGAGCCCAGGTCCCACGACCACCAGAGCTGACCAAGGCAGAGAGAAGGTGGCAGCTGCGGGGGGAGGGGGGGTGCAACCTAACCAGCAAAACAAGAGAGCAAAATACCTCCCTCTCCCCCTCCTCCGGGCTGACTCCATTGGGCCAAAAGTCCCTTCTCCACCATCATCCCAAAAGGTGGGAACCAATACTGCTCTGGAAGGTCTCAGTCATTCCCAGCTGGGGGACAGAAAAGGGCACCGGAAAGCCCCGGCTCCTCAGCAGAACCGCCGCAGGCGCCACCGGGCCTGGATTTCCCGGAAGGGCAGCTCCTGGCTCAGGGGCCGGCAGAGCTCCGGGTCCCCGGCCCGCCCCGTGCGGAGGGCGCACAGCAGGGCCTTCCTGCAGGCATCGCGGCACGGCTGGCGTGGCGGGTGGCCCTTGTACATCAGGTACCAAAAGCGCTGGAAGAGGCCCTCGTCGGCCTGGAAGCGGCGCACCAGCTGGTCCCAGTCTGCGGGGAAGGCGGTCGAGAAGCCGTAGGTCTCCCGGGCTCCGTAGAGGCGCTGCCATCGGGGCACAGCGCCCGGGACGTTGGCCTCGGTCAAGTTCAGGATGAACGTTTCGTGGTCCAACACCATGTGCGAACTGCCGGGATAGGCCCCATCCAGTAGGTAGACCCGGAACCCTGCAGGCAGGAGGACACGGGGAGTCAGCAACCGCCCGGGGAGGGGGGGGCACCCAGGCCTCTTCCCAACCCAACGAGGACGAAGTAGCCCCTCACCTGGGTTCAGGCTGACGAAGGTGGTGACACTGGGGGCCACGAACGCCACGCCCAGCGGCCGGCTCAGCGTCTCCTCATCGTAGAACAGCTCAAATTCATCGACGTGAGTGTGGCCAAAGAACTGCCCAGCCACCGTGCTCTCAAATCTGCCAGGGGACACAGAGGTCAGGGGCATCCAAACACCCCCCCCCCCCGTTTCGAGCTTGGGAAACTAAGGCAGCACTGACAGAGCCCACCTTTCTTTTTTCAAGCCTTTATTGGCACAGACAACAGTACAATAGTAAAAAACAGATTAAAAAGCATTTACAGTACAGGAAATAAATGTTAAGTGGAAGGAAGTCTACTGGCGTTTAGTAATTTCCAGGAGAAAGTCGGCCACTATCATACAGAGAGAAGGATCAGGATTGTCCAACAAGTAGTGTAATCTAATTAAATTGGGGAGATGGGGTAAATGTAAAGGAGTAAGATTCACATACTTGGATCTGATTTCCAGTGTAGTAATTGGTGAGCCAGAGATTCAACTGAGCCATCATTACATGGGCACAATCTATTAGCCTTTACTTGCTTGTTAAATCTGCCATGTAACAAGGCAGAAGGCGTAACATTAAACCTGGCGAGCATTATGGCTCTCCTTTGAGAAGGGTTTATTAAGCAGTACAGGTAGTGTGCCAAGTGGCCCCATTCAAATGGGAGAGAAAAATACAGCATGTTTTCTTGGCTGCGGTGATTAGGGTAGAGAACTCTCTATCCAATAGTTGACCTTTTAATTTCCTATAAGCTTCTGAATAGGACAAAGGGCAAAGTGAATTCACTGACTGTCCGATAGAGGCCATTTTTTCTTCAATTATGGAAAACCAGGGGTTGGAATGGGTATCAGAGAGCAGACGGTGGACCAGGGAATTACAGTCCGAGAGACAATGAATTCGCAGCCAGAATCTAAAAGTCCTCAGCCAAGCAGCTGATTCCAAGGAGTTTTGACCTAACTCCAGACAAAGGGCTGCATAGGGCACACAATTTGGGAGTCCAGTTATCTTGTGAAAAAATTTGGATTGAAGGGAATTCAAGGAGTGGTTAATAGCTTGAATCCAAATTGGGACTCCGTAAAGCAATCTCGAGGTGACTTTGGCATTGAAAAATTTGAGGGCAGGAGGGATAAAGGAGTGGCCACTGCTGGGATTATAGACTCAGAGCCCTTCGGGGACGGGGCGGTATAGAAGCCTAAAGTATAAATAAATAAATAAAAATAAATAAAAGAAACGTAGTAGTGCTGACATCCTATTAGATGTATCTAGGAGAGCGGCCTTCCTCTGTGTTGCCCATGAAAGGTTAAAAAAGAATGAGAGGCCAAGGTATTTATAGCACAATTTGGGTGCTTTTCATTGCCCATGTGAGCTTCTTAAAGCACCTTGGTTTTTTTATTATTAATTGTCAGTCTGTTGGATTCACAGTAATCCACACAGCGCTTCATTAAGCGTCTGAGGCCAACTCTGGATCGAGAGAGGAGGACAGCATCATCTGCATAGAGCAGAATTGATACATGGGATGTACCCAGTTTTGGGGCATGGCTGTTCACTGCTGAGAGAGCAGAGGGGAGGTCACTTAAGAAAAGATTGAAAAGAGTGGAGGCCAGGATGCAGCCCCATTTGACCCCTTTGGAAATCGAAATACTGTCTGTCAAAAGGCCTTCGTGGGAATACTTGATCTGGCAACTGGTATTTGTGTGCAGTTGCCTAATTAAGAATTAAGGGCCTTTGGAGAGTCCAGCCGCTGATAGTGCCTCCCCCCCCCCTCTGCTACAGGGTCCCCTAACATCATTGGGACCCATTTCTTTTCTGGGGAGGGTTGGATATGGGTTTCGTGGGCTACTATTTTAGAACATAACTGTTTTAAATTGTATGTTTTATATATGATTTTATGTTGTTCACCACCCTGAGCCCTTTGGGGATAGGGCGGTATACTAAATTTAATAAATAATAACAACAACAACAACAACAACAACAACAACAACAGGAGTCTGGCATCAATGTTGAGGGCAGCCAGTTTTGCCCAGAGAAGTTCTCTCGGCACAGAGTCAAAAGCAGCCTTTAAATCGATAAAGGCAGCATAGAGTGTGTTATCTGCATTGATTGAGCATTTACTGGCTAGGTGTATTAGCACCAAGGCGTGGTCCAGAGGAGATTTCCCCTTGCGAAAGCCTATTTGTTCAGCCCCCACTGCACCAGAGTGGGAAAGCCACAGCTGAAGTTTCTTCAGTAACAATTTAGCATAAATCTCCCCTATCACTGAGAGGAGGCTGATGGGGCAGAGGTTGGTGGGCTCTGAGTGACATCCTTTTTTATGAATGGGGAACACAGTCGCAGACAGCCACGTCTTGGGTAGGATAACTGAGTTGTTTACTTGGGTAAAGAGAGTGGCCAGGATAGGGGCCCACCGGTCAGTATGAAATTTCAGAATCTCTGGGATTATAGACTCAGGGCCAGGGGCTGATGGAGCCCACCTGCTTGTACCTGAGGGGGAGGGGTGGCGGATCTCACCTGTTGATGATGTGGTAATAGTTCCAGCCCCAGTTGCGCATGCAGTGAGACGGAGGGATGTGGCCGATGATGTGAACCTGCGGCCAAAAAGAACCCAGGAAGGCCATGAGAGGCGGCCGTGGGCGTCAGAGTCGCCGGCCCCTCTCCTGCGAGGCCAGCCAGCCGCAAGCTTCACCAGGGATCAGGGCTGGTCCTGACCCGCCCCACCAGCCCGCCAGCCCCCACGGCACCCGCTCACCTTCTCCCCGCTCTCCTCGGCCTCCAGCAGGACCTTCACCAGCCACTGCAGCTGCCCGGCCGGGTCCGTAGAATTGATCAGCAGCCAGAAGTTGGCCTCGGAGCAGAAGTTCATGTTGAGCGAGACGAGACGGAGTCCGGGCCAGACCCGGAGGGTGTAGAAGCCCCCCTCCCTGTCGTAGGAGGAGGCAAGGCGGGGTCAGGCGCCCGGCAGGGAGAGGCCATGCAGCGACCCCCGCAACCCCAGGCAAGACCCCCTCCAGCCCTGCCTCGCAGGGAAATGGCAGCACACACAACCCCCTACCCCCCCTTTGCTCCAAATGCTGCCACCCAGTCCTGCGGTTCTCCCACAATGACAAACGCAACAGCAGTGCCTTGATGCCTACTGGTCACTCCACTGTCCCCCGGCCTGCTCCAGCCATCGAAGAACTGGACAGGCCCACATGAACCCCCCCCCCCCCGTCAGCTGCACCCTCCCAGGCCTGCACGGTTCTTCTGGTTACCAGAAAACTGCAGTGTGGGGCTGCACGGGAGAGGCCACGGAAGCCAACCACTTCTGGTGGTCCTTTTGAACCAGGGAAAGGAAGGCCACGGGGCCCTGGCCATCCCCACCAGGATGGGGCTGTGTGGACCAAGGTGGAAAAGGCCTCCTCTTGCAACCAGGCTCTGAGCAAAACGGAAGCCCCCCCGACACCTTCCAGGCAATTCCCCCCCTCCTCCACCCTTCCTCAAGTTTGGACGCTGCCGGGGTGATGGCAGACCCCCTCCCCTGCCAGGGCAACACCTGCTCCAGGGGCCTCCCCCACCCCCTCCTCGCCCTCGCACCCCACTTACCTTAGCTGGTGAGAGCCTGCCACGGGCCACCCCTTGGCCCGGCCCCGGTTGGTGGAGGCTCCATTGTGGAAGGAGCAGCCTGGCAGGGCCAAGGGGAGGGGGTTTTGGGGGGTGATTCTCCGCCCCCCCACATGACCAGCTGGTCATGTGACCCCCCCACATGTCCCCATGAGTGCTTTGCCTCTTCCCACTATCCATGAGAATGCAGATCCACCCAAGTCAGAAGGATGCTCTGAGTCCGTTGCTGCCACCACCACCACCCTAACCTGGGCCTGGTAGGGCTCAGGGGGCACCCTGCCTGCCGCTCTCATGTGCGGAAGAGGCCCGAGCTGGAGTTCTGTTCTTCTGCGTGACCCTCCCCCCCCCAACACTGTGCAAAGAGGGCAGGCCACTCGGGACTCTCCCTTCCCGTGCACCCCCTCCTCCTTGGAGAGCACCCCTCCCCGTGTCCCCCAAGCCCACAGCATGCCCCCCCCAAGCCCACAGCTCACCTCAGGGTTGCCAGGGCCTCCGGGGGCAGCCACGGACGCCACGCCTGGGCCATGGCGTTGTACAGCCAGGAAGAGGACTGGTTTCCATGCACATAGGGGGGAGGGAAGGCATTCACGGGCACGGACTCGTGGTTGCCCACGGCAGGGTAGACGGGCAGTGGCCCCAGGTACTTCTGGATGAGGGCAGTCACCGTGTTGAGGGCGTGCAGCTGGTCCCTCCGGCTCTGCTGCCAGACGTTGTGAGCCGGGATGTCCCCGGTCCAGTAGGCCGCGTCAAAGGGCCCGGCGGCGGCCAGGTGCTGCAGCAGGTTCTCCAGGGTGTGAAGGGGCAAGTCACACCTGCCGTAGGTGCCCCAGTAGCCGGCCCCCGCCCCTCGGGGCTGCCCCCCGCGGCAGCAGAGGGGGTTGCTGCAGGCCGGGTCGCTGCCCGGGAGGTAGGCCTGGTCCCAATGCAAGTCGGTGAGGAAGAGCACGCGGGCCGTGGGGGCGCCCGGCCGCGGGGGCACGGGGGGGTGCACGGGGGGCTTGGGCGTGCTGGGCAGCGTGACGTTCCAGTCCGAGTAGATGTCCCAGTGCCCACAGTGGGGGCCCACCAGCAGCCCACAGATCTCGGAGGGCCGCAGGATGGAGCGTGTCCAGGCCGTCAGCATGTCGTGCTCAAAGAGCTGGATGATCTCTTCACACACCTCTGGGCTGGCCAAGTGCAGGTTCTGGCACACGCTCATGGCCAGGTGCTGGATGCGGGTCACGCTGGTTTGCAGCTGCAATGCAGTTGGGGCGGGGGGAGAGAGAGACCCTCACATGAGCGGAAGGA